>NC_135650.1:4754764-5072137 GCF_053574225.1 Canis aureus | reverse complement strand
AGAGATGAAAAAATATTCCATGCTCATGGATTGGCAGAATTAATATTGTAAAAATGTCAATGTTACCCAGGGCAATTTGCACATTTAATGCAATCCCTATCAAAATACCATGGACTCTCTTCAGAGAGTTAGAACAAATTATTTTAAGATTTGTGTAGAATCAGAAAAGACCACAAATACAGGGGAATTAAAAAAAAGAAAACCATAGCTGGGCGCATCACAATGCCAGATTTCAGGTTGTACCTCAAACTGTGGTCATCAAGACAGTGTGGTCCTGGCACAAAAACAGACACATAGATCAATGGAACAGAATAGAGAATCCAGAAGTGGACCCTCAATGTTATGGTCAACTAATCTTTGATAGAGGAGGACAGAGGAAGTGTCTGTTTTTTCCACTGGTAGATGTCTCTTCAATAAATGCTGCTGGGAAAATTGTACATCCGCATGCAGAAGAATGAACCATACACAAAGATATCCTCAAAATGGATGAAAGATCTAAATGTGAGACAAGATTCCATCAAAACCCTAGAGGAGAACACAGACAACACCCTTTTTGAACTCGACCACAGTAACTCCTTGCAACATACATCCACGAAGGCAAAAGAAAAGCAAAAATGAACTTTTGGGACTTCATCAAGATAAGAAGCTTTTGCACAGCAAAGGATACAGTCAAAAAAACTAGAAGACAACCTATAGAATGCGAGAAGATATTTGCAAATGACATATCAGATAAAGGGCTAGTTTCCAAGATCTATAAAGAACTTCTTAAATTCAACACCATAGAAACAAACAATCCAATCATGAAATGGGCAAAAGACATGAAGAGAGATCTCACAGCGGAAGACATAGACATGGCCAACACGCACATGAGAAAATGCTCTGCATCACTGGCCATCAGGGAAATGCAAATCAAAACCACAATGAGATACCACCTCACACCAGTGAGAATGGGGAAAATTAACAAGGCAAGAAACCACAAATGTTGGAGAGGATGAGGAGAAAACGGAACACTTTTACACTTTTGGTGGGAATGTGAACTGATGCAGCCACTCTGGAAAACTGTGTGGAGGTTCCTTGAAGAGTTAACATTAGTCCTGCCTTACAACCCAGCAATTGCAGTGCTCAGGATTTACCCCAAAGATGCAGATGCAATGAAATGCCAAGACACCTGCATCCCAATGTTTCTAGCAGCAATGTCAACAATAGCCAAACTGTCAAAGGAGCCTCGGTGTCCATAGAAAGATAAATGGATAAAGAAGATGTGGTTTATGTATACAAGGAAATATTACTTAGCCATTAGAAATGACAAATACCCACCATTTGCTTCAACGTGGATGGAATTGGAGGGTATAATGTTGAGTGAAACAAGTCAGTCATAATAGGACTAACATTATATTATCTCATTCATTTGGGGACTATAAATAATAGTGAAAGGGAATAGAAAGGAAAGGAGAAGAAATGGGTAGGAAATATCAGATAGGGAGACAGAACATGAAGACTCCTAACTCTGGGAAATGAACTAGGAGTGGTGGAAAGAGAGGTGGGAGGGGGGTGGGGGGAATGGTTGACAGGCACTGAGGGGGGCACTTGATGGGATCAGCACTGGGTGTTATTCTGTGTGTTGGAAAATTGAACACAAATAAATTATTATTTAAAAATAGCAACAATGTATTATATGTTTGAAAGTCATGAAGAGATTATATGATATCAAATGTACTTACTGTCAGAGAACAAGTAAATAGCTAGCAGACACTGCGGGGACTTACCTTTCTTTAGGTGAGACAATATAGAAAGATAGAACAACACAGTCATTGAGAGCACAAGACATGATGTTGATGACATGCTAAGAGTTACAAAACTGATGAGGCGGGGGTCTGAGACATGACCTGGAGTTTGAGATTTCAGAATACAAACTTGGATTGATATCCTAGCTCCTGAATTTGGAGTTCATGAACCTCGCTATTGTGCCTCTATTTCTCCACATAAGGACGATGGAGAGTCAACAAAACATCACATATGTGTTTGATGAGCATTAAATGAATAAATGTATGGATATTGATTTGATCTGGATGTTTAAGTAGAAGCTAAATATCGTATCTGGGATCTCACATTTCACAAGTTCCAGAGCTGGATTGAAACCTAGGAATATGACTTCCTGGACTACTGTCTTTTCTGCAAACTGGCTTTGCCTAAATACAAGTATTTTACCTTAAAACAAGGTATTACTGACATTAAGGGCCTCAAAAAAGAAAAAAAAAAGAAAAAAAGAAAAGAAAAGAAAAGAAAAGAAAAGAAAAGAAAAGAAAAGAAAAGAAAAGAAAAGAAGAAAAAACTGTTTGCTACCTCCCTGAATATACTCTTGGGACCCTTGATCAAAAAGGTACATGACTGTCCAGTACAACATTCCAATTCTTGAGTCATGATCAGCACATCAAATGTGATGAATAGTAGTTGCAGGAAAGTAGACTCATTAGTATCAAGTTTTGTGTTTTAAAGTGTGTGAAATAATGTCATAGTGCATTATTTATTCCTCACGCACATTTATGTGCCTCAAAACTGTGCCTGAAACTTTGATATATCCTAGAATAAACCATAGCTTTGCTTTGGACAGAGTTATGTGGGGCAGTTCAGGAAAACTGAGTAACACATTATATGAAAACCACTCTAATGAAGTATCCTTCTGTTTTCTAATGACCTTCCAGATGCAAATGCTTGCCATTCTCTATTTCTGTAAAATTTACTTTCTCTACTCGTGTCTGTACATCACCTATTTTTCTTTCAGTATGACTGAATGTTTACATGTTTATCTCTCAGTCATTAATTTATTAACCAATTATTCGTGATTCCATGTAAGTAGAAAGACTGGATATTTGTTGCTTAATTGAGAAAACTATCATCTTATTTTCACCAAGCTTACACCTTAAGAGGTGAGGAATTAGATCAGGGTTAGCATAAAATTGATATCACTATAAAGTGCAATTTTGGATAAAGTTAAAAGTGTAAAAGTAAATGTGTATTTGGGGACAGACATTAAAACGAAGACACTCATATTCACAGAGTGATTTTTTGGCAACCGTTCAGATGAAGGTAACAACATGTCCCCACGACAGGAATCACTTTGTATCAGAAGCTTTGTAGCACCCTCCACATTGTTTTCCAGAGTGGCTGTTCCAAATTTCATTCTCATGGTCAGTATCAGAGGGTTCCCCTTTCTCCACATCCTTGTCATCATTAGTTGTTACATTTAGCCATTCTCACCAGAGTAATTTGGTGTTGCATTGTGGTTTTTTAAAAAGATTTTATTTATTTATTTATTTATTTATTTATTTATTTATTTATTTATTCATTCATTCATTCATTCATTCATTCATTCATGGGAAACACATACAGAGAGAGAAGGAGGAGCACAGACACAAGCAGAGGGAGAAGCAGGCTCCATGCAGGCAGCTTCATTTGGGACTGGATCCTGGGGATACAGGATCACACCCTGATCTGAAGAGTTATTAAACTGCTGGCCTTATTGTGGTTTTGATTTGTATTTTATTGTTTATAATTGATGGGGAACATTCTTTCACATGCCATTTGAACATGTGTAACATCCTCTTTAGAGAAATATCTGCTCTGTGCTCTGCTGATTTCTCAGGTGATATTAAAATTTGTCATTAAAGTATAAAAAAGTAGAGTTGATAAAACAAGAAAATAGATGAGATTGGAATAAACGAAAAAAATAGAGAACAATTTTATCTTGAAAAAAAAAATGAATCATAAAAAGAAAACCTTGAGTTGCTATGCAATGTCTCCCAGTGCTGGAGGTTCCTGTTCTTTTTCATCAGGAAATGTGCTGGTCACCTCTTCCTTCAGGTAATCCCCGCAGGAAGATCCTGCTGCTGAACAGATTCTCAGTTTTTTCTGCCTGTGTGGTGTTGCACCACAC
Organism: Canis aureus; assembly: GCF_053574225.1. Classification (NCBI taxonomy): domain Eukaryota; kingdom Metazoa; phylum Chordata; class Mammalia; order Carnivora; family Canidae; genus Canis; species Canis aureus. The sequence continues at coordinate 5,068,203 of NC_135650.1, read as the reverse complement.
CTTGTAAGGAGGCCATGCTCATTATAAGCTGTTTATTCCCTAAAATCCATTATGCCTTCTGGGGGGGGCTGAGTGTAAAAAAGACCACACCTTGATCTCCAGCCCTGGAGAGGAGTGATGTGGTGATTAACAAATCTGAAAACTCCAATGTTGCCTGCCTACTCCAATTTTCCCCTAGGAGACCTGGGTGGACACTGAAATGAGCAATGTTTAGGTTTCCTCAGACAGTCTTTGCTGCTCTTGCTATAACCCCCTCTTAATGGATGAAGGGAAGATTTGTTCCTTTCTATGGTTGCTGAGCCCCACAAGGGGAACATTCAATTGGTCCAATGGTCACCTATCCTTTCTCTCTCAGAGGAAGGTGGAAATGGTGTTCCAGTCCCTTGTATGGACCCAAAATGGATTGCAGTTTAAGTCCAGCCTGAGACTGTGGTTGATGGCACCACAAGCTGAACATTCTCCCAGCCTTGCTGATCTAAACCTATTTCCCTGAACGAATAGTTGGGAACTCTGCTGGGTCAGGCACATGCATACTTTCTGGCCTCCAGGAATATTGAGACCCCATTCACTTACCTGAGTTTCCTAACCCTTTCACCATTGAGCCCCTTTCAGGCAGAAAAGTCTCTTAAGAAGCAGATTTCTAAAGGTACATATGTTGAACTTCAGGGCTCTTTCACTTTCCCGCAGCTGGCTTACACATGCTCACACCCCCACACTGCCCATTATCTCTGATATATCCCTTCTGTTTTACTTCTCCATTCTCCACTGTGCCTGTTTTTCCACTTTTATTTGTAATGTCAGCCATTCTTGATTACATCTCAGCTTGAATTCACTCGTGTTCAGAATGGCTTGATAGCTATGTAGCTAAATTTAGGGGACCAGCTGACATGAGGAATTCTACTCCACAATCATATATCCATTTGAAATTATATTTGTAATGGGCCAAATCCAAACTGATTCAGGAGGTTAGTCCATGAAATCTGTCTTTCCATGAAGGTATCTGTTTGTTTTGCAAATAAATTCAGCTTTATTTAGGATTGCCCAAACTAGAGACAACTAAGCTGTCACTCTTTAAAGGAATGAAAAAAGACTTCAATTTAAACCATAAACAAGGAAATACTAATCTGTAAAAAAAATTGAGCTCATAGAGAGCCTGTGTGTTTCATTGGGTTAAGCTTTTGACTCTTGATTTTGCCACAGATCATGACCTTAGGTTCATGAGATCAGGCCTCATGACAGCCATATGCTGTGCCTGGAGGCTGATTAAGATCCTCACTCCCTCTTCCTCTCTCCTTTCCCCCTACATTGTCCTCTATCTCTCTAAAAAGTATTAATAATAAAAATATTTGAGCTACTAAGCCACAAAAGGACATGGATTAATGTTAAATAACAGTTAAAAGAGAAAAATGTAGAGATGTCCAAAACAGCAACACATTTTATGGCTCCAATTTTGAAAAAAAGAAATCTGTACAGATGACAAAAGCTCAATGGTTGTTAAGATTTCTATAGAACGTGCAATAGCATGAATAGTTGAATTGTGGGATTTAAAGGCAGTGAAACTACACAGCATATGGTGCATGCATGATATGCATTTGTCAAAACCCACACTATTTCACAACACAGAGCTGACCTTCATAGAAATGGTAGACTTCAATGAGTAACAATATCACTTCACGGATTTCTTCTTCATGACAAATGTTCTACAGTGATGCAAGTTTTAAAATTGGGGAAAATTTGTGCCAGGGAATAGAATATAGGGAAACTGTTTATATCACTTGTTCAATTTTTTGAGTTATTCTAAATAATAAATTGTATTCACTAGAAAGTAAGGTGCTAAATTTTCATTAAGATTTAACAACAAACTAATACCCAAATGGTGGCTGCAAAACATCTATCATGAAATGAGATCAAATTTGAGTTGAAAATTAAATTTTACTAGTGTGCTTATAAATTAATGACTCACCAGAAAATTAAAATGAACACATATGAAACAAAAATAATATTCCTTAGTATGTTGCTCTAAGGTATGCAATACTGAATAGACTAGAATAATGATTCATTTTATTTTGTTTAAGACAGGAAGAGAGAGAAGGAAGAGAGGAAGGCCAGAGGGAAAAAAGAGAATATCTTGAGCAACCACCATGGCCCATGCAGAGCCCAAAATGGGAACCCATTTCAGGACCCAGAAATCATGACGTAAGTAAAAATCAAGAGTTAGACACCTAACTTACAAAGCCACCCAGGTGCCGCTAGAATAATTAACCTTGAATTAACTGAGTGAATGAATCCTGATGGTATCTTCAGTTGAATCATTTGTATAGTATGTCCTTTGTTATCTCCAAGATATGGAGTTTGATGGCCCACATCCCCAAGGAGATAACAGATCTATTTGAACTTTAGGAATGTTCTTGTCCCAAAAAGTGGAGTTTCACTTACAATCTGTCCAATATTCTGCAGGGTCTTAAGTAGATAATCTGGGAACAGAGCACCGTACATACTAAATGCTCATTTTTGACCTTTTGTATTTGCAGTTGTCACCATATTTCAAACATATCTGGTAAATATTGTGTTGTACCTACACGGTCTGGGAAATTTGGAACTGACCAGATCGTCTCTCTGTCTCATCCACACTAGGAACATAAATAGCAAAAATGGTGATTGACCTTCTTATTCTCCATCTCTTTCTCCCCCTCCCTCTCCTTCCACCATGCTCTCCAATTCCAACTCCTCTACCTTCTTAATGCCTCAACTTTTCAGGACCTCTCCCCTGTATCATGGGAATAAGATGTCACCTCTCAGCCCCCCAGTGTAAAAATTCTTGTCCACCCTTTCTTCAGGGCATCCTATGTCATAGTTTGGGCTCTTTTAACTGGTGGTCAGTTGTTGCCAAGATAGAACAGTCAAGGACTGTCTCAGGGACAAATCATGCCCCAACTAGGATAATTAAAAGAGGAGTTATTGGTTGCCTCTCTGGGATGCTTGCTCAAGGTACTGTTCTGAATTCCTACCAATAGGAAACTCTAGATTACCTGTTGGTATCTTTGGCAGGTTGCTGATAACTTCACATCAGAGTCCAAGTTTATTTGTATTCAGTCCATTGCCAATTTTTATCTTCCATTTACAGTCCCTGATTTTGATGTTTTTCTAACTTGTGTGGGGTTGACCCATTCAGATAAATCTAGATATCCCACATTTTGCTGATGCACATGGTCTAGTCATTTTAATATTCACGTGAAGTGGAATATCTTCTTGACCATTCATGTCGTGTGAGAACATCTCTATATAAACTGTTAAGGCTCCAGATAGAAGGCAAAGGACCAGGACTATGACCACTATGAAAGCAAGCATGCAAGCAAGCAAGCAAACAAACAAACAAACAAAAAACAAGAGTCAAGAAAATGTACCTCAAACTGAGGATCCGCATTTATCCAACCCAGACCAAGAGAACAAATCCTGGAAACCATGAAAATCAACCTGTAAGCCAAATAGTTTCTTCCGTACAGCACCTCACATCCTGTTCCTGTTATTGATCCAAGCACAGAAGGTGTTAACAATGATAGACATGACACTACACCCACCCATTGAGAAATCTAGGGCAATGTGACATTTTCTCACTATTCATGACAATAGGATTTGATGGATTCATATTCCATGTAGTACATACATTGTATCATCAGTAATATGTGACCAATTACCAAGTTGGAGGTCACTATTATACAGGCTTTCTGATTTGTGCAATCTCCACACATGAGAACATTTTTCTAATCTTTGGCATAAAGAGTAAATTCTCTGAGTATTGTGCCTGAACAAACAAAAGTGTTCCTATTTGTGAACTCACATATAAGGTGGAAATTCCAGCCTTGATGATTCATTTCATTGGATGAAATCCACATTTCCCAGAAGAATTTACTACAAGCTTCATTGATGGATGACATATCCAACAGTCAGAAAGACAGGGAGTCATTGCACCTGTTTGGCTATATTCTGAACTAAGAAGGATTATAATTAGTATAAAAAGTATAATAAGAAGAAAAGGGGTGAAAGGGGTCATTCTGGATGAAGGCCGACAAGAAAGTGAAAGTGGAAAGTGAGAATAATGTTTTTTACTGAGTGGATAGAAAATGGAGAAAGATTTAGATGATAAATTTGGTCCATTATCTTGGGTGGAAGCTGCCCACTATCTATCATCATTTACCATTTTTAAAAGTCTTGGATGAACTGCCTTTCCCTAAAACGGACTACTTTCAGAAGATCTCTGAGAACGCTGTTTGAGAGCCTTCTTATTTTGTCGAATTCTGAACTTCTAAAAAATGTAATTAAATGTTGAATTTTCTAGAATTTTATTGCTTTGTTTTAAATAGGCATGAGAACTTCCCTTTCAGTGATGTGTCAGGGTAGTTTTTCATATTTGGCTCTTCCTTTGGAAACATCTCCTGTTCAAAAGCAGGAAGAGGCTTCTAGGACTATTTGCAGAACATTTGCCTTAACTTGGTGGTAAAAAACATGGGTAATATCCTAAGAGTTATTTAAGATGATACCATATGTGCATGTAATAAGGTACTGTCGTTTAGTCTGGGTGCTGAAATTCCTAAACTTATGTATTTTCCATATCCTAATTTACAGCGAAAGAACCATTATGGAGCAGCCCACGTGGCTCAGCAGTTTAGCGCTGCCTTCACCCCAGGGTGTGATCCTGGAGACTTGGGATTGAGTCTCGCATTCATCCCCGGCATGGAGCCTACTTCTCCTTCTGCTTGTGTCTCTGCCTCTCTCTCTTCCTCTTTGACTCTCATAATAAAAAAAATAAAATCTTTTTTAAAAAAGTAGCAGAATGTGCCGAAGGGAATGGAATGGATAGCCATTCTTTTTTTTTTTTATTGGAGTTCAATTTGACAATATATAGCATAACACCCAGTGCTCATCCCATCAAGTGCCTTCCTCAGTGCCTGTCACTCAGTCACCCCCACCCCCTGCCTACCTCTTTTTCCACCACCCCTTGTTCATTTCCCAGAGTTAGGAGTCTCTCATGTTCCATCTCCCTCTCTGATATTTTCCACCCATTTTCTCTCCCCTTTATTCCCTTTCACTATTTTTATGTTCCCCAGATGAGTGAGACCATATAATATTTGTCCTTTTCTTATTTCACTCAGCATTATACCTTCCAGTTCCATCCACATCGAAGCAAACGCTGTGTATTTGTCGTTTCTAATGATGTATAGCCATCCTTGCTAGTGTCTATTTGCACCAAGGGACCTCACAGGTTTCTGAAAGTTTTGCCTATTTTAATGGGTGGATGAAAATAACTTCCGATCCTTAAATAAGTTATGTCATGAATAATGAATTATTTAGCAAAACTTTGAATGTCTATTTTTCTTTCTGTGACATTTGGAAACAAATATGTGGATCCTTTTTACTTTTTTTTCTGGTTCTCTGGATAAAGCCGATGATGATCCACTTATCGTATAAGAAAAGAAGTACAGGAACACCTGGGTGGTTCAGTACCTCACTGGTTGAGCATCTACCTTTTTCTCAGTTTGTGATCATGTGGTCCCACATCAGGCTCCCTACAGGGACCAAGCCTCTCCTTTTGTCTATGTCAATGTCTCTGTCTCTCATGGATAAATAAATAAAATATTTTAAAAATGAAAAGAACTGACTTACGAGGGAGCCTTAGAGTATTTAAGACTTGATTAGGCACATGGGAAAACCAAAGGGGCCTTCAGTGAACTCCTATGTCATGATTGTCCAGGAATACCATTGTACTGTTCTGGAGAGAAGGAAATGGTTTTACCTTCTTATCTAGAGGCACACTGATAAAGGATACCAAATACTCAGTATAGCGCAGGAATTGGCTTTGGAAGAATTGATAACAGTTCAGCATCCAGGTGAGGTCCTACCATGGGAAGGAAGAGGAAAAATGAAGAGGAAAAAATATATATATTTGATGACCCAGAAGTCTTCAACAAATCAGTATATTTCTTCATTTGGTGCCTTTCCTTGCAGTACAAGGATGGTACTACCACAAGTGGAAGGTATGAAGACTTATTTAAAAGGCTTTTAATTACAAATTTGATCCTTACTTTCTGTGTCATAAGTTATTGCAGAAGTTTACATAATGGTTTTGTTTGCTCCCTCTTATTATTACTAGGTTGTGCTTTGTGCAACGATTCTTTTACCTATTTCAATGGGATGTAGCCTGGGAATGTCATGTACACAACCAAATCCTTGTGGAAGGATGTGTTTCCTCCAATGGAGGAGGCAGAATCATATCCAGAGCAGATACATATCAGTTATGGGTAGATCCATGGGACCTCAAGTCTTTGTCCGTGCATTGTTACATTCAATATTACAATTAAATTTGTAAAGTCTCTCCCAAGTAAATCTGCAGGACTGGAATCACACAGAAGCATAGAATGGTGGTTTCAGTTAAGGGGTCACAGATTGCGGTGACCCTTTGGTGGGGAGTCACGGAAAATCTGTGTGCTATTTGATACCTACATCATACAGGATATATCTACTCCAAAGATGAGCAGGCACAACACCATTTTATCATGAGTAGACATGAGTTTCTTTCTATAACTTTGGCGTTTGTGGTTAGTTCAGAAGAACACGTATAGCTATGTGTCTGAAGTTCAGATTTCAAACTTTGAGACTTCTTTACCAAAAGTCATTATATTGATATATATTGAAGTGGTAGCTTTTTAAAAATTTTTGAGGGAATTCCATATTGTTTGTCCTAGTGACTGCATCATTTTACATTGTCTCTTGGGTCTTTTATGTATATAGCAATTCCATGTCCTATGTAAAGCCCCAGTGAAACAGATTCCCCGAATCTGTTGGCTCTGCTAGGCAAGCAATTAGGAATGGGATAAAAAATTTGAGCGCTGAAAAGTTATCAGTCATTATTTTCCTGTTCTGAAAGTACGATGTCAACATATTCTATTTCAGTCCATTTCGAAGAGTCTATATTCAGCAGCCTCCAAAAGAAACAGATAGCAAGGGTTGCAAATCTGGGTATCTACTGAAGTGAACCAGAACATTTCATCTGGTGAAAGTACAAAGACACCATATAAATGGCCCAATTGAAGGTACTATGTAAATTAATTTATGGATATAAATATCACTATTCTAGGGTCATGTGATTGGCTCAGTCATGTAAATGTCCAACTCTTGATTTTGCCCTAGATTATATTCTCATGTTCATGAGAGGTAGCTTTGGGCGTAGCTCTGAGTTGCATACATAATCTCTTAAGATTCTCTTCCCCTCCAGTGCTCACACATAATCTTTCTCTGTTGCTCCAAAACAGGAAAAGAAAAAGCATGGAAGTATTAGTCTATTTTATTCAGTATCTCATTTTTAGGAGAAAAGTACTAAGACATATTCTTTTTGTTTTACATGTGAATAATTCAAATTAATTTGTGAGACATTGTTCTATAACCAGAATAGTCAACTTGTATTTTCAAACCCACTTCAGTAAGTTTTAGTAAGGATTTTATTCATTTATTTATTTAAGGGAGATAAAGGGAAAGATATTGAAAGAGAACAAGAGTGGGGAGAGGGTTAGAAGGAGAAATAGGCTACCCATGAGGAGGGAGCACAACGTGGAGTGATTCCTGAACATGAGATCATGCCTTGTCCCCACAGCGGACAGTTAAGTTACTGTTTCCACTAGTACCCTACAAATCAAATGTAATCATCAAAAATAGTGGTTATATTAAAAAAGTGGTTATTTTGAAACTCATAATTGGACGTTAATCTAGTGAAATAATTATCAAATGTAAGTCTCTTATTGTTTTTAATCAATAGATTGTATTACCGAAAAGTGATCTTTACTACTCCTAATGAGCTTAGGAAGCCAGATGGCACATAGTGTTTGAGATAATGGCTCCAAAGTAAGTGAAAGGACACCTGGAGGAAGTTGTTTGTCCCAAAGGATGTGTCTCTCTGGTCCACTCAGGATGGTGACTACAATATTCCTCAAACAAGCAGGAGAAACTGTTGGTGAGGGAAAGTACCCCATCACACTCTTTATAACCAGCATTGGTGTAGCCAATGGTATCATCCTCTCAAATAAGGTAATGGTTGGCAAGAGGCAATCACTCAGCACTCTTCCCAGCAGGATGATGATGTATTTCATGTCAAATGGACACTCTGAATTTCATCAGATTTTTTTTGTGGAAAGCAACCAAGAAAGTGACATTCGTTCTTGAGTCAAAGATACTCAAGCTCACTTTGACAATAATTATTTGATTTTCTTCTATGATGTTCTTGATGAACACTTTCATTCAGAAGGGATCATAGGGTGCTTCTAGAAGGATGCAGAGTACCCATCAGCATGTTGGTCATGCTGCTCAGTAATAACTCAGGTAGGGGTGATGAGTTGGACAGTCCATTATGAGTCTCCCTTTGGGGATCCCTGGGTGGCTCAGTGGTTTAGCGCCCGACTTTGGATCGGCGTGTGATCCTGGAGTTCTGGGATTGAGTCCCACAAAGGGCTTTCTGTGTGGAGCCTGCTTCTCCCTCTGCCCATGTGTCTGCCACTCTCTCTCTCTCATGAATGAATAAATAAAATCTTTTTATAAAGGGTCTGCCTTTGTTTCAGGTCAGGTTTTCTGAGACCTGAAATCAAGCCTAGGTTGGGTCTCCTTTATCAGTGTGAGTCTTTTTTCTCTGTCCAACTATCCCACTCACCTCTCCTGCTCACTCTCTCTCAAACACTTGATGGGATGAGCACTGGGTATCATTCTGTATGTTGACAAATTGAACACCAATAAAAAATAAATTTATTTTAAAAACATAAAGAGGGATCCCTGGGTGGCGCAGCAGTTTGGCACCTGCCTTTGGCCCAGGGCACGATCCTGGAGACCCGGGATCGAATCCCACGTCAGGCTCCCGGTGCATGGAGCCTGCTTCTCCCTCTGCCTGTGTCTCTGCCTCTCTCTCTCTCTGTGTGACTATCATAAATTAAAAAAAATAAAAATAAAAACATAAAGAATAATTTTAATGAAATCAAATAATAATGCTGGGACTGTGCATCACTATGAAGAGAGGGCTAGTGAACATGACGACATTTGGTTAACCAAGCATGGGCTGAACTGCCACTGTTGGGCCACTCATGACGTTAGGTATATAAAACATCCTGTGTTATGAGATTTTTTATTTTGAGAATAATAAGAAAGGCAATCATCCAGTGTCATTGGGATATGTGTCTTGGAGAACTCTCTTATTCTTTCTCTCTCCTTCTCCCTTTCTCTGTATTTCTGTGTCTATATCTGAGTCTCATTTTCCCTGTCTCTCACTTCACTAATTCAGTGTCACACACACAAGAATACACAACTCTGTCGCACCGCATAGGGTTAAACAAGTCACTGAACACTAAGCTTCATGCACTCACAACCACATCACACAGTGGATACACTAGCTTCCTAGTATTGTAGAAGCATAGACATTTTTTTTTCACCTGGGAAAGCTATCTCACACACTGTGAGAACTGGAGAACATTGAACATGGTGGCTGTGCAGACTAAGAACAGCAGAGTACTAAATCTGCCTTATTCCATAAAGGTTTCCTTCAGGAAGAGACTGATTTGAGAATACAAACCACATTCTCTGGTTTCTGAGATGACCTGCACTTACAAGAAAGATCAGGTCATGTGTATACTTTGTCATTGGTTCTTCTGGTGAGGATTCAACAGCACATGGGCAACAGTAGTAAGACAAAAGGCCTCCAAAGGAAGCACTGGTTGCACCCAGCAAAAAGCACAACTTTTTTTTTTTTAAACATTTTTTTTAATTTTTATTTATTTATGATAGTCACAGAGAGAGAGAGAGAGGCGCAGAGACACAGGCAGAGGGAGAAGCAGGCTCCATGCACAGGGAGCCCGATGTGGGATTCGATCCCGGGTCTCCAGGATCGCGCCCTGGGCCAAAGGCAGGCGCCAAACCGCTGCGCCACCCAGGGATCCCAAAAAGCACAACTTATTCTTGGGGGATATATCTCTCAAGTTCACTGAAGGAGCAACGCGAATATTTTTTTAATTTATTTTTTATTTATGTTCAATTTGCCAACATATAGATTAACACCCAGTGCTCATCCTGTCAAGTGCCCTCCTCATACCTGTCACCCAGTCACCCCTACCCCATGCCTACCTCCCCTTCCACCACCCCTATTTTGTTTCCCAGATTTAGGAGGTTTTCATGTTCTGTCTCCCTTTGATATTTCCCACTCATTTTTTCTCCTTTCCCTTTTATTCCCTTTCATTATTTTTATATTCCCCAAATGAATGAACCATATAACCATTTGTCCTTCTGATTGACTCATTTCACTCAGCGTAATAGCCTCCAGTTCCATATATGTTGAAGAAAATGGTGGGTACCTGTCGTTTCTAATGGCTGAGTAATATTCCATTGTATATATAGACAACATCTTCTTTATCCATTCATCTTTAGATGGACACCAAGGCTTCTTCCACAGTTTGGCTATTGTGGATATTGCTGCTATAAACATCAGGGTGCAGGTGTCCTGGGGTTTCATTGCATCTCTATCTTTGAGGTAAATCCCCAACAGTGCATTTGCTGGGTCATAGGACAGATCTATTTTTAACTCTTTGAGGAGCCTCCACACAGTTTTCTAGAGTGGCTGCACCAGTTCACATCCCCACCAACAATGCTGGAGGGTTCGCCTTTCTCCACAACCTCTCCAACATGTGTTGTTTCCTGCTTTGTTAATTTTCCCCATTATTACTGGTGTGAGGTGGTATCTCATTGTGGTTTTGATTTTATATTTCCCTGATGGCAAGTGATGCAGAGCATTTTCTCATGTGTTTGTTGGCCATGCAATGTGAATATCTTAACTCAAGAACGAAAAACTGCATGTGAGAAAAAGGTCCCCTACCACAGTTTATAATCTAACCTTCCACCACCCCACAAAAAATGGTCCATGTACCTAAGAAATACACTGTTCTTCATCATAACTGAATTCCTTCCAAAAAGGAAAAACATCCAATTTTATTTATTTTTTAAGGTAGGAATTTTTAGTTGGGTTTCACAACAAGCTGCATGACTGATGGGAACTCATCAAGGGAATCGATGTGTAGATCAGTTCTATTTGTGCATTGAGTATGTCAGGCTACTTGAATTGTCTTTGAGTTTTTTGGGAAAAAATTATTTATTTGAGACAGGGAGATTGTAAGAAAAGAGAAGGTCAGAGGGTAAGGGAGAAGCACATTTTGAGCAAAGCAAGGCACCTAATATGGGATCTCAGGACACTGGGACCTTGTTCTGAGCTGAAGACATTTCCTCATCCACCAAGAAGGATGCCCCCCACACACCCTCATATGATGCTTATTAATAACTCAGTACAATATAGTCTTGCCCTATATCCACATAAACAGTGATCTCAGTAATTCCTGAGCACCATACTCAATGAATTGACAATTATTCTGATTCCTCCTAAATATTGCCAAGTGTATGAGGCAGGGTTTTTCCATAAGACATCAATGAAGGAGTCCCCAATTTCTTCTATGGAATGCTTGCCTGTTTTCCTGAATTATAATTGGAGCAGACCAGGTGGCTCAGCGGTTTAGTGCTGCTTTCAGCCCAGGGTGTGATCCTGGAGACCCAGGATCGAGTCCCATGTCAGGATCCCTGCATGGAGCCTGCTTCTCCCTCTGCCTGTGTCTGTGCTTCTGTGTGTGTGTTTCTCTTCCAACAAAGTAAAAAACAACTCAAGTAGCCTGACACACTCAATGCACAAATAGAACTGATTTGCACATTGATTCCATTGATGAGTTCCCATCAGTCATGCAGCTTGTTGTGAAACCCAACTAAAAATTCCTACCTTAAAAAAGTAAATAAAAGATCCTACCTTCTGGACATCTGGTAAAATAATTTCTGTTTCTGTAGATCCACATATACCCCCCTGTCTTTCATAAGTTTTTTCACTTGATTTTACCCATAATCTTGATTTGGTTTGTTTCAGTACTACCAATTATTCTCTTTTGTTCTATTTATTTATTTTTTATTTATTTTTTTTATTTTTTATTTATTTATTTATGATAGTCACAGAGAGAGAGAGAGAGGCAGAGACACAGGCAGAGGGAGAGGCAGGCTCCATGCACTGAGAGCCCGATGTGGGATTCGATCCCGGGTCTCCAGAATCGTGCCCTGGGCCAAAAGCGGGCGCCAAACCGCTGCGCCACCCAGGGATCCCTCTTTTGTTCTATTTAAAATAGTACTCAACTGTATTTACTCACTAATCAGGTTTTTTTTAAAGATTTATTTATTTATACATAAGAGACACATAGAGAGAGGCAGAGACATAGGAATAGCGTGAAACAGGCTCCCTGCAGGGACACTGTTGAGAGACATGTTCCTAGGACCAGCAGACCATGACATGAGCCAAGAGCAGACACTCAACCACTGAGCCACCCAGGTTCACCACTATTTAGTTAGGATGCAAATATTCCATCTGGGAGAGATTTAACTACTGGAAGTATATCATTTGCCCATAGCGATATCAGTGAAAAGATTTGGGAGAGACAAGCTTCACATTATCCATTAAAGTAGTCATAGAGGTCAAGAATACTGTAGGGAATATGATCAATCAAATTGTAATAGTGCTCTATGGGGAAACATGGTATAAACACTTGTGGTGTGCAGAGTATTAACATATATAATGCCACACAGTATTATGGGATTATATAGGATATATATAACTTATGTTGTACACCTGAAACAAATGTAACCTTGTGTGCGATCTCAATTTCAATTAAAAAGCAGTAATAATGTGGGCATCCAGATGATTCATTTGGCATCTACTTTGGGCTCATATCCTGATCTCAGGGTCCTTGGATTTATAATATTATGCATTTGTCAAAACACACACGAATGCATAACTCGTAGCAGTCATTAATATATGTGGTCAACTTAATTGATAATAATGTCTCCACACTGGTTTGTTCTTTGTGATAAAATTTCTACACTAACGTAGGCATGTATGATCATGGGAATTGTGTGTGAAGGGATAGGGTGATATGGAAATTTTAAAATTATATCCTGTATTATGACATCAATTTGACCCTAATCTCAGTAATAAGGTCTCTTTATTAAAACATAATTAGAGATTTTACGTTGTTAATAATTTACACAAACTAGGGTCAAATATTAGCGTCACAACTACTCACTCCTAATCTGATCAAATTTGAGTGGTAAAAGCAGTTTTAATATTTTGGGTATAAAGTAATAACCGACCACTTAAATTACAAATTTCTCATATGAAACATAAATAATATGGCTTAGTATGATTGTCTGCAGTATGGTATCCTGATCACAGTAGAAGAATGAATCATTTTTTGTAAGGAAGAGAAAGTTAAGGAGGAGAAGGGTAAAGGAAAAGGGAGAGAGAATATTAAGGAGACTCCACCCTCAGCATGTAGCCCAACCTAGGATAATCTAATGAACTGAGGTCATGACCTGAGATGAATCCAGGAGGCAAACACATACCTGAATGAACCAACCCTGTGCTCTGGAATAAGTTTTTTTGAATCAACTTCAGGAATGAATTTCCATGTTACTTTCTCTTTTTTTCCCCACATTACTTTCAATTTAGTCTTTTACTGGTTGTACTTTGGTTTTACCCCAAGCATTAAGTCATTTGGTCAATGTTTCTATCCACATAGATCCACTTCATTTACACAGCATGGAGTTGCTATAGGAACAAGCAGTTTGGGGATCCCTAGGTGGCACAGCGGTTTGGCACCTGCCTTTGGCCCAGGGCGCGATCCTGGAGACCTGGGATCAAATCCCACGTCAGGCTCCTGGTGCATGGAGCCTGCTTCTCCCTCTGCCTGTGTCTCTGCCTCTCTCTCTCTCTCTCTCTGTGTGTGACTATCATAAATTAAAAAAATAATTTAAAAAATGTTAAAAAAAAGGAACAAGCAGTTTGTTAATAGAAGGTATGGGAGCAAAATGGCTGGAAATATCACAAGTATGTGACTGAGATCCAAAAAACGCGGGAAACATGCACTCTGACAGATTGTAATCAATCTGCTAACAAAGGGGAAGAAAAATCTTGAATGTAGAGGAAAGGAACACATTCAACATAATAGAATATGAGTTCCAAGGACCAGAAGTTCTCAGGAAACACAGGTCGAAAGACACTGCAATGATGACACAAAGTATAGAAAGAAAACACCTCTAAACCAAGGATGTTACGTTCAGATAAGATAGCTTTAAAGAATGAGGGCAAAAGGAAAATGAAAATGAAAATAAAAAGGCAGCTGACAAGCAGGTGATAAATAACTTTAAGAATCAATCATTGGTATATATTTATATATTTAACTATTTTTCATATTTTTAACATATATATTATTGTTGAGATTCATATTTATTATTTTTAGCATAGTTTCATTGATTGAAGTCCAATATGGATATGAATAAGCTGAGGAACCCCAATGTTTATAACAGCAAAGTCCACCATAGCCAAACTGGAAGGAGCCTCCATGTCCACCAAAAGATGAATGGATAAAGAAGATGTGGTCTATGTATGCAATGCAATATTACTCAGCCTTTAGACATGACAAATACCCACCATTTGCTTTGATGTGGATGGAACTGGAGGGTATTATGCTGAATGACATGAGTCAGTTGGAGAAGGACATTTGTTTGTGTGAGCTGCTCTGACCTCTGGAACATGAGCAAACAACATGTGTACAGAAGAGTTTTTCCTGCATGTGTAAAGTGACTCAATGTGGAGCTTTGTCTCTATTGTAGCACTCACACCCCAGCTGCCATATGGACAAGTACAGGATAGCCTATTGGACTAAGAGACTCCGAGGGCCCAGCCAAATTACCATCACCTACACTGACACCTCAAAAACACTGAGTATGGGATGAAGGCCATTATAGACATTGAGCTTCCATTCCATCTGACCAGAAAATCAGGAGGAAATCCACCTCAAGCCAGAACTCAGAAAGCAGAACAAAATAAATGTGGTTCTCATATATTCACTACTCATTGGGATGGTATATTACACTGCATTAGACAATCAAGACAAAGGTCTTGACCACCCACTTGACAGATGGACAATGTGAGGCTTCGCTACAGCCACAGAGCATACAATCAATCTCTGTCCACCACACCCTATGCAGAGACCCCTTCTGACATCCCTAGCCCAGGAAGTAGGGCCAGGTGTTGATGATATGGTGGGTAAGCCTCCTTGTAGCCAGGAAAGTTTATCAATTTATGTTACTCCAGTCTGTACACATAGGACTCTCACTGTTTGTCAGTAAAATGGGGTCACAGGGCCTCCCTGGGCGTTAGTGTGGGGATCAGATAGCAGGAGGGAGTAGCACAGAGCAGGGCTTCTGCAGCCCTCTTTCCTTGAGAAGATATGCCCTGACTAGTAGTTGATTCTAATTCCACAGCAGGGCCTTCTTCAAATGAAATATAGTCTTATCTTTGAGCTTTAGGGGTGGAAGGTGAAAGTTCAATGACTCTTGTCAAAGTTACAGAAATTGAGGGTCAGAGATGGTAAGAATTTCATGGGGTGTCAGAGGACACATGAGCTGAACGACCAAGAATGAATTTTCTGCCCATGAAATGACTCTCCCTAGAATCTATGGTTCCAATGAAGACATGGATCTCCTGTTGGAACTTGAGAATAGAGGTCCTCCCTAGGGGAATGGAAGGTTGAGGAGCTTCCCAGTGTCCCCAGGGGGGCACAATGGAGACAGTGCACTTAGAGAGAGGGCCCAAAGCCTGGACCCATACTGGAGCACCAGGGCATAGGACGTTCAGTACTACCCAGAAGGGAGAGACACAACTCCCCTCCAGGAAGGGAGAAGAGGACCCTTCAAGACCACATGGACTTCTAAGGCTCTAGGTCCCTGTGTGGATTGCTGGAGGCCACATGGTAGGCCCTGGGAGAAAGGTGAGCCTCTATGTGCTTCCTTATGGAGTGGGTGAAAGAAAGGCATTACAAGTTCACCCTGCCCCTGGAACTCCTGTGGTATCTTGAAGTCAATGTGCTCTACTGAAGGAAGGCATGGAAGGTCTGGACATCTGGACATCCAACCAGAGGTAGCTTTTTTTGGGTGGGTGGGATGAAACTTGCCCCTCTGTAGCTTTGAGTCTTTAAGGACTCCCCAGTCCAGGAGATGTGAGTATTTTGACCTCTTATCATCTCCAGATAGAGGAAGACCCTTTGATCTCCTGAAGCCAAAAGACTCATTCTATGTCCCCATATTCTACCTTCTCATTACATTCTTACAAAAACTTACTTGGGGCTGTGGGCTAGGGCCTCCTGGAGCTGGGGATATGAACTGCCCTTCTCCACTGTATTCTTGGTAAGTGAGAGTCACCTTTCTGAGCGCAGGGTCCCTCCGCTGTTAAATAGGGACAATAACAGTCACTTGGAGTTCTTAGGATTTAAAAAGAAAACAAAGCCCAGGTAAAGACCTTAACTATTGCTCATCCCCACCTCTCCCAAGCACTTCCTCAGGCCTAGGGATCCCTGCCTATCTACCTAGATGCCCAGCCCTGCTGGTTGTTACTGTGCAGAGCAGCAAGAATACCTAAGGTCACACGTGGATCCAGCAAGACGCATCCTGTGAGAATTTGAAGATGTCACTGCCCTCCCTGAGGCTGAGCTTGTGTATCTGTGAAAGTAGGAGCTTCACTCCTAAAACGGAGACAGAAATACCTGGTGTATTCATCCAGTGCAAACTCTATGATCCAGACTTCCTTGCCTTCTCAGACACTTCATGGGAACTAATGCCATAGATAGTCACTTGTCCTGGGACCCCTGCTCAGAGAGGTGGATGACATGTCCACAGGCCCAAACCAAGACATAGTGATGCTATCTTGAGCCTCACTCTCCTCTCTGTGTAGCTTCCTTCCACTGGATAGCAGTCCTTACACTGGAGGTACTTCCACTCCCACTCAAATTTCCCTACTTCCTTTCTAGGCTCTGTGTAGAGGTGATCCCTGGAGGAGCAGTTATTAGCCTATCCCCTCCAAGCTTAGTACAGAGGCTGTGATAAGGTCACGGTTTCATTTCCATCTAGTCGGGAAATGGAATGGAGAAACACCCCATAGCCAACCCAGTTAGGGATGGATTTCTGGGAGATGTTTTGGATCCCTGGACCCAGAGCCCAACATAAATGGATTTGGTGTCTTCAGCAATCTGAGCATCTAATTCTGGCACAGAGCAATGCACAGCTGTCGGGTAGCAGGGAGAGATCTCATGACAATTCACATAGCCCACCATTATGGTGAACTTGCTACGAGAACTTGCTATGTGGACTCTTCTTTGGGCCTCACCATACCAAGTGATAGGTGGCATTATTATTCCCAATGAGAGATCTGGAAAATAAGGTCTGGAGAAGAAAAGTGATTTGTCTGAGTCCACACAATCAGTTGCTGCTGGAGGTGAGAATCAGAATTCTTCCATTTATGCGGACAAACTATTATGTGGTATTGAACTTCTAAAATCAGAAGATGGCTTAGTACTCAAAGTATATCCAGCTTACTATATATTTAAATGCCTCAATTGTGTTTCTTGTTCTTTAGGCTTTTCCTAGTATAGGTTTCCAAAATGTTCATCCCAAAAATGTCCCACAATCCTGAGAAAATATACATGCTTATGAAAAAAAGGAAATGTTCCACTGTTCTGTCTTCAACTGCTTTGTCTGTTCCATTCTCCATATTTTCTTCTTTCTTTTTTTCTTAGATCTTGTGACTTTCTAATTCATGCTTCATGTTATGTAGCTACTTTATTTACATATTCCATTTCTTTGTCTCTCTGACCTGGATAAATGTATCAGGTGTATCTTCTACTTCCATCTGTCATTTACACCTATCCTAATCTGACATAACTGAATAAAAGAGTACTTATATTCTGTATTTTTGGGGACATCTGGGTGGCTTAGCATTTGAGTGATTTTCTCAGCACAGGACATGATTTCAGGTCTGGGTATTGAGTCTCAGGCCAAGCTCCCCATGATGATTGTCTTTTTTCTTATTGACTTATTTTACTCAACAGAATACCCTCAACATCCTTTCATGTTGAACAAATGACAGGTATACATTGTTTCTGACACCTTAGTAATAATCAGTGGTTATTGTGTATATATATACTACATCATATTTATCATTTCATCTGTTGAAGGACATCATGGTTCCTTCCACAGTTTGACTATTGTACACATTTGCGCTATAAAATAAATATTGGCATGCAGGTGTTCTGTCGTTTTAACACATCTGTATCTTTGGGATAAATACCCAATAGTGCAATTCCTGGGTCATAGATTAGCTCTATTTTTATCTTCCCAAGGAACTTCCACTCTGTTTTCCAGAGTTATTGCACCTGCCTATATTCCCACCAGAAGTGCAAAATCGTCCCCTTTCTCCACATCCTCACCAGCATTAGTGGTTTCCTGTCTTGTGAATAATACCATTCTCAGGGGTGAGAGCTGGTATGTACTTGTGGTTTAGAGTTGTAGATACCAAATGGCAATGGTTGTAGAGAATTTTGTCACGTGGGTGTCAGCTGACAGTAAGGCTTTTTCATTGGAATACCTGTTCACGTCTTCTGCCCAATTCCAACTTGCAGCTAGGATTCCTAGCTGTATGTTTTTCTCATTTAGTACCCGAATATAACTCACCGGCCTGTTTTGGCAGGTCAGATCCTTTTGAATAGGTCTACTTTTAATTGACATTTCTCTCCATAGAAGTTTATAATCACTTGTCTCCACCACCACCTTTTTTCCAGAACTTTCTATTGATCCTTGAAATTTCAATCTCCAATATTATGTTTCTGAGTGTTGATCACATCTGTGTGATTTTGGAGAGATCCCTCTTTGTCTCTTGAATATGAATGTCTGTTCAGGGAAGTTCTCAGCTATGATTTGTCCCAATATGCTTTGTGTTCTTCTCTCTCTTGCTCCATGACTTCTCCAATCCCAGTAAGATGAATATAATGTTATTCCTTCTCAAAATATCACTTGTATCGAGATATCTGCCCTTGTGATTTCTGAATTCTTTCCTTTTCTTCCAGCTTCCTTTCTTTCCATGAACTTGTCTTCAACATCACTCACTGCTCTCTGCGACCTGTTTATCCCTAAGTGGTAGCATCCAGTTTAAACCACAAGTCAGGGAATGTACTTTTTATTTTAGCCTGATTTTCCCAATTCTGAGTATAAGACTACCAGGAGTACTATTTGTCTTTTCAAGAGCCACCATTAGATTTAACTTTGTATCTCAGAACTTGACCTTTGAATTTCTACTGAAGTAGATATTCCTTAGGTTTGTGTCAGAGAGTTATACTTCTTGTTCTTTCTGTTGTTGTCAATGCTCCTTCTCCTCTTTGTGTAGTGCAGAATGGCTATATGAGTGAGCAGAGTCAAAAATATCAAGGGGCACCTAAGGAAAATATAACCAGATAATTCCGAAGATGTCTAGGACTGAAAAATAATGGAAAAAGGGAAACAAAACCAAAAAGAAAAAAAAAAAAAACAGAAAGAGCACAAAAGAGAAAAACAAATTTAAAGGACAGTATAAATTAAAAAAGAAAGGGTAGGGAGGTCTTGGTGCGTGGGAGAGAATACAATATGACAGAGTGGAACTAGAGGTTGATCCTCTCCATTTTGTTTTTTTAAATAATAAATTTACTTTTTATTGGTGTTCAATATGCCAACATAAAGAATAACACTCAGTGCTCATCCTGTCAAGTGCCCATCCCGGTGCCTGTCACACATTCACCCCCACCCCACGTCCTCTGCCCCTTCCATCATCCCTAGTTCATTTCCTAAGGGTTAGGAGTCTTTATGTTCTGTCTTCCTTTCTTATATTTCCCACACACTTCTTCTCCTTTCCCTTACATTCCCTTTCACTATTATTTATATTCCCCAAATGAATGAGAAGATATAATGTTTGTCCTTCTCCAATTGACTTGTTTCACTCCAGTTCCATCCACGTTGAAGCAAATGGTGGGTATTTGTCATTTCTAATGCCTGAGGAATATTCCTTTGTGTACATAAACCACATCTTCCTATCCATACATATTTCGATGGACACAGAGGCTCCTTCCAGAGTTTGGCTATTGTGGACATTGCTGCTATAAACATTGGGTGCAGGTGTCTCGGTGTTTCATTGCATCTGTATCTTGGGGTAAATCCCCAACAGTGCAATTGCTGGGTCGTAGGGCAGCTCTATTTTTAACTCTTTGAGGAACGTCCACACAGTTTTCCAGAGTGGCTGCACCAGTTCACATTCCCACCAACAGTGTAAGAGGGTTCCCTTTTCTCTGCATCCTCTCCAACATTTGTGGTTTCCTGCCTTGTTCTTTTTCCCCATTCTCACTGGTATGAGGTGGTATCTCATTGTGGTTTTGATTTGTATTTCCCTGATGGCAAGTGATGCAGAGCATTTTCTTATGTGCATGTTGGTATGTCTATGTCTTCCTCTATGAGATTACTCTTCATGTCTTTTGCTCATTTCATGACTGGATTGTTTGTTTCCTTGGTGTTGAGTTTAATAAGCTCTTTATAGATCTTGGTAACTAGCCCTTTATCTTATACGTCATTTGTAAATATCATCTCCCATTCTGTAGGTTGTCTTTTAGTTTTGTTGACTGTATTATTTGCTGTGCAAAAGATTCTTATCTTGATGTAGTCCCAATAGTTCATTTTTCCTTTGTTTCTTTTGCCTTCATGGATGTATCTTGCAAGAAGTTACTGTGGTCGAGTTCAAAAAGGGTGTTGCCTGGGTTCTCCTCTAGGATTTTGATGGACTCTAGTCTCACATTTAGACCTTTCATCCAGGGATCCCTGGGTGGTGCAGCGGTTTGGCGCCTGCCTTTGGCCCAGGGTGCGATCAAGGAGACCCGGAATCGAATCCCACATCGGGCTCCCGGTGCATGGAGCCTGCTTCTCCCTCCGCCTGTGTCTCTGCCTCTCTCTCTTTCCCTCTGTGTGACTATCATAAATAAATAAAAATTTAAAAAAGATTTTTTAGATCTTTCATCCATTTTGAGTTTATCTTTGTGTATAGTGAAAGGAGTGGTCTAGTTTCATTCTTCTGCATGTGGATGTCCATTTTCCCAGCACCATTTATTGAAGAGACTGTCTTTCTTCCAATGGATGGTCTATCCTCCTTTATCGAATATTAGTTGACCATCAAGTTGAGGGTCCACTTCTGGGTTCTCTATTCTGTTCCATTGATCTATGTGTCTGTTTTTGTCCCAGTACCACACTGTCTTGATGACCACAGCTTTGTAGGAAAACTTGAAACCTGGCATTGTGATGCCCCCAGGTATGTTTTTTTTTTTTAATTTCCCTGGATATTTGAAGTCTTTTCTGATTCCACACAAATCTTAAAATAATTTGTTCCAACTCTCTGAAGAAAGTCCATGGTGTTTTGATAGGGATTGCATTAAACGTGTAAATTGCCCTGCGTAACCTTGACATTTTGACAATATTAATTCTGCAAATCCATGAGCATGGAATATTTTTCCATCACTGTGTGTCTTCCTCAATTTCTTTCAGAAGTGTTCTATAGTTTTTAGGGTATATATCCTTTCCCTCTTTGGTGAGGTTTATTCCTAGGTATCTTATGGTTTTGGGTGCAATTGTAAATGGGATTGACTCCTTAATTTCTCTTTCTTCAGTCTCATTGTTAGTGTATTGAAATGCCACTGATTTCTGGGCATTGATTATGTATCCTGCAATGCTACCAAATTGCTATATGAGATCTAGCAATCTTGGGATGGAGGCTTTTGGGTTTTCTATGTAGAGTATCATGTCATTGGGGAAGAGGGAGTGTTTGACTTTTTCCTTGCCACTCTGGAGGCTTTTGGGTTTTCTATGTAGAGTATCATGTCATTGGGGAAGAGGGAGTGTTTGACTTTTTCTTTGCCACTCTGAATGCCTTTAATGTCTTTTTGTTGTCTGATTGCTGAGGTTAGGACTTCCAGTACTATCTTGAATAGCAGTGGTGAGGGTGGACATCCCTGTCTTGTTCTGGATCTTAGGGGAAAGGCTCCCAGTGCTTCCTCATTGAGAATGATATTTGCTGTGGGCTTTTCATAGATGGCTTTTAAGATGTTGAGGAATGTTCCCTCTGTCCCCACACTCTGAAGAATTTTGATCAGGAATGTATGCTGTATTTCATCAAATGCTTTCTCTGCATCTAATGAGAGGATTATATAGTTCTTGGTTTTTCTCTTCCTGATATGATGAATCACATTGATTGTTTTACAAGTGTTGAACAGGCCTTGTGTCCCAGGAATAAGTCCTACTTAGTTATGGTGAATAATTATCTTAATATAATCTTGGATTCTATTGGCTAGTAACTTGTTGAGAATTTTTCCATACATGTTCATCAGGGATATTGATCTGTAATTCTCCTTTTTGGTAGGGTCTTTGGTTTTGGAATTAAGGTGATGCTGGCCTCATAGAATGATTTTGGAAGTACTCCATCTCTCGCTATCTTTCCAAATAGCTGTAGTAAAATAGGTATGGTTTCTTCTTTAAACAATTGATAGAATTCCCCTGGGAAGCCATCTGGCCCTGGACTTTTGTGTCTTGGGAGGTTTTTGATGACTGCTTCAATGGCTTCCCTGGTTATTGGCCTGTTCTAGTTTTCTATTTCTTCCTGTTCCAGTTTTGGTAATTTGTGGCTTTCCAGGAATGCGTCCATTTCTTCTAGATGGCCTAATTTATTGGCCTATAGCTGTTCATAATATGTTTTTAAAATCGTTTGTATTTCCTTGGTGTTGGTAGTGATCTCTCTTTTATCGTTCATGATTTTATTAATTTGAGTCCTCTCTCTCTTCTTTTTAATAAGGCTGGCTAATGGTTTATCTATCTTATTAATTCTTTTAAAGAATGAACTCCCAGTTTTGTTTATCTGTTCTACAGTTCTTCTGGTCCCAATTTCTTTGAGTTCTGCTCGAATCTTTATTAACTCTCTTCTTCTGATGGGTGTAGGATCTATTTACTCTTTTTTCTCTAGCTCCTTTAGGTGTCAGGTCAGCTTTTGTATTTGAGTTCCTTCTGGTTTTTGAATGGATAGCTGTATTGAGATATATTTCCCCCTCAGGACGGCTTTTGCTGCACCCCAAAGATTTTGAATTGTTTTATCTTCATTCTCAATAGTTTCCATGAATCTTTTTAATTCTTCCTTAATTTCGTGGTTGACCCTTTCATCTTTTAGCAGGATGGATCTTAACCTCCATGTGTTCGAAGTCCTTCCAAATTTCTTGTTGTGATTTAGTTCTAATTCAAGGCATTATGATCTGAGAATATGCAGGGGATGATCCCAATTTTTGGTATCAATTCAGACCCGATTTATGACCCACAGTGTGGTAAATTCTGGAGAATGTTCCATGTACACTTGAGAAGAATGTGTATTCAGTTGAGTTTGGATGTAAAGTTCTGTAGGTATCTGTGAAATCCATCTGATCCAGTGTATCATTTAAAGCCCTCGTTTCCTTGGAGATGTTGTGTTTAGAAGACCTATCAAGTGTAGAAATTGCTAGATTGAAGTCATCAAGTATAAGTGTATCATTATCTAGTATGTCTTAACTTTGGTTATTAATTGATATATTTGGCAGCTCCCACATTTGGGGCATATATATTGAGGATTGTTAAGTCCCTTTGCTGGATAGATCCTCTAAGTCTGATAGAGTGTCTGTCTTCATCTCTCTCTACAGTCTTTGGGGTAAATCTTAGTTTATCTGATATAAGAAAGCTATGCTTTCCTTCTTTTGAGGGTCGTTTGAATGGTAAATGGTTCTCCAACCTTTTATTTTCAGGCTGTAGGTGTCCTTCTGTCTAAAATGTGTCTCTTGTAGACAGCAAATAGATGGGTCCTGCTCTTTTATCCAGTCTGAAACCCTGCGCCTTTTGAGCGGTCATTAAGCCCGTTCACCTTAGAGTTACTATTGAAAGATATGAGTTTAGTGTCATCATGATATATATTCAGTCCTTGTTTTTGTGGATTGTTCCACTGCACTTATTCTTAAAGGGGAATTTTAAGAGTCCCCCTTAAAATTTCTTGCAGAGCTTGTTTGGAGGTCACATATTCTTTCAGTTCCTGCCTGTCTTGGAAGCTCTTTATCTCTCCTTCTATTCTGAATGAGACCCCGCTGGATAAAGTATTCTTGGTTACATGTTTCTCATTTAGGATCCTTAATATATCCTGCCAGCCTTTTCTGACCTGCAAGGTCTCTGTGAAGAGGTCTGCTGCTATCCTAAAACTCCTCCTCATAAAAGTCAGAGATTCTTGTCTCTTGCTGCTTTAAGGATCTTCTTTTTATATTTGGAATTTGCAAGCTTAACTATTAAATGTCGAGTTGTTGAACGGTTTTTATTGATTTTGTGGGTTATCTCTCTTTTTCCTGGATCTGAATGCCTGTTTCCCTTCCCAGAAAGGAAAGTTTTCAGCTATGATTTGTTCAAATACATATTCTGGCTCTGTGTCCCTTTTAGCGCCCTCAGGAACCCCAATTAAACGTAAGGGGGATCCCTGGGTGGCACAGCGGTTTAGCGCCTGCCTTTGGCCTGGGGCATCATCCTGGAGACCCGGGATCGAATCCCATATCAGGCTCCTGGTGCATGGAGCCTGCTTCTCCCTCTGCCTGTGTATCTGCCTCTCTCTCTCTCTCTCTCTCTCTCTGTGACTATCATAAATAAATAAAAAAAACACGTAGGTTTTTCTTCCTCAGGCTGTCGTTTATTTCCCTTAATCTATCCTGATGGTCTTTTAATTGTTTGTCTCTTTTTTCCTCAGTTTCCCTCTTTGCCATCAACTTGTCTTCTATGTCACTCACTCATTCTTCCACCTCGTTAACCCTCATTATTAGGACTTCTAGTTTGGATTGCATCTCTTTCAATTCTTTTTTTAATTTCTGCCTGATTAGATCTAAATTCTGCAGTCATAAAGTCTCTTGAGTCCTTTATGCTTTTTTCTGGAGCCACCAGTAGCTTTCTAATAGGCTTCTGAATTGGGTTTCTGACATTGAATTGTAATCCAGATTTTGTAACTCTGTGGGAAAGAGGACTATTTCTGATTCTTTCTTTTGAGGTGAGGTTTTCTTTCTAGTCATTTGCTCAGTGCAAAATGGCCAAAAACAAGTTGTATTGGGAAAAATAGAAAAGGAGAGGATAGATAGAAGGAAAGAAAAGAAAAAAAAAGAAAAAAGGAAGAGAAAAAAAAGAGAAGAAAAAGAGAAAGAAAAGAAAGAAAGGAAAAAAAGGGTGGGGTAAGCAAACAAGTCAAAAAGAAAAGAAAAAAACACAGGGTAGTATCTTCTGATTCTGTATACATAAAGTCCCTTGACTTCCCCTGGAACTTATCTGTCTAGCTGGTCTTCTGGGGAGGTGCCTGTTTTGCTGATTTTCAGGTGTTATCACTTGGGGGAGCTGCTATGCCTCCTGCCTGGTGCAGGGCTCTGTGGGGGTTGTTTACCCTGTGAGGACCCAGGAGGAACAACCACAGTGTCTGCAGCCAGCTCTGGAGCCCTGGATTTAGCTCCTGCAGTAACTACAGAGCCTTCAGCCTGCAGGGGTCTGGACACTCCAGGGGCAGGGTCACTCATCTGCTCAGCTCAGGGCAGGAGTGTCCTTGCTGTCCTGGGCCTTCCTGACCTCTTCCTGTCCCAGGGGGAGGCCGGATCCTGGGGTGTGTCCCCAGTGCCCAGTGCTTCAGGCCTGCACTGTTGGATTTGGGCTCCTGGCTGCACAGCCCCCTGTCTGCGGAGCTGCCACCCAGGCCCCTCTGAGCTACTCCTGGAGCCTCTCAGCCCCCTCCACACGGAGCTGCTGCTTGATCACCTCCGAGCTGCTCTGGGTCTAGCCGTGCACGCTGCAGTCCTTTAGGGAGCTCGTCGCACTCTCCCTGGTGGGCAGTTTCTCTGTTAGTGTCCCAGGGAGCCTGAGGGCCTCTCCGCCCTTCCTGGGGTCCTGCTCTAACTCCCTGCAAGTGCCTTTCCACCCGGGAAGATTGGTGAAGCTCCTGCTTCTCTGGGACGGAGCTTTCCTGTCCTGGGGGAACTCGCCCTGGCCTTAGCCTGGCTTCTCATGGGACCCCTTCCTCTTGGATGGCTTTTGTTTCTTTATTTCTTTTTTTCTTGTCTTCCTACCTTGATAGAAGCTGAAACTCTTCTCACTGTATCATTCCACCTGTTCTCTCTTTAAATCTCAGGCCAAATTTGTAGATTTTCAGGATGATTTGAAGGTTATCTAGGTAATTTGGTGGGGACAGATGATTTGGGGACCCACTCATCTGCCATCTTGCCCCTCCCCTCCCAAGAATCTCTTTTCCGTTTTGAGTGTATCCTGTTCTGTATTATTGTAGGCGCTAAATCCAATTTATATAAACCAGCAAAACATAAATAGAGACACAACAGGAACCACATAGGAAGAACCAAGAAAAAGAGAGGAGTGGAGTTGAAGGAAGAGAAAAGATAAACTCCTAGAATAACAAACAACGGTGTTCCACATGGGCTCTGAGTGTATTTTGGTATGTATGTTAGAATGTGCTAACTTCCACAACTATGAAATGAAACAAGACAACACAGCCAAACCCATAATTCATATATCTACAAAAAATCAATTAGGTACATTGAAAGGAATTCAAAAATGAAGAATATATCTAAGACAGATACTGGTAGAAATATGAAACACAAAAAAGGAAATTATTAAAACAAATATTTGTTTTCTATATATACATATCAAAAGTTTTAACCTGATAGGTAATTGAATTATAAGGAAAAAGCTTTGAGGTCTCTAGTATTTTCCCTCAGCTCTGGAGTTTTCCAGTGCTGCTCAGTAAACTTGCTCTTCCCCTTTTCTTCCAGCTGTCCATCTGGGGAAGGGTCAGCTCCAGTGATTCTAATGTGCCTGTGCCTGGGGGTAGATGCCCAGTCCCTTGCCAAGTGGCAGGTTCCACATAGAGCTGTTTGTCCTGTGACGCCTTCATTCCTTATTGGCTGCAACTCTCACAGATGAAAGGAGAAAAGCAAAAAAATGGTTGTGGCCACATTTCCAACCCTCAAGCTAAGGACGCTACATGTGTACCCAACTGTAAGCTTCAAGTGCACACTGGTTTAGACCTTCTGGAGTCCAGCTTGGGGGCACTGATTTTTCAAACCAAAGGGAGCCTAGCAACAGGAGAGCTTTCACTGCGTTGAGCCCTTCCAGCTTCCACTTGTCCCAGAGGAAAGGGAGAATGGCCAGCTTCTGTCCGCTCTGGTGCCCCCATCTCCTCAGAGTACATAAAACCAACAATGCCTTTTGTTCAGTCCCTGGGCTGGATGGTTTCCTTAGGAGTAACTTGTATATGGATCTTGTACAGCCACCTGTGATTATTCTGCAATGAGATGTGGGTAATGTATGGACCCAAACATTCCCTTTTACCCTGTAGCCTTCCAAACTGAGGACACAGCCCAAATGTGAGTCACTCTCACATCCAATTTTAATAAACGTTTTCATGGAACTGATGATACCCATGCTTAAAATACGATATCTTCATCACAGTCTACCTCCTCCTTTTAGTAATTTCTTGGTTTGGTCATCCCCCCAAAATGGAATGCTTTTAGCAGCCCATAGGTCTCAGAGGTGCTCCGTGTTGTCCAAGTTTATAATTTCCTTGAGGAGATGGTTTGAGAATGAGGGGAGTCTGAGCTTCGTCTGACCTTGAGATCTGACCCAGCACACTGCATCCTTTTAGGTACTAATAATAATCATGAACAAGGGATTGCTTACTTATTATTTCCCTATTGTTCAACATTTCTTACACTTGTCCACCAACCAGCTCCCTAGGAGTTGGGCACATCATTTCCAAATGCTTTTACTCTACATTTCTTTTTAACTTTGGATGTATGCAAATAACTGAGACACAGCCCCTTGTCAGTACCATCTAAGACTTTCAGACCACACAGGAATCAAAGGTATCTCTTACTCACAGTCTCATCCCTACTTCTCCTAAACCACATGCCTCAATGAGCCAGTCTTTGAGCTTCCTCAATTTCTGACATGAAGTATTCTGCTGTCTCCCCCCATCTTGTCATACTCCAGTAGTTTCTGATGTTGAACACTCTATTAGCATGAGACCCCAGAATAAAAGGGCAGATGCCCCAGAAAATGGTCCTTATAACAGCCAACATATGCATTGAGGGATGCCACCCCACAGTCTCTGACAGCCTGGTCATATATTCAAGGGTTCCTCAGTTTCAGTTCTTCCCAGAACTAATTTATGGAACTAAAGAAAGCGTTCTATTTACACTGTCAATTGTATTACAAAGACACACCCAGGTGTTCCCTGAGAGGGTTTCCGAGCCCTCCTTTTCTCTGCAGGTCAATTGGGCTCATGTTACAAACACCTCTTTCTACACTTGGTCTTTCCCTTACTAGGGGCCCAGGAGCTAACATTTAGACATATTAGACCATGTTAAATATCAGCAAATAAAACTCTTATTACGTTTTAATAAATAGACCTTATTACTGTCGTTAGAGTTAGGCTGATGTCACAATGCAACATATAATATAAAAATTTCCCTATCATCCTATCCTTTGGCACACAATTTCCACAATTATTCACACCTACATCAGTGTGGAACATTCATCACAAAGAATGACATAATGTAGACATATTGTTATCATTGCCGTTGAACACTGATATTAAGGACTGGTCTGTGTTATGCATTAGTGTGTATTTTGACATATACACAATATTATGTATCCCAGGGACCTGAGATGATCCCTGAGATCATGACCTGGGCCAAAGGGAGATGCTCAACCAAAGGAACCACTATGGTACCCACGTTATTACTGCTTTTACATTTGGGTCAAGATGAGCACCAAAGTTACATTAGTATAAGGTGTATAACATATGTTGACACTTATGTTTATTAAAACTGTCCTCACCCCAAGCATAGAAACGATGTGTCCATGTACAGCACTATTACCATCCCATTAGTCATATTTCCTATGCTGTACCTTTCACCCTGTGACTTTTTTAATGCATAAGTAGAAGCCTGTCCCCTCTGCTCTTTTTCACAAGTATGGCTAGTTGTAAGTGATATACATTTGGTATTTAAATCACTCCCATATTGGATGATTTTTATAACAACAGATTAGTGAAAAAATACAATAGAGTAATAGACTCAAGGGATCAGAAGACAACCATACCTCTCATTGAAAAAGCCCACCCAGAAATGGCTGATAAGTGCAAAACGTACAAAAGAGATGACCGAATATGTGGATCTACAGAGGAAGAAATGGTTTTGGAAGACAAGAAGGTAGGAACATTCAGCTGGGCTTCAAAACAAGCTCTATGGGTGAAGGGAACCTATCTTTGGATTCGATGTGTGCATCAGTTCTATTTTACATTGATTATTTCATGTTACTTAAAGTTGCCATTGCTTTTTTTAGTTTTTATTTATTTGAGAGAGAGACAGAGAGATAGCAGGGGGAGCATATGCTAATTCAGGGACATAGAGTGAGTCCTTTGGCTTCAGGAGATCAAAGGGCCTTCTTCAGTCTGGAAAAGATCAGAGGTCAAAATGCCAGCATCTCTCAGCTCTGAGAGTCCTTTTTTTTTTAGCTCTGAGAGTCCTTACAAGACTCTGAGATCCAGAAGGACAAGCCTCATGCCACCCACCCAACCAAACTACCTCTAGTTGACAGAAGCTTTCCATGCCTTCCTTCAGGAGGAGCACATCAACTTCAGGATGGCACAGGGGTTCCAGGGACAGGTTGAACCTGCATGACCTTTCTTCCATCCATTACACACGGCAGCACAGAGAGGCTCACCAGGTTTTCTCCCAGTTTGGCTCCAGCCATCCACACAGGAATGTAGACACTTATCAGCCCATTTGGTGTTAGGGAGTCCTCTCCTCTCTGCCTGGAGGAGAGTTTGTCTCTCCCTTCCTTGTGTCTCTTGTATCTTGGGGTTCCAGTGTTCTAGGTTTTGGGCCCTATGTGCCTGTCACTCTCTAAGTGCAGGGTCTTCATTTTGCCCCCCAGGGGACACTGGGAGACTCTTGAGACCCCATTCTCCCAGGGAAGACTCCCATTCCCATGATCCAACAGGAAGATCCACCTCTTCATTAGAACCACACATTCCAGGGAATGTTACTTTTCGGCAGAAAATTAATGTTCATTCTTACTTCTCACCTGTCTTCTGACATCCAGTGAAATCCTGATCCTCTCTGACCCTTGGTTTCTTTAACTCTGCCATGAGTCATGTAGCTTTCACCTTCCACCCTAAAGCTCAAGGACAGGACTATATTTCATTGGAAGAATGTTCCCCCATGGAATTAGAATCAACTACCAGTCAGGGCAATTTTCTCAAGGAAACAGAGAGGTAGAGCCCCTATTCTATGCTACTCCCTCCTGCTATCTGATCCCCACACTAAATCCCAGGGAGGTGTTGTGACCCCATTTTATGAACATAAATATGGAGATTCCTAAATGAATAGACTGGAGTGACAGAAATAGATACTCCCTCCTTCCAACAAGCTCACTAATCATCTCATCAATAACTGGCTATACTTCCTGGGCTAGGGATGTCAGAATGGTCTCTGCTTAGGATGTGGTGGAAAGAGGTTGATTATATGCTATTGGGTGCGGTGAAGCCTCACATTGCATCTGTCAAATGGGTGGTCACCATCTTGTGTTGGTTGTCTAATGCTGTGCAACATATCATCCCAATGTGTAGTCAGTAGCTGAGAACCATATTTATTTTGTTCTGCCTTCTGAGTTCTGGCATGAGGTGGAAATCCTCCTCATTTTTTGGGCAGCTGTAAGGGAAGCTCATGTTCTAGGATGGCTGCCTTCCCATACCTAATGCATTGGGGGTGTCAGTGAAAGTAGTGGTGGTGTGGCTGGGCCCTGGGAGTCTCATAATCCTATAGGCTAGCCTGGACTTTTGCACATGGAAACTGAGATGTGAGTGCTGCAAGAGAGACTAAGTTCCACAGTGAAGCACTTTTAACATGCAGGAAAAACTCTTCTGTACACAAGAGGTTTACTCGTGTCCCAAAAGCTGGAGCAGCTCACAAAAACAAGCTTGGATCATGGCATAGGGCATGAAAACAGGGCAAAAGGCATGACCACATGGACAAAAATGATTTGTGGCCATTGTTGTATTGTACCACAGTGATGTGGACATGGATTTTGAGTGAAGCCAATGTAAAGCTTCAATGTTCTAAGTAGGAATAAATAGAAGGCAAACAATCATTCACACATAAAAGGGACTCAAAACACATAAAATTACATTTTATGTGTGAATTATGTTTGCAACTACACATAAAAGGGACTCATTCACACATAAAAGGGACTCAAAACTTATAAAATTACCCATTCTCTTTCCTGTCGAGGAGATTGAGAGAAACTAAATCACTTCTCCAGACTGGCACAGCTAAATAGTGGAAGAACTAGATTTTGCACTTAGAATGTCTTATTTCAATGCTGATGTTCACAGCTCCTGTCCACTGCAGACCTGCCAGCATATTTTAGATGAAAAGCACATGCACCACACAAAGAAATTCATACACATAATGTAAAATATCGAATATATAATGCCTGGAAATAAATCATGGAAGGAAATCAGGATCTAAGGGTCTCCTCATGCTTTTCTCACTTATTGCAATAGTCTGGAGAAACACCTTCCTTGCTTCCTTCACTCTGACCAAAGGAAACTGTAGAAGCCTCACAGTCCTTCAGATTCCGTTATCTTTTGTGATGATGCTCCAGGTGTCTCACGGACCATGTTCAACAGAAGTGGAGCCCCCAGGCCCTGAGCTTCTGGTCTCATTTTTACAGTCATGGCCCATACAAAGTTTGGAAGAGAAGAAAATTAGGAGACATCATTTACCCTGAAAAACACCTTTTTGAGGTTCTTTATTCCTGAGGTTTCAAGAGTCTCCCTTGTGTTGTTTCAGTCCATTCATTAGAAGGTCCTTGCACATCATTTAAGGTCCAATTTTCTTCCTCAGGGGACCCTGGATGATTAATTCGGTGAAGCATCTTATTCTTGATTTCAGCTCAGCACATGCTCTCAGGAGCCTGAGATCCAGCCACACGTAGGATTCCTCACTGGCCACTAAAGTTTCTTGATTCTCAGCCTCCCTCTCCTCAGCCCATTTCTTTCTCCTTTTTTTAGATATTTTTTATTCATGAGAGACACACAGAGAAAGATTGAGGTGGGGGAGCAGACACAGGCAGAGAGAGAATCAGGCTCCCCAAGATGTGGGACTGGTTATCAGGACTTCAGGATCACACCCTGGGCCGAAGGCAGGCGGTAAACCAATGAGCTACACATGTATCTTCAGCCTAATTCTTTATATATTTTTTATTGGGGTTTGACTTGCAAATACATAGCATAACACCCAGTACTCTTGCCATCAAATGCTCCCCTCAGTGTCCTTCACCTCATCACCCAGACACCCCCCCATCTCTCCTTCCACTACCCCTTGTTCATTTCCCAGAGTTAGGAGTCTCGTGTTCTGTCACCCTCACTGATATTTCCCACTCATTTTCTCTCCCTTAAATCCCTTTCAATAATTTATATATTCCCAAAATTAGACCATATAATGTTTGTCCTTCTCTGATTGACATATTTCATTGAGCATAATACCCTCCAGTTCCATCCACGTCGAAGGAAATGGTGGGTCTTTGTCATTTCTAATAGCTGAGTAATATTCCATTGTATACATAGAACACATCTTCTTTATCCATTTATCTTTCCATGGAAACTGAAGCTCCTTTCACATTTTGGCTATTGTAGACAGTGCTGCTATAAACTTTGGGGTTCCTCAGCACATTCATATTCAAATTGCCTTCCATCAATGAAGGTACATTATAAATAATAAATATGAACTTCAATAAATACAAATATGTTAAAAATGAAAAATAATTAAACATGTAAATACATACCAATGATTGATTCTTCCAGTTATTTATTTATTCCACTTGCTTGTCTGCTTTTTGTTCTCATTTTACTTTTACTTTTGCCTTCATTTTTTAAAGCTATCTTGCCTGAACATAACGTCCTGGGATCAGAGGTGTTTCCTTTCTACACTTTGTGTCACCAATGCAGTGTCTTTTGACCTGTCTTCTGAAAACTCATGTTCCTTGGGACTCATATTCTATTATGTTTAAAGTGTCCTTTTCCTCTACTTTCAAGATTTTTCTCCCCCTTTCTTAGCAGATTGATTACAATGTGTCAGGGTGTTTCTGAGTTTTGTAGATCTGAGTCACATACTTGTGAAATTTTCAGTCATTTTGTCACTATACCTTCTTCAACACCAACTGCTTATTCCTGTAGGAACTCCATGCTGTGGAAAAGAAGTGGATCTCTGTGAATTCAAACCTGGTCCAAACGACATCATGCTTGGGGAAAAAACAAAATACAATGAGTAAAAGATTCAATTGAAAGTAACGTGATAATACGTTTCTTAACTTGATCCAAGAAAACTGATTCCAGGGGCATTCAAGTATGTGTGCGCATCCTGGTTTCATCTCAGTTCATGACCTCAAGTCATCAGATTATCCTAGGTGGTACTACATGTTGAGGGTGGAGCCTCCCTAATATTCACTTTCTCTTTTCCTCTACCTCTCTCCTCCTTACACTTTTTCTTTTGCTCTTGTTAAAAAATAAGTCATTCTTCTACTGTGATCAGGATACCATACTGGAAACAATCACACTAAGCCATATTATTGTTCTATATGTGAAATTCATAATTTAAATGGTCAGTCATTAGTTTATACCCAAAATAATAAAACTGCTTTTACCACTCAAATTTGGTCAGATTTAAAGAGAGGTGTTGTGATGCTAACATTTGGACACTAGTGTGAATAAAATATTAACAACATAAAATCTCTGTGTTTTAATAGAGACCTTATTACTGAGATTAGGGTCAAATTGATATCATAATGTATAATATAAATTAAAAATTCCCATAACACCCTATCTCTTGGCACACAATTCCCATGATCATACATGTCTCATTTAGTGTGGAAATTTTATCACAAAGAAAAAAACAGTGTAGAGACATTATATCATTGAAGTCAACTACATTTATTAATGACTGCTCAGTGTTATGCATTCGTGTGTGTTTTGACAAATGCATAATATTATGTATCTGAGGACCCCAGGATCATGATATGAGCTCAAAGTAGATGTCCAACCTAGGGAACCAGCCTGGCACCCATATTATTACTGATTTGATTGAAGTCAAGATGGCACACAGGTTTACATTAGGTTCAGGTGTACCACATAGAGATTTGATACTTATATAAGTTAATATTGTACTCATCACAAGTATAGATATGATGTGTCCCCCACACAGCACTATTACAATTCCATTGGTCATATTCCCTATACAGTACTTTTGATCTCTGTGACATCTTTAATGGGTAATGGGAAGCCTGTCAATACCAAACCTTTTCACTACTATCGCTATGGGCAAATGATATACTTCCAGTAGTTAAATCTCTCCCAGATGAAATATTTTCATCCAAACTGGATAGTGGTGCACCTGGGTGTCTCAGTGGTTGAGTGTTTGCCTTTGGCTTAGATCATGATCCTGTGGGCCTAGAATCATGTCCTGCATCAGACTCCACGCAGGAACCTCTGCCTGCATCTCTGCCTTTCTCCATGTGTCTCTCATGAATAAATAAAATCTTTTTAAAAACCTGATTAGCAAATAAATACAGTATAATACTACACTAATTAGAACAAAAGATAATAATCGCTACCACTGAATCAAACCTACAAGATTATGGGTAAAATCAAGTGATAAAACTTACAAGAGACAGGAGAGTATATGTGGATCTACAGAGACAGAAAGGATTTTGCCAGATGTCCAGAAAGTAGGAACTTTTGGCTGAGTTTCACAACGAGCTCTATGAGCGATGAGAACTCATCATTGGAATTGATGTGCAGATCAGTTCTATTCATGCATTGAGAGTGTCAGGCTTTTTGAAGTTACCATTAAGGTGTTTTGAAGATTTTATTTATTTATTTATTTGAGACAGAGAGAACATAAAGAAAGAGATGGCTGGGAGTAAGGAAGAAGCACATTTCGAGCTGAACAAGGCCACAAATAAGTGATGCATCCCAAGACACTGAATCTTTGCCCTGAGCTGAAGGTTTTTCCTCATCCACCAAGGATGATGGCCCCTCAAACCCTCATATGATGCTTACTCACTACAATACAGTCTTGCCCTGTATCCATATAAACTGTCATCCCTCAGTACTTCCTGAGCACCACACCCAATGCATTGACAGGTAATTTGGGATCTCATAAATATTTCCAAGGGTGTGATGCAGGAGTTTTTCCACAAGAAGTCATTGGAGGAATCTCCAATTTCTTCTATGGAATGCTTGCCTGTTCTGAATTAAAAATTGGACTTTTCTCCTTTTTTCTGGATGGAATTCAGATATGATAAGGAACAGAGTATTTCTTAGGTGTGTGGACCATTTTCGTTGGGTCTTGGAAAGGGAGGTTATAAACTCTGTGGTAGAGATCCTTTTCTCACATGCAGTTTTTCTTTCTTGAGTTATGGTATCGCGTTGTTCCTTCAGTGAACTTGAGCGATGTATCCCCAAGAATAACTCATGCTTTTTCATGGGTGCAGCCAGCGCTTCCTTTGGAGGCCTTTGCTTTATTATTGTTGCTCATGTGCTTTTGAATTCTCACTTGGAGAACCAATGACAAAGTACACACATGACCTATTCCTCGTGGTGTCCTCTTTTATGTAAATGCAGGTCATCTCAAAAACCAGCAAATGTGGTTTGTATTCTGGAATCAATCTCTTGCTGATGAAAACCTCTAGATAATAAAGCAAATGAGGCATCCTACTATTCTCAGTCTGGACAGCCACCATGTACCATGTACCCCAGGCTTGGTGGTGTGTGAGATAGGCAGCTTTCCCAGGTTAGAAAATATGTCCATGCATCTACAATACTGGGAAGCTAGTGTCTTCCCTGTGTGATGTGGTTATGAGTGCATTAAGCTTAAGGTTGAGTGACTTGTTTAACCCTGTGTAGTGCAACAGAATTGTGTATGCTTGTGCGTGTGACACTGAATCAGTGAAATGAGAGACAGGAAGAATGAGACTCAGATATAGACACAGAAATCCAGAGAAATGGAGGAGATAAAAAGAATAAGAGAGTTCTCCAGAGCATATATCCCAGTGACACTGCACAACGGCCTCTCTCACTATTCTCAGAATTAAAAAATCGTATAACTCTGGATATTTTACAGCCATAACATCAAGAGTGGCCAGCGACAGTTCAGCCCATGCTTGGTAACCAAATGCCATCATATGACTAGCCCTCTAGTCATAGTGATGCACAAACCCATAATTATTCTTTTATTTTATTAAAATGCTTTATGTATTTGAGAGAGAGTGAGCAGGACAGGTGAGCATATAGTTGGACAGAGAAAAACAAACCATTCACTGTTAATAGAGACCCATGCTAGGCTCAATTTCAGGTCTGAGAAATCCTGAACTGAACCAAAGGTAGACTCAACTAACCAACTCAGGGACCCCGACCTGAGTTATTTCTGAGCGGCATGGCCTATGTCCTGATGTGTAATGTGTGTCCTGCTAGAAGCATGCTATGATCCATTAAAAAATATTTTTAAAACATTTATTTTTTATTCATGAAACACACAGAGAGAGGCAGAGACCCAAGCACAAGGAGTGTCAGGCTCCTTGCAAGGAGCGCGATGTGAGACTCGATCCCTAGACCCAGGATCACGTCCCGAGCTGAAGACAGATGCTCAACCCCTGAGTCACCCTGGCATCCCCCATGATCCCTTCTTAAAGAGAGTGTTCATCAAGAACATCACAGAAGAAGATAAATAGTGTCAAGCTGAGCTTGAATATCTTTGACCGAGGAACAAATGTTGCTTACGTGGTTGCTTTCCACACAAGTTCTGATGGAAATCAGACAGTGTTTATTCAAAGTAAAACACATAACCTTCCTGGTGGAAAGAGAGCTGAGTGATTGCCTATTGCCAGGCATTACCTTATTTGAGAGGATGCTTACCAGTGGTGATAGCAAAGCTGGTTATAAAGACTGTGATGGGGTACTTTCCCTGAACAACAGTTTCTCCTGCTTGGTTGAGGAATGTTGTAGTCACTATTCTGAATAGAAAGGAGAGACACATTCTTCAGGACAAACAACTTCCTCCAGGTGTCCTTTCACTGACTTTGTGAGACATTATATCAAGCACTATGTTCCATCTGGCTTCCTAAAATCATTAAGAATAATAAAGTTCACTTTTATTCTAGTTAATACCACCTATTGATCAAAAACAATGAGACTTACCTTTGCTAATATTTTACTGTAGATTAACATCCAAATATTATATTCACAATAAGTAACAGTAATGATTATCACATTTGATTTGTAGGCTACTAGTGGAAACAGATAATTAATTGTCCACCTTGGGGACAGGGCATGAACCCATCTTCAGGATTTGCTCCATGTTGTGCTCCCTCCTCATGGGTAGCCTATTATTCCTTCTAATGCTCCCCCTGGTCATGTAGTCTCTCAATTTCCAGAAATAGCCATTCTCTCCCTCAAATAATAAATAAATAAATAAATAAATAAATAAATAAATAAATAAATAAATAAGATCCTTTCTAAAATTTACAGAACATTATTGGAAAATGCAAATTGACTAATCTGGTTACAGAATAATTCTCACTGGTTAATTTGAATTATTCACATGTAAAACAAAAAGAATATGGCTTAGTATTTTTCTCCTAAGAACGGGACACTGAGTAAACTAGAATAATAATTCTTTTTTTTTTCCTGAGCCACAGAGAGAGATAGAGTGTGAACAATGGAGAAGGAGAGGAAAAGAGGAAGAGAATCTTAACAGTTGCCATACCCAAAGCTACCTCTCATGAACATGAGAATATGATACAGGACAAAAATTGAAAGCTGAACACATACATACTGAGTCAGTCAGGTCTTCCTTAAATAGTTATATTTAAATCTATGACTGAATTTCCATAGTATCTTCAATTGGATCATTTATATTATGTACTTTGCTCTTTCAAAAGATAGAATGTTCTGACCCACTTGAGGAGGAACACATATTTACAACCCTTGCTATGCATTTCTTTTGGAGGCTCTTGAACATAGACTCTTAGAAATGCACTGAAATAGCACGACGTGTGACATCTTACAGACAGAAGACAAAAGCATGACTGATAACTTTTCAGAGCTCAAAATTTTGATCCCATTCCTAATTGTTTTCCTAGCACAGCCCCTTCTTTCATGGAATTTCATTCACTGGGGCTTTATATAGGACATGGAATTGCTCTATACTTACAAGAACCAAGAGAGAATGTAAAATGATAAAGTCACTGGACAAATGATACGGAGGTTTCTCAAACTATTAAACAAAATCTTCAATATACATCAGCATAATGACTTATGGCAAACTAGTCTCAAAGATTCAAATATGAACTTCAGACAGACATCTGTGCATGTTCTTCTGCACTCATCACAAAGGCAAGATTATAGAAACAAACTCATGCCTACTGATGATCAAATGGATAAAAATAGAGTCTATCCATGAAATGGGATATTATCCCACCTTCAAAGGAAGGAAATCTTAACGTTGTTGACAACATGGATGGCCCTGGAAGCCATTATGTTAAGTGAAATGAACCAGGAGTTGTAAGACAAATACTGCATGACGTCACATATATTTGGAATTTCAAATAGCCAAAGACAAAGAAGGAGAAAGTCAAACAGTCACTGGGGGAAGGACAAATGAGGAAAAGTTGGTGATAGGAAATTAAATATGTTTTGGAAGTCCTCTTTATAACATAAATCTTGATTAAGCTAGTTATATTATATTTTTGAAAGTCAGGGATATTGTTTCCAAAGGTGTGGTATCTAAATTAAAGAAGAGGAGCTCTAGCAAATACTGTGTGGGCAAATCCTTCTATTAGGTGATAGATTAGAGAATGATGGAACAACACATTCATTAAGGGTATGATGTTGGTGACTTACCAGGAGTTATCCAACTGATGAATGGCAGGTCCAGAACAGGAATGGAGTTGTTTAGGTTTGAAGAAAGTTCTCATAACACCTGAGATGTCCTGAAGGCACCTAAGTTCATGCCAAATGCCCCTGAACCTGGATCTCTGTCAGTCTCTTCCTCAAATTCTCCTGTACTAGGTTCACTGTGGGAGATATTTAATACCATAGGAGAGGTCATTGAGAAAAAAAAAAGGACAAATCTAATTCAGGCTCCCACCTCCCATGCTGACCCCAACCACAATGGACTTTGCCAAATCAAGCCCCTAGAATGGCCAGAGAAGCCCAAATGTGGCCTACCTACCCAGGATTCACACTACTAGCTGAGACAGAGTTCTCCCAGGGACCAGCTCACCACCCTCAGTGACCAGTGAGTGGTCTGCTTATCTCACAACCAGACTCAGAATCCATGACATTCCAAACCAACTGTCAAATGGCAGCTCTGCTTGCAGTTGGCTTGTCTCCAACTGACCAACCCTTGATGAACACTTACTGTTAATTAACTAGAAAATTGGTCACTTGGGCTATAGACAAGTGGCTTAATGTATGAAATTTAAGACACAAGCGGTTCCACTAACAGTGGGTCTCAGGAACTGTGTGAGCAGCTGGGGATAAGGTGCCAGGCAGTGGGTATTGACTGCCCTAGATCCGAGTGGGCTGCTTTCCTGCCCCTTCCTTGTTTCCCAGATCCAGTCACTACAGATTTCTCATCCTTCTGTAGACCCTTCTGTGGCAGGGTACTAAGTCCCAATCCTTTGCACTGGACTCTTCCTGGAGGTCTGTCTGTCTCAAGAATTTAAGCATCTGACTCTGTCTTAGTTCATCAACTAAGGTTCTGGGATCCAGTCCTGAATTGGGCCCAGACACAATTAGGAATAAATGTGCCCCCTCATATTGGGACATCTTTAATCAGAGAACAAACCCAAGCAAAGTATTCCATCTTGCCATCATCTAAAGACTAAATTAACCCTGGCATGTAGTAAATGGTTTCATGTGTCGGTAGGTATTTTAGATGACCACATTGCTTTCCGAAAACAAAGGTAAGATCTTATATAAAGGAAGAAGTTGACATATAGAAGGGGTCAGAATTGGTTATAAACTCCACCATTAGATTATAAAATCACCTTTTTTAATTTATACATGGAAATATCCTGAAAATGCACTACTTACTGAAAGGCAGTATCATACTATAGTCATGCAAAATGAAATAAATACAATGCAAACTAATTAAATAATCAGGCATAAAAGTTCTAGGCATACTAGGAAATGACTTTCTATTTCATTCATGAGTTGAAAAATGTGCTGTTAGAATAGCTCTTCCATCTCCTGCAGTCAACCGAGCTAAACCCAAAATTGGAAACCTCACTCATAAATATAAATGTAAAGGGAAATGAAGCCCTTACATGTACCACAACACAGTGGTAGATAATTTGCAAAGGGCATTTATACAAAAAGGAGAGAAGAGGAGCAGTGAGAGGGCCTGCAGGTGACACACCTTGGTGTACCACACCCAAGAATTGGGTGAATTAAATATGAATTCAAGAATTCATATTCTTGAATATGAAGAACCCAGGACATCTGTAAACATTGTAAACAAAATCAACACTGAAGAAAATATACATCTTCTTGGCAAAAGAACACCAAGACATAGAAAATTCCTCCAGTTCAAAGGAATGAAGGTGTTGCAAGGAAAGAGGAAGAAATCACATTCCTCTCTAGTTTTATGGATTTAAGATGAATAATCTAGAAATATACACAGTCATTCTCATCAATTCCTGGTACACCCTGGTTCTCCTAGTTGTTTCTTAAAATGCTACCCGTGTTACTCCTGCTCATCCTTGGAGGAGATATGTCCTGTATACGGTAGATATCAAATAGCACACAGTTTTTCCTTGACTCCCCACTTAAGGGTCACCACAACCTGTGACGCCTTAACTGAAACCACTAATCATTTCTTCGGTGTGATTCCAGCCTTGCATATTTACTTAGGAGACACTTAGCAAGTTTAATTGTAACATTAAATGTACACCACAAGGACATTTACTTGAGGTCCCATGGGTCTATTCATAACTCAGATGTATCTGCTCTGGATATGATTTTGCCTTCTCCACTGGATAGAATACATACATTCCACAAGGATTTGGCAGTATACTTGACATTCCAAGGCTACAGATCCCATTGACAGAGGTAAAAGGATCAGAGCACAATCTAGAAATGAGGAGACAAGGCCACCAAAACCATTACCTAAATGTCTCCAGTAACTGAGGAAAGCAAGGATCAAACTTCTAATTAAAAGCTTAATAGAGTCTGGTAGTGATTTTCTTATTTTCTTGTTCTTTGACAGGAGGTGCATTTGATATCATCTCATCTCTTCATGATTTTCAAGCATATAATACAGTGTTATTTATCAGAGGCCCTTGGTTGCAGATAGAATTCCAGGACACACTGAATTTGTATCATTGAAGATTTTTACCCTACCTACAACATCTCTCACTTTGTCCCCCCTTCTAGCTCCTACTCTATTCTCTGATTCTGTGTGTTGGTTATTCTAGGTTCCACACATAAGTATCAAGCAGTATTTATCTTACGCTGTCTGCTTATTTCTCTTTACATAATGGCTTCCTGGACCATGCATGTCATCACAATTGTTGAGATTTCCTTCCTCTTAAAGTGGGATAAAATTTCATTGTAGAGATAGACTAATTTTTTTATCCTTTTGTTCATCAACAGATGTACAGTCCTTTCCTTTTTTCTTGGGTGTTGTGAGTGGTTCTGCAGATCATGTGCAGATATCTCTGTGAAATTCATATTTCAACTCTTTGCAACCTATTTTCCAAAACTGATTGCTAGATTGTATGACAGATCTTTTTAAATATTTGGGTGGAGGGATTCCAGATTGTGTTTCATCGTGACTTTATCAGTTTAGATTCTCAGTTGGGTACTTTAAGAATATGGCTTCTCCAATGACTTTCTGTACCCACTCTGACTCAGGTTTCTCTAAAAGGCAAGTGACCACTAATGGGATCAAATTTTGAACTCTGATAATGTTATCACTCATTTTGGATTGTCCTCTAACAGCAGGATGTCAACAACTGATTCTATGGTCATCCATTTCCCAGGATCTACAGTCAAAAAAACAAAACAAAAACTACTTATGAAACCAGCTGGGTACACCTGGACTAAAAAGTGAACAAACATATTTTTACGTTTTCAGAAACAGAAAGTCACCCATCAAAGGAGTCAAAGGAAGGTAACATGAAAATTCAGTCTTCAAATTGACTCAAGAAATATTGGTGTAGGGGCACTTGGGTGTTTCTGTCAGCTTCTAACAGGAAGTTTCTACATCCTGGTTTTCAGCTCTGGTCATGATCTCAAGGTCATAAGATTCAGCTATATTCAGCATGGAGCCTGCTTAGTATTATCTCTTCCTTTCCCTCTGCCCTTTTCCTCCTTACACTTTCTCTTTTGCTCTCTCTATGAAAAAAGAGAAAAGAACGATTATTCAATTTTGCTCAGGGTGCCATACTAAAGAAAAATATAATAAGCCATATTCTTTATGTTTCATGTGTGAAAATCTTAATTTAATTGGCCAATCAGGGATCCCTGGGTGGCGCAGCGGTTTGGCGCCTGCCTTTGGCCCAGGGCGCGATCCTGGAGACCCAGGATCGAATCCCACATCAGGCTCCCGGTGCATGGAGCCTGCTTCTCCCTCTGCCTATGTCTCTGCCTCTCTCTCTCTCTCTCTCTCTCTCTGTGACTATCATAAATAAAAAAAAATTAATTGGCCAATCATTAGTTTATAATTGAAATAGTAAAATGGTATTCAGAACTCTAATTTCATCAGACTTAATGGTAGGTGTTGTCAAGCTAACATCTGGATACATTAGTCCATGTTAAATATTAGCAAATAAACTTCTCATTATGTTTTAATAAATAGGCCATGTTACTGACATGGGGTTAGGTTGATGTTGTAATGCAACATATAACATAAAAATTACCCTCTTACACTATACTTTGGTACACAACCTCCACAAATATTCACACCTACATCAATGTGGAACATCTATCACAAAGAACAAACCAGTGTAGAGACATTATCATCATTGACGTTGACCACTTATATTAAGGACTGCTCTGCATTAGGGTGTATTTTGACATGCATAATATTCTGTAACCTAGAACCCTGAGAATATGACCCAAGCCAATGGGAGATGCTTAACCAAAGGAAACACCCTGGTGACCACATCATTACTGCTTTAAATTTGGGTCAAGATGATCCAAAAGGTTACATTAGTTTAGGTGTAACACATATGATTGACACTTATTGTCATTGAAACTGTGCTCACCCCAAGCATAGATATGATGTGTCCCCATAGAGTAGTATTACCATTCCATTGATCAGATTCTCTATGTTGTACCATTCATCCTATGACATTTTTAATGGATATGTGGAAGCCTGTCCCTTCTGGTCTTCTTCAAAAATATGGTTATTGGTAAATAGTATACATTTAGTATTAAATCTCTCCCATAATGGATGATTTTTGTAACAACAGAGTAGGGAATAAACACAATAGCAATGTTGTCCAAGGCCACCAAAAGGTGTTTAAAATCAAGTGCAGTGGGAAGGACAAGATGCTGGGGAAGGGCAAGATGGCAGAAGAGTAGGGTCCCCAAGTCACCTGTCCCTACCAAATTAACCACATAACTTTCAGATTATCCTGAAAACCTACAAATTCAGCCTGAGATTTAAAGATAGAACAGCTGGAATTCTACAGTGAGAAGAGTTCACGCTTCAATCAAGGTAGGAAGATGGAAAAAAAATAAAGAAATGAAAAGCATCCAAGGGAGAGGGGCCCCATGAGGAGCAGGCTGTGGCCTGATGGCTAGCGCCCCCAGGACAGGAAAGTCCCATCCCAGAGAAGCGGGGGTTTCACCAATCTTCCTGAACAGGAAGGAAATTGCAAGGAGCTTGGACAGGATCCCAGGAGGGGCA
The DNA here is from genome assembly GCF_053574225.1 of Canis aureus. Lineage (NCBI taxonomy): Eukaryota > Metazoa > Chordata > Mammalia > Carnivora > Canidae > Canis > Canis aureus. Next base: position 5,024,128 of record NC_135650.1, on the reverse strand, counting down.
GCAATGTCCTCAGGCTCCCAAGGGCTCTAACAGATGACCTGGGCGCCAAGGGAGAGGCTCCCTACACCGTGGCAGAGCTCCCTAAAGGGCTGCAGCATGCGCCCAGTGGGGCCCTGGAAGCAGCTCAGGCAGCAGCTGGGTAAGTGGCTCTGCGTGGAGGGTGCTGGGCAACCTGGGAGCATGATTTCCAAGGCACAAGCCTTGGAGCCCAATGCGCTGGGAGACACAGCCCAGGATCCTGTGCTCCCCCCGGGACAGGGGGAGGTCTGGAGGGCACAGGACAGCAAAGATGCTCCTGCCACTGGGTGGCCCTGAGCTGCGCAGATCTGTGCCCCTGCCCCTGGAGCATCCAGGCCCCTGCATACTGGGAGATGTGGTAGTTAGTGCGGGAGCTAACTTCAGGGCTGGAAATTTGGCCGCCACCAATGTTGTTCCTCCTGGAACCTCACAGGATAAACAACCCCCACTGAGCCTCACAGTGGCCTCACAGGATAAACAGGATAAACAACTCCCACTGAGCCGAGCACTGGGCAGGGGGCTGAGCAACTCCTCAAAATACTTACACCTGAGAATCAACACAGCAGGCCCCTCCCCCAGAAGAGCAGCTAGATGGACAGAGGGAAAGCAATTTATTGATCAACAGTGGAAAGTCCCAGGGGAAATCCAGGGATTTACATTATATATAATCAGAGCATATTCCCCTTTGCTTTTTGTTTTCTGTTTGCTCCACTCCCCTTGTTTTCTCTTCTTTTAATTTCTTTGTTTTTTATACCTTTATCTTTTCTATTCTCTCTTTTTCTCCTTTTCCCAGTAATTATTTTGGCCACTCTACACTGAGTAAAATGACTAGAAGGAAAAACTCACCTCAAAAGAAAGAATCAGAAACAGTCCTCACTCCCACAGAGTTACAAAATTTAGATTACAACTCAATGTCAGAAATCAAATTCAGAAGCACAATTAAAAAGCTACTGGTGTTTAAAAAAAAAAAAAAAAGGGATCCCTGGGTGGCGCAGCGGTTTGGCGCCTGCCTTTGGCCCGGGGCGCGATCCTGGAGACCCGGGATCGAATCCCATATCAGGCTCCCGATGCATGGAGCCTGCTTCTCCCTCTGCCTGTGTCTCTGCCTCTCTCTCTCTCTCTCTCTGTGACTATCATAAGTAAATAAATAAAAAAATTAAAAAAAAAAAAAGCTACTGGTGGCTCTAGAAAAAAAGCATAAAGGACTCAAGAGACTTCATGACTACAGAATTTAGATCTAATAAGGCAGAATTAAAAATCAGGATCCCTGGGTGGCGCAGAGGTTTGGCACCTGCCTTTGGCCCAGGGCGTGATCCTGGAGACCCGGGATCAAATCCCACGTTGGGCTCCCAGTGCTTGGAGCCTGCTTCTCTCTCTGCCTGTGTCTCTGCCTCTCTCTCTCTGTGACTATCACAAATAAATAAAAATTTTTTAAAAAAATGTTTAAAAATCAATTAAATGAGATGCAATCCAAATTAGAGGACCTAACAATGAGGGTTAATGAGGTGGAAGAATGAGTGAGTGACATAGAATACAAGTTGATGGCAAAGAGGGAAACAGGAAAAAAGAGAGAAACAATTAAAAGATCATGACGATAGGTTAAGGGAAATAAATGACAGCCTCAGCCCCAAACGTACATTGAATTGGGGTTCCTGAGGGTGCCAAAAGGGACGGAGTTCCAGAATATGTATTTGAACAAATTATAGCTGAAAACTTTCCTTTCCCCTGGGAAGGGAAACAGGCATTCAGATCCAGGAAATAGAGTGATGCCAGCCTAAATCAATAAAAAACACTCAACACCTCAACATTTAATAGTGAAGCTTGCAAATCCCAAAGATAAAAGAAGATAATTAAAGCAGCAAAAGACAAGAAATCTAAATTTTATGGGGAGAAATATTAGATTCACAGCACTCTGCTCCACAGAGTCTTGGCAGGCCAAAAAGGGCTGGCAGGATATATTCAGGGTCCTGAAAAAATGAGAATATGAATATATATATGAATATATATGAATATATGAGAAAAACATACAGCCAAGAATACTTTATCCAGCAAGGCTCTCATTCAAAACAGAATGAGAGAAAAAGAGCTTCCAAGATAGGTAGAAACAGAAAGAATATGTGACCACGAAGCCACCTCTGGAAGAAATAAAAAGAAGGATTCTGTAATAGAGGAAATCCAAGGGAATAATCCACAAAAACAGGGACGAAATAGGTATCATGATGATACTAAATTCAAATCTTTCAACAGTAACTCTGAGCGTGATTGGGCTTAATGACCCCATCATATGGGCAGGATGTCAGATTTGGGTAAAAAAGCAGGACCCACCTATCTGCTGTCTAAAAGATACTCATTTTAGACATAAGGATATCTACAGCCTGAGAATAAAGGTTGGAGAATCACTTGCCATTCAAATGGTCCTCAAAGAAAACACGGGTAGCCAAACTTATATCAGATAATCTAAAGTTTATCCTGAAGACTCTAGTAAGGGATGAAGAAGAAAACTCATATTTAAAGTATCTATATAAGAAGAGGACCTAACAGTCATCAATAATTATGCCCTAAATGTTGGAGCTGCCAAGTGTATCAATCAATAAACAAAGATAAGATACTTAGATAGTAATACTTGTACTTGGTGAATTGAATATAGCACTTTCTACAATGCACAGGTATTCTAAGCACAACATCTCCAAAGAAACAGGAGCATTAAATGATACACTGGACCAGATGGATTTCACAGATATTTACAGAACTTTACCTCCAAACACAATCAAATACACAGTCTTCTCAAATGCACATTTAACTTTCTCCAGAATACACCACATACTGAGTCACAAATCAGGTTTTAATCAATACAAAAAGATTGGGATAATCCCCTATGTATTCTCAGACCATAATACTTTGAAATTAGAACTGTAGCAAAAGCAGTCCTGAGGGGGAAATAAATCACAATACAAGCATCCATCCAAAAACTGGGAAGAACTCAAATACAAAAGCTAACCTTGCACCTAAAGGAAGTGAAGAAAAAACAGCAAATAGATCCTATGCCCATCAGAAGAGAGTTAATAAAGATTCGAGCAGAACTCAATGAAAATGAAACCAGAAGAACTATGGAACAAATCAACAAAACCAGTTGTTTACTTGAAAGAATGAATACATAAACCATTAACCAGCCTTATTAAAAAGAAGAGAGAGAAGACTCAAATTATTAAAATCATGAATGAGAAAGGAGAGATCACTACCAACACCAAGAAAATACAAACGATTTTAAAAACATATTATGAACAGCTATACACCAATAAATTAGGCAATCTAGAAGAAATGGACACATTTCTGGAAAACCACAAACTACCAAAACTGGAACAGGAGGAAATAGAACACCTGAACAGGCCAATAACCAGGGAGGAAATTGAAGCAGTCATCAAAAACCTCCCAAGACACAAAAGTCCAGGGCCAGATGCCTTCCCTGGGGAATTCTATCAAACGTTTAAAGAAGAAACCATACCTATTCTACTAAAGCTGTTCAGAAAGATAGAAAGAGATGGAATACTTCCAAATTCATTCTATGAGGCCAGCATCACCTTATTTCCAAAACCAGACAAAGACCCCACCAAAAAGGAGAATTAGAGACCAGTATCCCTGGATGAACATGGATGCAAAAATTCACAAGATACTAGCCAATTGGATCCAACAATACATTAAGATTATTCACCATGATCAGGAGGACTTATCCCTGGTGTGCAAGGCTGATTCAACACTCATAAAGCAATCAATATGATTGATCACATCAGCAAGAGAAAAACAAGAACAATATGGTCCTCTCAATGAATGCAGATATAGCATTTGCCAAAATACAACCTCCAATCCTGATAAAAGCATTTCAGCATATAGAGCTAGAGGGAAAATTCCTCAGCATTTTAAAATCCATCTACTAAAAGCCCACAGCAAATATCATTTCAATGGGGAAACACTGGGAGCCTTCCCCCTAAGATCAGGAACAATACAGGGATGTCCACTCTCACCACTGCTATTCAACAGAGTAATAGATGTCCTAGCCTCAGCAATCAGACAACAAAAAGAAATAAAAGGCATTCAAATTGGCAAAGAAGAAGTCAACCTCTCCCTCTTTGCAGATGACATGATACTCTACATAGAAAACCCAAAAGAGGGATCCCTGGGTGGCGCAGCGGTTTGGCACCTGCCTTTGGCCCAGGGCGCAATCCTGGAGACCCGGGATCGAATCCCACATCGGGCTCCCGGTGCATGGAGCCTGCTTCTCCCTCTGCCTGTGTCGCTGCCTCTCTCTCTCTCTCTCTCTCTGTGACTATCATGAATAAATAAATAAAATCTTTAAAAAAAAAAAAAGAAAAGAAAACCCAAAAGACTCCATCCCAAGATTTCTAGAACTCATATAGCAATTTGGCAGTGTGGCAAGATATAAAATCAATGCTCAGATGTCACTGGCATTTCTATACATTAACCAGACTGAAGAAAGAAATTAAGGAGACAATCCCACTGACAATTGCTCCCAGAAGCATAAGATACCTAGGAAGAAACCTAACCAAAGTGGGAAAAGATCTATACCCTATAAATCACAGAACACTACTGAGAGACATTGAGGAAGACACAAAGAGATGGAAAAATATTGCATGCTCATGGATTGGAAGAATTATTAATGTGAAAATGTCAATGCTACCAATGGCAACATACACATTTAATGCAATCCCTATCAAAATGTCATGGACTAGGGGATCCCTGGGTAGCCCAGCATTTTATCGTCTGTTTTTGGTCCTGGGCATGATCCTGGAGTCCCAGTATTGAGCGACGCATCAAGTTCTCAGCGTGGAGCCTGCTTCTCACTTTGCCTGTGTCTCTGCCTCTCTCTCTCTCTCTCTTTCTGCCATGAATAAAAATAAATAAATAAATAAATAATAAATAAATAAATAAATAAATAAATAAATAAATAAATAAATCTTTAAAAAATAAATGAAATCTGGACAGCCCTAGTGGTGCCGCCGGCAGTCCAGTGTATGATCCTGGGGATTCGGGATCGAGTCCTGCGTCAGTGTTCCAGCATGGAGCCTGCTTCTTCCCCTCTGTCTGTGTCTCTGCTTCTCTCTCTCTCTCTGAATAAATAAATATAATCTTTAAAAAAGTAAGTGAAATCTTAAAAAGAAAAAAGCATACCATGGACTTTCTTCAGAGAGTTGGGAGATATCATCTTAAGATTTGTGTGGATTCAAAAGACCCCGAATATCCAGATGAATATTAATGAAGAAAACCATTGCTGGTTGCATCACAATGCCAGATTTCAGGTTGTACTACAAAGCTATGGTCATCAAGACAGTGTGGTACTGGCAGAAAAACAGACACATAGCTCAATGGAACAGAATAGAGAATCCAGAAGTGGACCCTCAACTTTATGGTCAACTAATATTCCACAAAGCAGGAAAGACTATCCAGTGGGGAAAAAAAGTCTTTTCAATAAATTGTGCTGGGAAATCTGGACATCCACATGTGGAAGAATGAAATTGTACATTCACTTACACCATACACAAAGATAAACTCAAAATGAATGAAAGATCTAAATGTGAGACAAGATTCCATCAAAATCCTAGAGGAGAACACAGGCAACACCCTTTTTGAACTTGGCCACAGTAACTTCTTACAAGATACAGCCATGAAGGCAAAAGAAACAAAAGCAAAAATGAACTATTGGGACTTCATCAAGATAAGAAGCTTTTGCACAGCAAAAGATACTATCAACAAAACTCAAAGCCAACCTACAGAATGCAAGAAGATATTTGCAAATTACGTATCAGATAAAGGGATAGTTTCCACGATCCATAAGACAACTTCTTAAACTCAACACCAAAGAAACAAACAATCCAAATATAATACAGGCAAAAGACATGACCAGGAATCTCACAGAAGAAGACTTAGACATGGCCAACAAGCACATGAGAAAATGTTCTGCATAACTGGCAATCAGGGAAATACAGATCAAAACTACAGTGACATACCACCTCACACCAGTGAGAATGGGGAAAATTAACAAGGCAGAAAAAAAACAAATGTTGGAGAGGATGTGGAGAAATGGGAACCCTCTTGCACTGTTAGTGGGAATGTGAACTCGTGCAGCCACTGTGGAAAATTGTGTGGAGTTTCCTCAAAGAGTTAAAAATAGATCTGCCCTATGACCCAGCAATTACACTGATGAGGATTTACCCCAAAGATACAGATGCAGTGAAACTCCAGGACACCTGCACCCCGATTTTTCTAGCAGCAATATCCACAATAGCCAAAGTGTGAAAGGATCCTCGGTGTCCATCGTGAGATAAATGGATAAAGAAGATGTGGTATATGCATACAATGGAATATTAATCAGTCTTTAGGAATGACAAATACCCACCATTGTTTCAATGTGGATGGACCTGGAAGGTATTATGCTGAGTGAAATAAGTCAATTGGAGAAGGACAAGCATTACCTGGTCTCATTCATTTGGGGTATATTTTAAAAAGTGAAATGGAATAAAGGGGAAAGGAGAGAAAATAAGTGGGAAATATCATGAAGGGAGACAGAACATGTGACAACCCTAACACTGGGAAATGAACATGAGGTGGTATAAAGGGACTTCGGAGGGGGTGAGTGTGACTGAGTGAGAGACACTGAGGGGGGCACTTGATGGCTCTAGAAACATAGCACTGGGTGTTATGTTATATGTTGACAATTTCAACTCCTATGAAAAATAGATCTACCCCGACCTAGCAATTGCACTGCTGGGTATTTACCCCAAAGATACAGATGCAGTGAAACACCAGGACACTTGCATCCCAACGTTTATAGCAGCAATGTCTGCAGTAGCCAAACTGTAGAAGGATCCTCAGTGTCCATGGAAAGATGAATGGTTAAGACAATGTGGTTTATGTATACAATGGAATATTATGCAGCCATTAGAAATGAGAAATACCCACTATTTGCTTTGATGAGGATTACCTGCATAGTATTATGCTGAGTGCAATTAGTCAATAGGAAAAGAACAAACATTATATGGTCTCTTTCATTTGAGGAATATAAAAATTAGTGAAAGGGAATAAAGGGAAAGGAGAGAAAATGAATGAAAGTATCAGTGAGGGTACAAAGCATGAGAAAAACCTAACTCTGGGAAATAAACAAGGGGTAGTGAAAGGGAAGTGGGTGGGGGTTGGGTGACTGGGTTATGAGGACTGAGGTGGGCACTTGGCAGTATGAGCACACTGAGTGTTACGCCATATTTTGGTAAAAAGAACTCCAGTAAAAAAAGAAATTTAAAAAATTAATAAAAATGTCTAGAAAAAGATGTATTAGAAAAAAAACACTTTGCGGTAAAACAGAGTTGTCTGTCTATGTGTGTGTGACACAGAGACAGTGAATTGAGAGGATACAACACAGATATAGACACAGAAATCCAAGAAAGGGAGGAGAGATGAAGAATAAGAGAATTCTCCAGGACAAATGTCCCACTGACACTGCACTGTGGCCTCTCTCATTATTCTCAAAAATAAAAAATCCGGGCCTTTGCTTCGACGTGGATGGAACTGGAAGGTTTTATGCTGAGTGAAATAAGTCAATCAGAGAAGGTCCAACATTATTGGCCTCATTCATTTGGGGAATATAAAAAATAGTGAAAGGGAATAAAAGGGAAAGGAGAAAAATAAGTGGGAAATATCAGAAAGGGAGACAGAACATGAAAGACTCCTAACTCTGGGAAACGAACTAGGGATGGTGGAGGGGGAGGGGGGCTGGGGGGTGGAGGTGTCTGGGTTACAGGCACTGAGGTTGTCACTTGACGGGATGGGCACTAATTATTATTCTATATGTTGAAAAATGAACACATAAAAAATAAATGTATAAAATAAACAAACAGATAATTAAGTAAACAATACATAAATAATAATAAATAAATAAATAATAAATGAATGAATGAATGAATGGATAGATAGATGGATAGATAGATAGATAGATATAGATAGATAGATAGATGATAGATAGATAGATAGATGATAGATAGATAGATAGATAGATAGATAGATAGATAGATAGATAAATAAAACATCCAGGCAGCCCTGGTGGCCCAGCATTTTAGCACTCCTTCAGCCTGGGGTGTGATCCTGGAGACCTGGTATCGAGTCCACATCAGTTTCTCTTCATGGAGCCTGCTTCACCTTCTGCTCCTCTCCTCTCTCTCTCTGTCAGTCTGTCTCTGTCATGAATAAATAATTAAAATCCCTTATAAATAAATAAATAAATAAATAAATAAATAAATAAATAATATAATAATAAATAAATAAATCCCATAGCAAAGGATATTTCACAATCCTAACACCATTTGTGGTCCAACAGTTCCAGTTCATCCTAGGCTGCATAAACAAAGCCATCATGTTCTGTAATCCTCTATTCATAGTGATCCACTCTCCTAGAATTATTCTTTTATTTTACTAAAATTCTTCTTTATGTATCTCAGAGAAAGAGTGATCAGGAGAACTGAGTGGGGTAGTGGGACAGAGAAAGAGAAACACGTTACTGATAATGGAGACCCACGCTAGGCTGATTTCTTGTCCCAGACAGCCTGACCTGAATCAAACAAAGACTCTTAACTGACTGACTCAGGCACCCTTACCTGAGTTATTTCTGAGCACAATGACCAATGTGCTAATGGATATTATGTGTTCTTCTAGAAGAAACCTAAGATCCCTAGAACTTCATAGAAGATCAAATAAATATTGTCACAGTGAGCTTGAGTATCTTTGGCCAAGGGTTGAATGTCACATTTTTGGTTGCTTTACACAGAAACCCTGATGAAAATCAGACAGTTTCAATATAAAATGAAATACATAATCTTCCTGGTGGGAAGAGTGCTGAGTCGTTGTCTCTTGCCAAGCATTACATTCTTTGAGAGTATATTTACCATTGGCAACACTGAACCTGGTTATAAAGAGTGTGATGGAGTATTTTCCCTCAAGAACAGTTTCTCCTGTTTGGTTGAGAAAGGTTGTAGTCTCCATCCTGAGTGGACTGGAGAGACACATCCTTCGGGACAAACAACTTCCTCCAGGTGTCCTTTCACTTACTTTAGCAGCATTACCTCAAACACTATGTTCCATATGGCTTCCTAAAGTCATTCGGAGAAGTAAAAATCAGTTTTATTCTACATAATACCATCTATTGATTTAAAACAATGAGATTACATTTGCTAATGTTTTCACTAGATTAATGTTTAAATATTAGATTCAAAATAAGTACAATTAATAATGACCACATTTGAGTTGTAGCATGCTAGTGGAAACAGTCACTTCATTGTCTGCCCTGGGGACAGTACATGATCCCATGATCAGGATTCAGTTCAATGTTGTGCTCTCCCCTTATGGGTAGCCAAATTCTCCTTCTAATCCTGTCCTGACTCATATCCTCTATTTCCATCCCTTTGTCTTTCTCTCCAATAAATAAATTAATTAAATAATCCTAAGTAAAAATGACTGAACCTAATTTGAAAATGCATATTGACTATTCTGGTTATAGAAAAATGTCTCACCAGTGTATCTGAATTATTCACATGTAAAACAAAAAGAATATGGCTTAGCACTTTTCTCCTAAGAATGGGACAGTAATCAAACTAGAATAATGATTCCTTTTTTTTGGGGGGGGGCAACAGAGTGATAGAGACAGTGTGAACACTGGAGGGGGAGAGGAAAAGATGAAGGGATTCTTAACAGATTCCATATGCAGCACAGAACTTCTCCCAAAGCTACCTCTCATGAACATGAGATTATGATCTGGGACAAAATCAAGGTTGGTCACTTACATGAGTCAACCAGGTGTCCCTAGCATAGTTATATTTAAATCCATGATTGAATTTCCATGGTAACTTCAATTGAGCCATTTATATGATGTCCTTTGTTTTTTCAATGGATGGAATGTTGTGACTCATTTGAGGAGGCACACAGACTTACAAGCCTTGCTATATATTACTTTTGGAGGCTTTTGAACTTAGACCCTTCGAAATGTAATGAAATAGAATGAAATGTTAATATCTTTCAGAATACCATAAGGAGTAACTGATAACCTTTCCAGAGTTCAAAATTTTGATCCCATTCTCTATTATTTGCCTAGAAGAGCCATCTGATTCAGAGGTTCTGATTTATTGGGGCTTTAAATAGGACATTGAATTGCTCCATACTTAAAAGACCCAATAGAGAATGTAAAATGATGCAGTCACTATGACAAACATTACGGAAATCCCTCAAAAAAATTTTTAAGACTGTCATATACAGCAACATAATGACTTTCAGAAACACATCTCAAAGATTGAAAGCTGAACTTCAGAGAGATATCTGTGCATGTTCTGAACTAAACACAACAGATAAGATTATAGAAACAATCTACTGCTAAGCAAATGGATAAAGAAAATGAAGTCCATCAATGAAATGGGATATTATTCTACTTCATTGAAGGAAATCTTAACATTTTTGACAACATGGATGGCCCTGGAAGCCATTATGTTAAGTGAAATGAGTCAGGGTTTGTAAGACAAATACTGCATGATGTCCTGTATATTTAGAATCTCAAATAGTCTCAGACAAAAAAAGAGAAAGTAAAATAGTGGCTGGGGAAAGGACAAATGAGGAAAAGGAAGTGATAAGAAATAAATATATTCAGGAAGGGCTCCTTACAACATAGAGCCCTAGATTAAGCAAATTGTATTACATTTGTGAAAGTCACTGGGATGATATTCCCAAAGGTGGGACCTAAAATAACGAAAAAGATGAGCTCTAGCATATACTGTATGAGAAAATCCTTCTATTCTGTGACACAATAGAGAATGGTGAAACAACACATTCATTGACAGCTTGATGTTGGTTACTTAGCAAGAGTTACCAAACTGATAAGTGGTGGGTCCAGAAGAAGAATGGAGTTGTTTCGGCTTGGGGAATTTTCTCTTAACACCTGAAATGTCCCTGAGGTACTTGAGTTCACAGAAAATACCCCTGAACCTGGATTTCTGTCAGTCTCCTCCTCAAATTCTCCTGCACTATGGTTACTGCGGGGGATACTACATACCTGGGGGAGGTCCCTGAGCAAAGGGAAAATTGCAAATACTATATCAGCCTCCCATCTCCAACCCTGACCCCAACCACAATGCACTTCCACAGTAAAGCCCCTTAGAATGGCCAGAGAAGCCCAAATGTGGCCATCTTCCCCAGCATTGACACTACCAGCAGTGTCCCTTAGAGGTCTCCCAGGGACCAGCTGACCACCCTCAGTGACCAGTGAGTAGTCTGCCCATCTCCCAAACTGACTCAGAATCCATGACATTCCAAACCACTATCAAATAGCAGCTCTGACTGAAGTTGGATTTCTGTCAATTGACTAACTTTGATGAGCACCTATTATGAATTCACATGGAAAGTGTTTACTTAGGTTATAGATGAGTGGCTTAATGGATGACATCTATGCCACAAGGTTCCACTGACTGTGGGTCTCAGTAACAGTGTGAGTAGCTGAGGATAAGGTCTGACAGCCAGTGGGCTTTGGCTTCACTATGCCTTAGTGGGCTCCTTTCCTTCTCCTTCTTTGCTCCCTTAGATCTACTGTCTACAGACTACTGTAGCTTCTACTCTAGAAGGATACTAAGTCCCATTCCTTTGCACAAGACCCTTCCTGGAGGCTTGGATGTCTCAGGAAATTAAGCATCTGACTCTGTCTCGGTACATAAACTGAGGTTCTGGGATCCAGTCCTGTATTGGGCCCACACCCAATGAGGAATAGATGTGTCCCTTCATATTGGAACATGTTTGAGCAGAGGGCAAACCCAAGCAAAGTGTTCACTTTTGGCATCATCCAAAGACTAAATTAACCATGGCACTTAGAAAATGTACTCATGTGTCTGTTGTTATTTTAGGTGACCACATCGCTTTCCTAAAACAAAATTAAAATCTTATATAAAGGAAGAAGAAGACATAGAGGAAGGCGTCAGAATTCATTATGAACTCCACCACTATATTATAAAAAGACCATTTGTTCCACACATGGGGATATCATGAAAATGCACTACCATTTATGAAATAAAAACAAAGCAAACCAATTAAATAATCAGGCAATTAAAAGTTCCAGACAAAGTAGGAAATGACTTTGCATTTCATTCATTAGTTGAATGAGGTGCTGTTGAAATAGCAACTTTCATCTCAACCATAGTAACTTTCATATCAACTGAGCTAAACTCAAAACTGGAGACCTCATTCACAAACATAACATGAAAAGCGACATGAAGCCCTTATGTGTACCACAACACACTTGTCGGGCTTTTGCAAAGGGCTTTAATTCAAAAAGGAGATAAAAGGAGCAGTGGGAGGGCCTGTAGGTGACACACCTTAGTGTAACAAACCCTAATTGAAGCACCGAGGACATCTGTAAACAGTGAAAACAAATCAACACGGTGGAAAAATAAGTCTTCCTTGTAAAAGACCAAGACTTAGAAAAATTCTCCAGTTCAAAGACAAAAGGTATTGCAAGGAAATAGGAAGCACTCAGATTCCTCTGTAGGATTTTGGATTCAATATGAATTATCTAGGAATATACACTGTCATCCTCATCAATTTCTGGTACACCCTGGTGCTACTATTTGTTTCTTAAGTGCTACCTGTGTTGTTTCTCCTCATCCTTGGAGGAGGTATAACCTGTATGCTGTAAGTATCAAGTAACATACAGATTCTCCTTGACTCTCCACTTAAGGGTCACCACAACTTGTGACCCATTAACTGAAAACGCTAGTCCTTGCTTTTGTGTGATTCCAGCCCTGCAGATTTACTTGGTAGAGACTTTGCAAATTTAATTGTATTATTGAAAGTACCATTTGCTTCAACGTGGATGGAACTGGAGGGTATTATGCTGAGTGAAGTAAGTCAGTCGGTGAAGGACAAACATTATATGTTCTCATTCATTTGGAGAATATAAATAATAGTGAAAGGGAATATAAGGGAAGGGAGAAGAAATGTGTGGGAAATATCAGAAAGGGAGACAGAACGTAAAGACTGCTAACTCTGGGAAACGAACTAGGGGTGGTGGAAGGGGAGAAGGGCGGGGGGTGGGAGTGAATGGGTGACGGGCACTGGGGGTTATTCTGTATGTTAGTAAATTGAACACCAATAAAAAATAAATTTAAAAAAAAGGAAAGAAAGTACACCACGAGGACAATGACTTGAGGTTCCATGGGCCTATTCATAACAGATATATCTGCTCTGGATATGATTTTTGCCTCCTCCATTGGAGGAAACACATACCTTCCACAAGGATTTTGATTCTGTACTTGAAATTCCCAGGCTATAAATACCATTGACATGGGTAAAAGAATCAGAGAACAACCTAGAAATGAGAAGAAGGAGCCAATGAAACCATTACCCAAACTTCCCAAAAACTTATGAGGTGGAAAGGAAGGATCAAACTTCTAAAGATTCCTTTTAAATAAGTCTTCATATACCCTCCACTTGTGCTAGTACCATCCTTGTACTGCCAGGAAAGGCACCAAATGAAGAAAGATACTGATTTGTTCAAGAACTTAGGGTCATCAACAAAATTGATTTTTCTTCTTCCTGGTAGGACCTCGCATGGATGCTGAACTGATATCAATCTTCCAAATCTATTTGCTGTGCTCTACTGAATATTTGATCTCCTTTCTCAGTGTACCTCTTGATCAGAAGGTTAATCCATTCCCCTCTATCCAGAGAGTACAATGGTTTTCCTGGACAATCATGGCCTATGAGTTCATCAAAGGCCCCTTTGGTTTTCCCTTGTCCTAATCAAGACCTAAATATTCTAAAGTTCCCTTGTCATTCAGTTCTTTTAATTTTTTTTTAATTTTTATTTATTTATGATAGTCACAGAGAGAGAGAGAGAGAGAGAGAGGCAGAGACACAGGCAGAGGGAGAAGCAGGCTCCATGCACCGGGAGCCCGACGTGGGATTCGATCCCGGGTCTCCAGGATCGCGCCCTGGGCCAAAGGCAGGCGCCAAACCACTGCGCCACCCAGGGATCCCAGTTCTTTTAATTTTTTGAAGATTTTTTTATTTATCCATGAGAGAGAGAGAGAGAAAGATGCAGAAACATAGGCAAAAGGAGGGGCTGGGTACCAATAGGGAGCCTGATGAGGGAACCTCTGATCATGAACTGAGCCAAAGGCAGATGCTCAACCACTGAGCCACCCAGGTGTTCTTGTAATTCCTTTCTTACACAATAGGTGGATGATTTTCCACTTTGTTCAGAGAAAAAAAATAAAAGGATTCACATATTTGCTCCAAAACTTTGCAGAATGAATTATAGAAATTCAAACGAAATTATAGTTTTGCTAAATAATTTCATTTTTCATGATATAACTTATTTAAAGTGGGGAAATTTTTTTCATCCCCCATTAAAATAGACAAACTTTCAGAAACCTGTGAGTACCCTTGGTCCAAATAGACACGAACAAGGAGGGCTATCCAGTCCATTCCCTTCAGTACATACTTGTTCTTCCACTGTAAATTAGGAGCTGGAAGATCCACAAATCTAGGAATTTCATCACCCAGACTAGAAGGCACTACCTTACTATATGCAGATATGGTAACATCTTAAAGAACCCTTAGGATATTACCCAAATTTTTCATCATCAAGATAAGCAAATGTTCCTCAAATAGTCCTAGTAGCCTCTTCCTCCATTCAACAGGAGATGTTTCTGTAGGAAGAGCCAAATATGAAAAACTGCCCTGACACATCACTGAAATGGAATGTATCAGTACTATTTAAAAACATATCAATGAATCTCTAGGATGTTCAACCTTTAGTTACATTTTTTTTTTAAAATTCAGAATTGGACAAAATAAGAAGATTCTCAAACAGCCTCCTCAGAGATCTGGAAGCAGTCAGTCTTAAGCAAGGCACTTGATCCAATACTCTCAGACTGGGCAAATAATGATAGATAGTGGGCAACTTCCTTCCAAGGTAACGGGCCAAGATTCTCATCTAAATCATTCTCCATTTTCTATCTACTCAGTTAGAATTATTCTTACTTTCCACAGACCTCTTGAAGCTCTTCACCCAGAATGACCCCTTTTACCCCATTTTCTTCTTCTATACTTTTTATACAAATTAAAATCATTATTAGGTCAGAACATAGCCAAATAGGTGTCAAGAGTCCCTGTTGTTCTGACTGCTGGATATGCCATCCATCACTGAAGCTTGTGGTAATCCCTTTGGGAAAGGTGGATTTCATCCTATGAAATTAATCACCAAGGCTGGAATTGCCAACTTATGTGTGAGTTCCCAAATAGGACCACTTTTTTCTTTCAGGCACAGTACTCAGAGGATTTAATACTTACTCCAAAGATTAGGAAGATGCTCCAATGAGTGTAAATTGCACATATCAGAAGACCTGCATAACATTTCACTTTTGGTAATTGTTCGCATGTTACTGATGATACAATGTATGTCCTACATGGAATATGGATTCTATCAAAACCTATTGGCATGAGTAGCGATGGACAGTCACATTGCCCTAGATATCTTAATGAGTCAGTGTAGTCTCGTGTGTGTCATTGTTAGCAGTTTCTGTCGTGGGATCAATAAAATCACCAGTGCAGAACAGGATGTGAGGTGCTGTATGAAAAACTTGTCTGGCTTTCAGGTTGATTCTCATGGCTGCCAGGATTTGATTTCTTGATCTGGGTTGGGCAAATGGGTTTCCTCAGTATGAGGCACTTTCCTGGACTCAACTTGTTCTTTGTTTGCTTTGTTTGCTTTAATAGTGGTCATAGTCCTGGTTATTTGTCTTCTATCTGGAGATTAACAGATTCTATAAAATTGTTGTCATATAGATCTCTCAAATTGACTGAAGCAGCAAGTCGAAATTCAGAATTCAAGGCGGAGAAAGTGTTTCTGAGCAAATGTCATCTATTGCACAGTTAACATCCTCCCCTTCCAAAACCCCACTAAAGTAGTCCTTACTCCCAAAAAATACACTGTTCTTTATCATGTGTGTCTTCACTTCTAAAAGTGGAAAACCAATGAGCAGCATTTCTATATGAGGCAAAACAAGACAGGCTTAGCAAGAAGTGGGTGGAGAGACATTCATTGAGATTTGGTGGACAAAATCTGGCACCATAGCCTTGGGAACATCTAGAAGGACACAGAATATCAGTGCATACTTGGTGGTGCATAGGTATTTGTGAGATCAGTGTTTATATAGATACAGGGGAAGACTGGATGCTAATGACTGGATAATAAGCATAAAGGGATCTACTGCTAGGCCATCCTCCTTGGTGGGTGAGGGAAAACCTTCAGCTTAGGCCAAGGTCCAAGGGCCTCAGATCCATCTCCTCTTTGGGTATCTTGCTCAGTGGGGTTGTGTTTCTCCACTTCCCCCTGCCCTTCCCTTGCACATGCTTTCTCCTACTGTCCCTCTGTCTCTCTCTCTCAAATAAATAAAAACCTTTTAAAAAGGCATTGGCAACTTTATGTAACAGGAAATAGTCAATTTAAAATAGAACTGATTGGATCCCTGGGTGGCGCAGCGGTTTACTGCCTGCCTTTGGCCCAGGGCACGATCCTGGAGACCCGGGATCGAATCCCATGCCAGGTTTCTGGTGCATGGAGCTTGCTTCTCCCTCTGCCTGTGTCTCTGCCTCTCTCTCTCTCTCTCTCTATCTTTCTCTGTGACTATCATAAATAAATAACAAGTTTTAAAAAAGATAATAATAATAATAAAATAGAACTGATGTGCACATCAAATCCAAAGATGGTTTCCTTTCACTCATAGAGTTGTGAAGCCCAGCTAAATGTTCTGACATTCTTGATGTCTTCCAAAACCATTTCTGCATTTGTAGATCCACATATGCTGTCATCTCTTTTGTACAGTTTTGCAATTGATTTCAACCGTTTTTGAGGGCTTTTTCAATGTTAGGCAATCACTATTTTCTGTTTTATTTAGTAAATTACTCTATTGTATTTATTCACAAATCTATTGTTATAAAAAAAATCGTCCACTGTGGGAGAAATTTAAACACTGACTATATACCATTTACAAATAACCATAATTCTGAAAGAGAGCAGAGGGGACAGCCTTCCACAAATTCATTTAAAAATACACAGGGTGAAAGATACAGCATAGGGAATATGAGCAATGGAATGATAACAGTTCTTTTTTTTTTTGGTAACAGTTCTTTATGGTGTCACATGGTATTTATGCTTGGAGTGAGCACAGTTTCAATAAACATAAGTGCCAATCATATGTAGTACACTTGAAACTAATGTAACTTTGTGGGTCTCCTTGACCGGATTTAAATGCAGAAACAACGTGGACACCAGAGTGGTTCCTTTGTTTGAGAATCTTCCTTTGGCTCGGGTCTCAAGGTCCTGGGATACATAATATTTTGAATATGTGAAAACACACACTAATATATAACACAGAGCAGTCTTTAATATAAGTGCTCAATGTCAATGATAATAATATGTCTACATTGCTTCGTACTTTGTGATAAATGTTCCACACTGATGTAGGTGTGAATAATTGTGGAAATTGTATGCCAAAAGATAAAGTGATGGGGAAATTTTTATATTATATGCTGCCATGAATATTTATTTATTTATTGAAACATTTTATTTTTAAATTTATTTAAACATAATAAATTTATTAAAACATAATAAGAATTTTATTTGCTAATAGTTAACATGGATTAATATATCCAAATCTTAGTTTCTCAATAGCTACCATTTAATCAGACCAAATGAAAGTTCTCAATGCTATTTTGGTTATGAACTAATGATTGACCATTTAAATTAAGATTTTTCACACAAGAAACAAAAAGAATATGGCTTAGTATATTTGTTTTTAGTATGGCACACTGAGCAAAATTTAATTTTTTTGAGAGAGAACAAAAGAATAAGTGTAAGATGGAGACAGGCAGAAGGAAAGGAAGAAACAATACAAAACAGACACCATGGCAAATAGGGATGAATCTGAGGACCTTGAAGTCATGATCAGAGTTGAAACAAGGAGGCAGAAACTTACCTGACAGAAACATTCAGTTACACCTAGATCAATATTTCTTGACTCAATTTAATGAATGAATTTTCATGTTACCTTCCTTAGACTCCTTTGATGGGTGAATTCTCACTTTCTGCAAATGTGAAATATTTTCACCCACTTTTCAGTCCAGGTGTACCCAGTTGGTTTCATAAATAGTTTTTATTTTGGGTTTTTGACTGTAGATCCTGGGAAATGGATGACCATAAAAAGAGTTGTTGACACGTTGCTGTTACAAGACCATCAAAAATGAGTGATAACATTATCAGAGTTCAAACTTTTGGTCCCATTACACATCCCTGTGAGGCAGAGTACACTCAAGAAAGGCCATAATCTTAAAGTAGCTGTGCGTATTCTTAAAGTAGGCAGCAGATAATATAAACAGAAAAAGTCACAATGAGAAACAACTTGGAGTCCCCCATCCAATATTTAAAAACATCTTTCATATAGTCTAGCAAATCTGAGTTTTGGGAAATAGGTTGCAAAGTGTTGAAATCTGAATTTCACAGAGATATCTGCACATGACCTACAGCCCCATTAACAACACCCAAGGAACAAGAATCGACCAAACGTCATTGAAAAGGATAAAAGTAGTCTATCTCTTCAATGAAATATTATCCCACGTTAAGAGGAGGACATCTCAACAATTGTGATGACATGCATCGCTCTGGTGGCTACTATGTTAAGAGAAATAAACAGACAGAGTAAGACAAATACTGCATGATGGCACTTTTATGTGGAACTTAGAATAGGCAACACACAGCATCAGAAAATAGAATAGGACCTAGAAAGTGGGAGAAAGAGGGAAATGTTGCAGGTATGGTACAAACTTCAATGATACAAATACGATATGTTCTGGAATTCTATCTGCACCAAGGGCCTGTAATAAGCAACACTGTATTATATGCTTGAAAATTAGAATGATGTTAGATGATATCAAATGCACTTGCTGTCAAAGAACAAGAAGGAAATCGCTAGCATACACTGTGTAGAGACATACCTTTCTTTAGGTGAGACAATATAGAAATACAGATCATAGTGTCTTTGAGAGCTGAAACCATGGTGTTGATGATTTTCCAAGAGTTACAATATGATGAGGAAGGGGTCCAGGACAGAACTGGAGTTGGTACCCTACGGAGAGATGTCCTTGAATAGCTGAGATATTCCAAGGGTCCCAGAGATCATGCTCTGCACCCCTGAACCAAGGGCTGCCTCCGTCTCTCTCCCAAATCCTCCTGTTCTTTGTTCTCTGTGCAAGACATTTCATAACCTGGAGGATTGCCTGAGCCATGAAAACTTCACATCCTAACTCAGTCATTCACTTCCTGGTTTCAATCCATGACCCAAAACACAAAGCAGTTCCCAAGTCAAACTCCAGAATGGAAACGGGAAGCCTGACTGTGGTCATCCTCCCCCAGTATTCATACTGCCAGCTGTCTCACAAGTAGCCATCCTGGACACCACCCTCAATTACAAGTGCACTGCTCCCAAGCTGACTCAGAAACCAGGTCCTTCCAAGCTTAGTATTCCATGAGGGCTCTGTAAAGGAGCTTCCCTTCAACTGATCAAACATAATAAATAGTTCTTGTGAATTAATGATGATCAAGCATATTTTAGTCCTCAGGGTAATGTGTTATCAGACATATTACCACATGTGTCTCATGTTTTTTTCAAAAAGGAGGCTCCATGCCCAACATAGACTAGACACATAACTCTAGATCAAGTCGCATTCTCCACCAATGAGCCAGCCAGGCACTTTCCACTCTGCTTTAAATTCTTAGTATATTTGTACCATGTCCTGAAGTCAGACTATGCCATGACACTGATTGACCAGGAACTTATCAGCTCTGTATCTCAGCTGTACAAGCGAATAGCAATAAGGGGAGGGTGGATACCAAGCTAACAATAAACTGGCCCTTGAGTCTGATCTTTCACTGTCCCAGGGGTAGGTCACATAATTTAAGCATTACTAGCCATCACCACACCTCAGACAATGGCCTCAATTACCAAGAATGAACCTTCACAATTCTGAGCAGACCAAGGTCACGTGCTGTGGAACAGCTCAGCACTGACAGACTTCAACCACCGATGGTTGAAGGCACTAATGGTGCCTCCAAACCCTCAGAATTTTCAAAATGACCACAATCAAGGCTTTAAATTGACCACTATAATAGCTTTAAGTTGAACATAATCATGCTTTGAACTGATCAGATCCATGATTAGGGACTGACCAGGCTTCTATGTCTCTTTCCTGTTAGTAAATGCAGCAAGATCTATACTACTATGGCCCAAGTGCTTCCTTGGGTATGTAATCACTGAGATGACCTCATAATGGTAGACACTGTTGAGATTTCACTTGGCACAGGTGGTTCTTGACATAGAATCGATGCTAAAGCACATTTGCACAGTCACCAATGATGCCATGCCTGAGTAATCACTGCAGTTTAGTTAGTAATTAGAGTCTGAGATTTGGGACTACAAGTTTCAATTCATATCCTAGCTCCTTAATTCAGAGTTCATGAACCTCATCACTGTTCCTGTTTCTCCACCTGAGGAGGAGGGAAAGTCAACAAAACCTCACATATGGGTTTGATGAGCATTGAATGAATAAATGTATGGATATTGATCAGGAAGTTTAAGTAGAAGATATATATCATGTCTGAGATCTCACATTTCACAAGTTCCAGAGCTGGGTTAAATCCCAGAAGTCTGAGATTATTCAGTACTATTACTCAGTAACACAAAGCAGGTTTGCCTAAGTACAAGTATTTTATATTTGCACAATTTAGTATTGACAGAATTAAGGGCATCAGAGAAAAAGAAGCTATTTGCTTCTTCCCTGAATATAATCTTGGTACCCTTGAACAAAATTATACATGAATGTCCTCTACAACTTACCATTCTCCAAATTAGGATCAGCATATCAAATGATATGAATAGCAGTGTGCAGGAAAATAAAGTCACTAGTATCAATTCTTGTGTTTTAAAACGAGTGAAACAATATCATTGTGCATCATTTATTCCTCACACAAATATACTTGCCTCAAAACAGTGACTGAGACCAAATATCATCATATTTTCACCTTGCTTACACCTTATGTGGGTAGGATTGGGATGAGGGATAGCATAAAATTGATATCTCTATAAAGTGTAATTTTGGAAAATGACTGAGGTGTCAAAGGAAATGTGTGTTTGGGACATAAGTTGAAACATAGATACTCATATTCACAGGTGACTTTGGGCAGCCATTCAAATAAAGGTAGAAACTTGTCCCCCACAAATACAGAACTCCATACCCATTTTGGGGAAAACAGTGAGGAAGACATTTTAAACCATTCATAAAACAATGACAAATATCCTCTATATCAACCTTTCTGGATTCACTCTGAATTTCTGAAATGGATAATTTGAATATATAGTTTTGGACCCTAACAAAACTGGAAAATATACATGGCCATATTTCCCCCTGTGAGGACCTCTTTTCTTTTCTTTTTTTAAAGATTTATTTATTTATTCATGATAGACATAGAGAGAGATAGAGAGAGGCAGAGACACAGGCAGAGAAAGAAGCAGGCTCCATGATGTGACCCTGGTGCTGGACTCGATCCTGGGACTCCAGGATCATGCCCTGGGCCAAAGGCAGGTGCTAAACCACTAAGCCACCCAGGGATCCTCCCTGTGAGGACCTTTGTGTTGATAAATGAGGGGTGAAGGATATAATAGGATGTAAGACATATTTTGAAATGTAGACACAATATTCAGTTTGGTAGAATATCCAAAAGTAGAAATGGAGGACCAGAACAAACGAAAACACATAGGTAAAACTCCACAGGACAATTTTGGGAGAGGGAATTTTAAACAATGAGAAAAATAGTTTGAGAAAGAGTTAGCTATCCTGTTGGTAGCAAAGAGTGTTCAGTAGATCTTTATGAACATACCTTCACAGCAGCCTCAGTTGAGATTGCCCATCTTCAAAGACGCTAGGTAGAGAGCTGAGAACTCATGCCATATCAACTTTGAATTACTCAGCTCAAAGAATAAAACTTGGGAAGAGAGGCAGAGGTAAACTTCTTGTCACCATGGCAACGTTTCACATCATAGTGCTTTCAAAGTGAATGCAGGTGCACAGCAATCAACTTCTTCTGTCTAGATGGGGATGTATCTGGGAATACAAAGGTGGTACTTGAGAGGAAATGCTTTGTATCATTAAACTCTATTTTGAGCTTTTTGAGGACCCGACATACCGTTTTCCATAATGGTTGTTCCAAGTTTCATTCCCACCATCAGTGTCAGAGGGTTCGCCTTTCTCCACATCCTCACCAATGATAGCTGTTAAATGTAGGCCTTCTCACCAGTGTAATTTGGTATTTCATTGTGGTTTTGATTTGTATTTTTCTGTTGAAAAGTGATGTGGAACATTCTTTCATGTGCCTTTTGGCTACGTGTAGGTCCTCTTTAGAAAAACATCTTCTCCAATGATGTGCCCATTTTCAAGAGCTATTAATATATGGCTTTAAAATATAAAAATTAAAAAAGGAAAGATTTCAAACATAAGAGTTCATAAAACAAGAAACTAGGTTAGATGAGAAAAACAAACAAAAAACAGAGGACAATTTTATCTTGGCAGAAAATCAAATTATAAAAGGAAAACCTTGAGTTGTTTTCTAAGTTCCTCCAGTGCTGGAGGTTCCAGTTCTGTTTTGTCAGGAAACGTGCTGGTCAAGTGTCCTCCAGGTGATTCTATGAGGAAGGGCCTCCTGCACAGATTCTCAGGCATCTATGCCTGGGTGGTGTTGCACTGACCTTGTCAGGGGGCCAGGCTCACTGTAAGCTGTTTACTCTGTGAGCGTTTTGTTCCCTGAAACCTTTCATACCCCTTTTCTGGGTAAGAGGAATAGAGACCACACCTTGATTTCCAGTCCTGAATATGAGTGATGTGGTGATTGACAAATCTGCAGACTCCAATGGTGCCTGCCTCCAATTCTCTCCTAGCAGACATGGGGGAACACTGAAATGTGTAATGTTTAGGTTTCCTCGGAAGAGTCTGCCGCTCTTACTCTCACCCTCCTCTTCCTGAAGGAAAGAGATGTTTATCCCTTTCTGTGGGGGCTGGTCCGCCACAAGGGGAATGTTCAACCTGTCCAATGGTCACACAATCTGCCTCCCAGAGGAAGGGGAAGGATGTGTTCAGTCCCTTGTATGGACCCAACATGGACAATTATCTCCTGTCCCAGCCTGGGACCATGGTTGATGGCATCATAAGCTAAATATTATCCCAGCCTTGCTGATATAAACCCATTTCCCTGAACCAATACCTGGGAACTCTGCTGGCTCAGGTGCTTGTGTACTTTCTGGCCTCCAAAAATATTGAGACCCCACTCACTTACCTGTGGATCTGCACCCTTTCACCTATGAGCACACTTCAGGCAGGGAAGTCTCTGGAGGAGCACATTTCAAAGGTCCATATTTTGAACTTCAGGGCTCTTTCACTTTCAAGCAACTGACTTACTCATGCTACCCCCACCCTTCCCATTATCCTCTGATAAATGCCTTCCATTTTGCTTCTCCATATCTACCAGGCAAAAACTTTTCACTTTTCTATTTGTATAGCTAGCCATTCTTGCTTAGATTTCAGCTTGAATTCACTGGTGTTCAGGATGGCTTGATAGTTATGTAGCTAAAATTAGGGGACAAGCTGATATGAGGACCTCTACTCCACAATCTTCCATCCGTCTGAAAAAAAAATTTTAAGGGCTTAATCCAAACTGATTCAGATATTTAGGCCATGAAACCTATCTTTCCATAAGAAATTCAAGTTTGTTTTCAAATAAGTTCACCTTTATTTAGTATCATCCAAACTAGAGACAATGAAGCTGTCCCTCTGAATGAATGAAAAAGAATTTTCAATGTAATCCCTACAAGAAATTGTTATTCTGTAATTAAAAGCGATTGAGCTCTTGGGGAGCTTCTATGTCTCAGTTGGATAAGCTTGTGACTCCTGACTTTTGCCACAAGATCATGACCTCAGGTTCTTTAGATTAAGCCATGCGACAGCCACCTGCTGTGCCTGGAGCCTGCTTAAGATTCTCTCTCCCTCTTTACAAAAGATGAGAGACACCTTGTCTGGGA
The DNA here is from genome assembly GCF_053574225.1 of Canis aureus. NCBI lineage: Eukaryota > Metazoa > Chordata > Mammalia > Carnivora > Canidae > Canis > Canis aureus. The sequence continues at coordinate 4,999,895 of NC_135650.1, read as the reverse complement.
AATGAGCAAGGGGTAGTGGAAAGGGAGGTGAGTGGGTGGTTGAGGTGACAGGGTAATGGACACTGAGGGGGGCACTTGGGATGAGGACTAGGAGTTATGCTATATGCTGTCAAATTGAATCAAACAAAAAAAATAAATGATACTTTATGATATACTCAAGTTAGATGTTAAAGGACCAAAATAAACTATTTTCCTGAAAAAAAAAAGATTCTCTCCCCCTCTTCCTCTGTCCCTTTCCCCGTACACTTGCACTCTTTCCCTCTAAATAAATATTAGCAATAAAATAATTGATTTATCAAGCCCCCAAAAAGACATGGATGAATGTTAATCAAAAAGTTATACATGAAAATGTAGGGATGTCTCCAACAGCGATATGCTTTATGCTCTAATTTTGAAAAAAACTAACCTATACAGATTACAAATCTCAATTGTTGCTAATATTTCTATAGAAGGTGCAAAACCATTAATAGTTTAACAATGAGAATTAAAAGTGAACCTAGGGAAGCCTTGGTGGCTCAGTGGTTTAGGGCTGCCTTCAATGCAGGGCATGGTCCTGGAGACCCGGGATCGAGTCCCACATTGGGCTCCCTGCAGGGAGCCAGCTTCTCCCTCTGCCTGTGTCTCTGACTCTCTCAGTCCATGTGTGTCTCTCATGAATAAATAAATAAAATAATATTTTAAAAAGGCGTTGAACCTACACTGTACATGGTGCTTACATGATATTATTCATTTTTCAAAACCCATACAGTGGCACAATTCATAGCTTACCTTCATTGAAATGGTAGACTTCAAAGAATAAAAGTATCACTCCACTGGTATCTTCATGACAAGTGTTCCACAATGATGCAAGTTTAAATAATTGTTGAAATTCTGTGCCAGGGAATAAGGATATATGGAAACTGTTTATATTACTTGTTCAGTTATCTGAACTGAACTAATCTAAGTAATAAAGTATATTCATTAAAAAGAACGAGGAAGGGGAGGAGGGCGGGGGGTGGGGGTGAATGGGTGACAGGTACTGAGGGGGGACTTGATGGGATGAGAACTGGGTGTTATTCCGTATGTTGACAAATTGAACACCAACAAAAAATAAATTTATTATTAAAAAAATAATGAGATCAATTTTTGATAATGTTTTACAACAAACTAACATTCAAAGTCTAGCTTCATATCTTTCATGGAATGAGATCAAACTTGAGTTGTAAATTATTTTCTTTCTACTCTGGTAAAAAACAAAAAACTCACCAGAAAATTAAAAGGTACACATGAAACAAAAATAACATGCCTTAATATGTTTGCCAAACTGAGTAAACTAGAATAATGATTCCTTTTATTATTTTTTAATGCAGAAAATGAGAGTACAAGGAGAGGAGGGGCAGAGGGAAAAAGGGAAGATCTTGATCAGGCTCCATAGCCAACATGGAGCCCATTATGTGGCTCAATTTCAGGACATGAAGATCATGACCTGAGTAAAAATCAAGAAATAAACACTGAACTGACAAAGCTGTCCAGATGTCACTAGAATAATTAATCTTGAATCAACTCAGTGAATGAATCTCCATGGTATCATCAATTGAATCATTTGTATAGTATATACATCATTATCTCCAAAATACAGGTTTTGCTGGGCTACACCCACAAGGATGCTGAAAATTTCACAACTATGTGTCAGCAGACGGTGAGTCAGTTTCTGGAGGAGGCCATTTAAACACAATCCAATGCACCTTGTCCACATCTCTATGTTCTGTGGGGGAGACTCTAAACTTATACATTATGTTTGGTGTCAGTAATACTTTCAAGCCTTGTTCCTGCTCCTCCACATGTGGGACTCTCTGAACGTTGGAAACAACACATCCCAGGATCATTGTTTCATCAGTTTCTTCAGGATTAAAGTGATATTTCCCCACTGATACTTCCCTCCTGCCCCTCCTGTTGTTCCCAAACTCTTTTGATGAAAGGATCCTGAGAAAGAATTCTCTCCCTTAGCCAGAGGGCTGTTGCATGCAGCCCCAGATGCAGCTACTTTCTATGCCCATATCTAGAGGGATCCAAAGAGGAGGAACTCTATCTAGACAGAGATGGAGCAATCTTCTCCCAGATTTCACCCACTATGGTCTTATATTTTTCTTCAGAAAATGCTGCCAAAAGTTGGAAATGGCTTCCATTGAGGCTAGAAAGACCAGGGCTGGCTGCCTGCTATCACCAAGCCAGTCGTGGTCTATTGGTGATGGGACAAGAAACACTCTGTCAGATGAAGAGAACCACAAGATCTTGTCTATGGTCTCAGTGTCAGGGTAGGCAGTTGGGTTTCCAACTACGGGGGCATATGGAAGGCAGTATGTTGCAAGTCCCAGAAACACTCAGTACATGATAGCAGGATAGCTGTTCATGTCCTAGAAGGCCTACAATTTGAATCGGATTCTTGGCTTATCGTGGAGACCATTACAAGGAAACAATTCAGGTAGTTCTTTTAGTTTAATTAATAATAATATCAATAAATTGTCTCAATCATGATTTGAAGATCATTTTGCAATATGACTCCTGCATGAAACACATACTCTAAATTGAACTGGATTTTTCCACAGATGTTGATATTTCCCCCATGGAGAGAGAGAGAGATGGGTTGTTTCATTGAAAATAGCAATTATTTTCCTCCTAATCATACTTATTGTTACCAGAGATCCTTAGTATCTACATCCTAGTTTCTGAGTGGTGCCTTCAGGGACCACTGTATGTGTTTTTAAAATGGCTGTAGGCTGTATGTGTTTTTAAAATGATTGATACCAAGAGCGAGGCTTCTAGGGATCCAGAGACAGATGCCCCATGGATTCTATGGGTGACCAAGGAGTTCAGGGCTGTGGGCTAAGCCTTAAGAGGAAACAGAAAGAGAATGGTAAAGGATAGCAAAGAGAGCATGCAGGCCTCTTGAGGGTAGAGGGTGAACAATTACAAAGTTTTAAGTTAAAGAGGGCAGCATCCTTACTCAGGGCCAGCCATGGTGGTCAATACAATGATAGAGGCACAGGTCTGAAAGGAGGTGGGTTCTGTTGAGACTAACATAATAAATCTAATATCCCCATACAGTGGGTCAAATTTGTTTTTGTTTTGTTTCCAGTGCATACAAGAGTTACATTTGCACTACACTGTAGCCTGTTAGGTATGGGGTAGCTTTACATCTTGCTTTCTAGACAGACTGGAGTGTAGCCTCTCAAGATCCTCCCTGGGCTGGGAATTCTAGAGGCCTGTGTGGCCCTGCTCATGTAGTACTCACAAGCACTCTCTCTCTCTCTTTCTGTCATGTGTCCAAAGAGCCGGTTTTCTAGGATCGACCACATTGAGGACTGAGGCTCTGGGCTGCAGTGCCAGGTTCTGTGCTCCCATGTGATTCTGCTATACTAGCTACTGAGTAATAGGTCTGTTCCCAACATCAGGGTCATGGCCCCACACTGGGGTCTTTTCTCTGGCCTGATAGTGGTCTCTCCAATACTTTCAGTGCTTGGATCAAAGGCTAGTAGTTCCCCCAGGGGTAGGAAAAAAAAGGCTTTACCTTTCCTTCACTTCACCTACAGCCTGGGGGATTTATAACAAGGTTGAAGCTTCTAATGTCATCTTCACATTTCTACATGGTCAAAGATGCCAGGAGCAATAAGGTGTGAGTGAATCTCCTTGTCTCCCAAGACGCTGAGGACAGAAAAAGCAAAGACGAGTAATAGGTTGTACAGAGTGGTTTCATGCTCCAAGGAGCAATTAAAACTATAAAGGTGCCCCCTGGATTTGACAGGGTTCATTCATTGATTGATTTTTTTGTTGTTAAGGGAGTGTGCCAACATACCCTTGACAAAGCCTCTCTGCTTTTTTTATTTTGGAGAGAAAGACCAAGGTGTAGGCCAATTCAGAGAAGAGAAATGGGCAGGAATCAGGTGACAGGAATGTTTTCTTTGAGGGGTGTTCAGCAGGGAAGCAGTCAATATTCCCAACATACTATAAGGGGGCCAGTGACTGCTTCTTGGAAGGACAGGGTAGTTCACAGGCTGCTTGCTGATCTCACTTATGAAATCTGGAGAGAAAATCATCCTGAGATATGGATCCTCTCCTCCCTTCCTGGGAAACAGATCCTGGTCCCTGGAGGAATACAGTAGGGAGGACAGAGGAGTACTCCAGGTTCAGGGACACAATCCTAGAAGCAGTGATCCAAGCCCTTCTTTATATTTGGTTGGAATATCTTTGGAATAGAGCAAGAGAGGTTTTCTCTCATGTTATTGCCTTTGGTCTTGGATGGAGCCAATCGCTTGAGATACAGGTCTGCCATGCACATCTAAACTTGCACAAAGAAGGCATCTGTTGGAGTCAGGTGCTGGCACAGCTGGGGACACACTTCCTTTGCCTCTATATGTCACATTGTAGCAGTGCTGGGCTACCCTCAGTTCTGTCTAGGCATGTAAGAGCACTATAGGGATGAGCATCACAGAAATTGTCCCTTGAAGCACTTTCCTCTGGTTCCAGCAGAAGTGAGGGGGAAGGGAAGGCCAGGAGCACAGTTTTCCCCACCCTTCCTTTCACAATCTTCAGTCCTGGGACAAGAATAAATCTACAGTTGCCTCCCTATGAGAGAGGCTCAAGTGCAGCTACCCAAGACTGTCGCTGGATGCAGGGAATTTAGAGGAATGTGTGAAAGCTGCTGGGCTGGCAGTACATAATTGTACTCAAATGTCCTGCACAGCTAGTCTTCTGGTCTTCCCAGGCCAAGGACATAGGGTCTAAGCAGGTTAGCCAGCGTTTCTGCTCCTATCTAACCTCACTACTATAACCACACAGTACTAGGTCTGCTCCCAAGCCCAGGGTCTTGGCCTGGCCTAAGAGTGTCCCTCATGCCTGCCTAGAGTCCATGGCCCAGCCCTTACAGGAATCAGGGCAAATGCTGGCTCGACCTGGTATTGATGAGGCCTCACCTGCTTTAGAAAACCCATCATCCCACTTTTACACTGAAGTAAATTGAGCAAGGTACTTTACCTCCAGCATCACAATCATCTCCTTTATGTGCTACGGTATGTATGGGCTCTTCCAAAGATTCAGTGTGTCCCAGATCTAGGAGTCTCTCATGGTTCGTCTCACTCTAATTTTTCCCACTCAATTCTATTCCTTTCCCTCATAATCCCTTTCACTATTTCTTGTATTCCAGGAGGAGAGTATTTGATGGGATGAGCCCTGGGTGTTAAACTATATGTTGGCAAATTGAATTTATATACAACTAAATGAATGGATAGGAAATATCAGAAAGGGAGACAGAACATGAAGACTTCTAACTCTGGGAAATGAACTAGGGGTGGTGGAAGGGGAGGAGGGCGGGAGGTGGGGGTGAATGTGTGACAGGCACTGAGGGTGGCACTTGACAGGATGATCACTGGGTGTTATTTGTATGTTGGCAAATTGAACACCAATAAAAAATAAATTTATTATTAAAATAAATAAATAATACATAAAAATAAATAAATAAATAAATAAATAAATAATAAAGATTTAAAAAACAAATAAAAGTTGTTTGCTTCAAGTACCTAGATGACCCCAAGCACAAAGGAGTCACATTATAATCCCAGTGGGATCTCACTCTCAGGGTCACATGCGTCCCCAGCTCCTAAGCCCCCAGGCCCATTGTAAATACTCCAGCATTACCTGGATTTACTTTTGATCAACTTGTTAAGGGGGGTCACATAAAGAACTGATCATTCCTCCACTATTCCCACATTGTAAAATAAAATGGTTGTTGGAGGTGAAGGAGTAGGGAAATGAGCAATTAATGATTAAGAGGAAGAAGAGGAAAAAGAAAAAAAAGAGGAAGAAGAGGGAGAGAAGCAGGCATGAACAGAAAGAGGGACCAAAATATGGGAGCAGAAAATCATAGGTAATTGAGTGGCCTCTTGGAAGAATGGGATGAGACACCTTGTTTCCGGGTTCCAGATATGGAATTTGAGACCGGGGAAGTCACAGAGACTCTGGAGGCCATTCCCCACATAGAGTTGAAGAGATAGTGGTTCAAGGGGGTGTGGAGGTGAGCTGGCTAGAGCAGAAGGCAAAATTGAGCTCCCGGGTTGAGGACATAGAGCTGTGACTCATATCCTCCTGTCCCCTACACTGTCCTCTATTCTTTCCCCCAGGCCAACACTTTCCCATTCCTATGCTGTTGCACAAGGAAGATTATTTTGGTAACAGTGAAGACTCAGATCCTTAAATCAACATTGTATGTAATTTATTTCCTCTCATGATTTTTATGCTATGTTGTTTAATAGTTACTATATTTTGAGAGAGAGAGACTTTGTGGGTGAAGCGTCAGAAGGTGAGAGAATCCCATGTATATTGCTTGCAAATCCTACTATTGAGCTCAAACCAGCACCCTGAGATAAGGACCTGAGCCAAAATCTTGAATATAATACTGAACCTACTGGGTCACCAGGCACCACTATTATTTCTCTTAATGCCATGCTCCTTTGTGGGATCATCATCCTGCAACATTTGCTTTTATCTAGTCACTTGTCATTTTGGATGTTTAAATGTATCATCTCTCTCTTGAGCCCAGTGCAACAACTTCCTTAACATTTCCCTGGTGGGTGATTCCCAGTCTACTTGGAAAATTGAAAGCATAGATCATAGCCATATAGTTCATTCAGAGAGATTTATCTCCCACATCCAATCCAAGAACCAACCATCTTGCTCTCAGCCAAAGGAGAAGGCCTCGTCTACATAAGATGGAGAGTAAGATATTTGGCAGTTGTATCCAGCACTTGTTGCATGGTTTACACCAGAACCTGGTAAAACTGGGATCCCTGAGTGGCTCAGCGGTTTAGCGCCTGCCTTTGGCCCAGGGCGCGATCCTGGAGACCCAGGATCGAATCCCACGTCGGGCTCCCGTTGCATGGAGCCTGCTTCTCCCTCTGCCTGAGTCTCTGCCTCTCTCTCTCTCTCTCTCTCTCTCTCTCCCATGAATAAATAAATAAAATATTTAAAAAAAAGAACCTGGTAAAACTGGTTCAAGCTGCTACCAAATATTCCTTATACCACTCAAGCCACAGGCTTAGGATTCTACACCCTATCTAGACCATTCTACACCATACTCTCCCACCTAGACCTATGTATATCTGACAGCTTTCTTAACACTTGTCCCAATGTCCTACCTAGGACCCGCCAATCAGAAAGAATCACCCTTGACAATCACATCAGATGTCTCGCTTCTGGACCACTCACTACAGCCTCTCCATACAATACCTTCCCATCGTGGCATAACTGAAGTCTTCTGTTTATCCCGCTCGAGTCAGTTTTTACCCTTCTGTCTGATGCTGGGTCTCTGCTCAACACTAATAATAGTGGCATATTCCCTTGCTTTAGCAAGAGCTGAGTCGACTTTCTTTGCTGATTGTCATTTGGTTAGCCGTCGTTCATTGTACAGGCAATCACAAGGGGTCCACAAGACACCTTCAGAGCCTCCTGTTGCTTTGAGCAAGGGTCGTGCAAACAGAGTCCTCCTGTGTCTGGCTCCTGGCACCTATCAAGTCCATGATGACATAGAGAGGAAGCCCTGGATTTGAAATGTGTTCTCTGAGGCAGTTCCTAGGTGGTTTGCACTGAGTCAGGTAGCTGGCTCTTGTTTTTGTTCCAATTTCTTTGGACTCTTTGGTGGAATCAGACTATTCTTTTAGGTCCCCTTATGCTGTGTGGTTTTGTTACCATTTTGTGCTGTGCTGTGTAAAACTGGTGTGTGTCATAAGAAGAAATATCTGAGCATAGAAGCAGGAATAGTGCCCAATGAGCTTCTCTGAGCCAGCCTCACAGAGCAGTGAGCTTCAGGATCTCACAGGACTGGCATCCACCCTGAAGAAGGACTTTGCTGAGGTTCACCAATCCCATCAGTGGAGCTTCTCTGACTGCCTCAGTTTTGTGTCCTGAGAGTATTCACTATGAGATTGTGCCTGATGAGGTGGACAGATCGTTGGGTGTTTGTTCCATGGTGTCCAGTTGTCATTTTGGGAACTCATGGCATTAGGTACACAAATGTGATATTTCCATCAACTGTCACCAGCTGTATTCGGATCTCAGATCAATTAAACCTGAACCCTTCCCTCTATTGGAAAAAGTGTGTGTTGCTCCTATGTCTGCTTTTCTCAATCATAATTCTTTTTTTTAATTTTTATTTATTTATGATAGTCACACACAGAGAGAGAGAGAGAGAGAGAGGCAGAGACACAGGCAGAGGGAGAAGCAGGCTCCATGCACCGGGAGCCTGATATGGGACTTGATCCCAGGTCTCCAGGATCGCGCCCTGGGCCAAAGGCAGGCGCCAAACTGCTGCGCCACCCAGGGATCCCTCAATCATAATTCTTGATACTCATCACTTCACCAATGCTGTTTTGGGTCTTCAAGGCCATCTCTAGATCACCAAAACTGAACAAATTATTCCCTAGAGAAATTTCTTAGAAAAAAGGAAGATGAATGGGCAGCACTGTTGGTTGATACACCGAGGCCTCACAAAGGATCAAAAGTTGTTTCATTAACCTGGGGTCCTCAAACAGTTAAAAATATACCTGCCCTACGACCCAGCAATTGCACTGTTGGGGATTTACCCCAAAGATACAAATGCAATGAAACGCCGGGACACCTGCACCCCGATGTTTCTAGCAGCAATGGCCACGATAGCCAAACTGTGGAAGGAGCCTCGGTGTCCAACGAAAGATGAATGGATAAAGAAGATGTGGTTTATGTATACACTGGAATATTACTCAGCTATTAGAAATGACAAATACCCACCATTTGCTTCAACGTGGATGGAACTGGAGGGTACTATGCTGAGTGAAGTAAGTCAGTCGGAGAAGGACAAACATTATATGTTCTCATTCATTTGGGGAATATAAATAATAGTGAAAGGGAAAATAAGGGAAGGGAGAAGAAATGTGTGGGAAATATCAGAAAGGGAGACAGAACGTAAAGACTGCTAACTCTGGGAAACGAACTAGGGGTGGTAGAAGGGGAGGAGGGCGGGAGGTGGGAGTGAATGGGTGACGGGCACTGGGTGTTATTCTGTATGTTAGTAAATTGAACACCAATAAAAAAAATAAAAATAAAAATAAAAAAGAAAAAAAAAGTTGTTTCATTAACCATTTGTTTGGCCAATGCTGAAGAACAATTTGACAACACTAGGCAAGAATAAACTGGAGGCACCTCTTTAGTAAGTTCTCCCATCTCCCCTTCCTCCAGCTGTTTATCTCCACTTCTATTCTTACTACCCTGGTGTCTCTCCCACCTGCCCCTCTTTTCCACTCTCCCCTTCTCCAGATACCTCATTTTCTCTGACAATTCACCTGAAGTACCAAACTGCTATTTGCATAAAATAGATCCCTCCCATAACCAACGGTGCAAGAAAGAGCATACAATTGAAACCTTGAACTTAAGGTGAAAGAAGAGATATACTTACAGATTTTTCTAACCCAAAGAGAGCCAGAACAAATTCCTATGCTATTTAGAATTATTTGAGTGTATATTTGACCTGGTATTATCTGACCAATGTCAGCTTATACACACACATGGTTTGGTCCTTCAGATGATCCATTTTGAATGGCAAAGCTGATTGGACTGATCTGGAAACACACATACAAGATCCCCTTTTCTGCAGTAAATGAATGGTGAAGAAACAAACAGAAGTTGGGGGGAGTGGCCAGGTGCTTTTTTTGGCTTAGGTTATGAACACAGGCTCTTGAGCTAATGCCTCTCCTCAGGTTCCATGAAGAGGAAGGGTTCTGCTTAAGATTCCCTTCCTCATCATCTATCCACACCCCATCCAGACTTATATTCTTTCCCTCTCTCAAGAAGATAATAATAAAACAACAATTAAATAAAAAAATAATGGAGCTTTCAAAACTCAAACCATTGAAAACTATTAATGGTATCTGTATTTATCAAAATGAAAGGATTGAGTCTGAAAAAGCAATATGGTTCATGATTCCAAATATATAACACATTCAAAAAAGAAAGCTGTAGAGTGTGAAATGGATCCATGTATTTGCTCCCAATTTCACAAGAAGTAATATAGAGTTCAAAAGAAATTAAAATTTTGCTAGAACACAGTTCATTAAGATGTAACCTATTTAAGAGGGGAAAATTTTTCACCTCTCCATTTAAATGGGAAAAACTTTCAGAATCCTGTGGGTTCCCTGGATGTAAGTAGACACTAGCAGGGATGGTTATCCAGTCCATTCCCTTCATTACATACTGGTTCTTCCATTGTAAATTAGGATGTGGAAGATCTGAAAGTCTTGTAATTTCAGTACCCAGACTAGAGGGCACTACCCTACTACATGCAGAGATGGTAACATCTTAAAGAACTCTTAGGATATTACCCAAGTTTTTCACCACTAAGTTAATGCAAATGTTCCTCAAATTTTCCTAGCAGCCTTTTCCTGCTCTTCAACTGGAGATATTTCTGAAGTAAGAGACAAATGTGAAAAAATTGCCCTGACACATCACTGAAAGTGACTTTATCATGTCAATGTAAAAAATGAGCAATAAAACTCTAGGCCATTCAAACTTTAACTAACTTTTAAAAAATTCCATAATTCTCCCTTTCTGACTGCTGGCTATGCCATCCATAACTGAAGTTCATGGCAAATCTCACTAGGAAATATGGATTTCATCCAATGAAATGAATCACCAAGGCTAAAATTTCCAACTTATAATGAGTTCCCACTTAAGATCACTATTGTTTGTTCAGGCAAGTTACTTGAGGAAATTTCTATTCAGGCCAAAGATTAGAAAACTGTTGCCATGAATTGATATTGCACAAATCAGTAAGCCAGAAAAACGCTGATATCTAATTTTGGCAAATGTTCTGATCATAAAATATATGAACCAAAAAAGTTATTACCCAGATAGAATATGGATCAGGGGAATCCTATTGGGATAAATAGTGATGGATCGTCACATTGCCGTAAATAGATTTCTTGTTGGCAGCTGTGGGGGTATTGGTGTCATTGTTAACAACTTCTGTACTTGGACCAATAAAATTGCATAGGCCGAACAAGATGTGAGGTCCTTAGTGAAGAATCTGCCTGGCTTTCAGGTTGATTCTCTTGGGTTCTAGGATTTTTTCTCTTGGTCTGTGTTGGGCAAATTAGGTTCTTTGTTTTGAGGCACTTTTTATGGACTCTTAACTTGTTATTTGTTCATTTGTTTGCTTTCATAGTGGTCATAGTTCTGGTCCATTGCATTCTATCTGGAGCCTCACGAATAGTCAAGAAGATCTTCCAATTCAGTTTAATATGAAGATGACTAGACTATATGCAGCATCACATGTGGGATCTCTGTTTTCTCTGAGTGGGTCAACCTCTCCCAAGTGAGATAAGGACCAAAATGGGAGACTGCGAATAGAAGACAGAAATGGGCAGTGGTGTGACCACAAATAAATTTGAACACTGCCGTGAACTTGTCAGCAACTAGCTAAGGAAACCAACCAATTCTCTAGGCTTTCCTATTGACAATAAGTCAGAACAGTATCTTGGGTAAGAAGCCCAGGGAGCTAACCAATAACTGTTGTCATAAATGCAAGGGATGCCCTGCAATAGGACTCTGAACTCTGCTCCCTGCACACCACTCATGGCTGATCAGCGACATTCAGTGTTCCTCACTTAGACCAGGAGTTAGGATTACACCAGTAGATTAGGTGAGTTAATCAGCATCAGATATACTATAGAAACTGGAGATGCCAGGTGCAAAGCATCATGCTGGGACCGTGTTCCCCAGAATGATATTCATCCATGAGAGACACAGAGAAGCAGCGACACAGGCAGATGGAAATGCATGTCCCATGCAAAAAGCCCAATGTAGCCTTGATCAGGTGTCGTAGGATGATACCCTGAAAAGAAAGCAGATGCTCTGCTGCTGAGCCACTCAGGTGTCCCCAGAATTACAATCATCCAACTCTAGGATGGGATAGAGGCACAGAGGGAACTTATAACTAAGCAAGAAATAGGAAAAGGAGGTGCTGGAAGTCAAATGTGTCATACAGACGGCTGGGGCCTGTGTCCTAATCCTCAGGATTTGGAAATTAGGTATCTATACACATTGTGGCAGTGACAGAGACATGATGGCCTTGAGAAAGAGGAAATGGATTCACAGGTGGTGAGACAACTTGGGGAATTGTTCCAGGGATTGTGTCCCTGAACCTGGAGCACCACTCTGTCCTCAGCACTACATTCCCCAGCCACCAGGGTCTGTTTCCTAGGAGGGGAAGAGAGGATCCATATCTCAGGATAATTTTCTCTCTCAGATTTCATAAGAGAGGCCAGCCAGTGGTCTCAGAACCTCCCTGTCCCTCCAAGAAGCAGTCACTGTCCCCATGACCTTATGTTGGGCATACTGACTGCCTCCCGGCTCAACCCACCCATCCACTAACACATTCCTGTCACCTTATCCCTGTCCATTTCTCTTCTCTCACTTGGCCTATACATTAGTGTTTCTCTCCAATATCAAAAAAGAAGAGAGGAGTGGTCCTGGGTATGTTGCCATACCCCCTTAACAATCAATCTATTAATGAAGGAATCCTCCCAAATCCAGGGGCACCTTCATGGTTTGAAAGACTCCTTGGAGAATGAAAACAACTCTGCACAACCTCTAACCAGCCTGTCCATTCTATGACCTTAGCGTCTTGGGAGACAAGGATCTTTACCCACCCCTTAGTCCTTATGACAAACCTTGCCTTGTAGAGAGATGAATACATTAGAAGTAATCTATCTTGTTTAAAGTCCCCAGTCTATAGATGACGTGAGAGAAATTCACAGGCTTTCTCCTACCGTTGAGAGGGCTACCAGCCTTTGATCCCAGCATCGAAAGAATTGGAGATATCCCCAGCAGGCAGAGGGAAGACCCCAGCATGGGGCCATGAACCTGATGTTGAGAACAAACCTATCACTCAATAGTTAGTATAACAAAATCACACAGGAGTAGAGTACCTGGCCCTTTGGACCTGAGCCTCTGTCCTCAATGTGGGATTTAGGAAAACGGCTTTGTGGGAATAAGAGAGGGAGAGCTTGTGGATAAATGAGCAGTGTCACACAGGCTTCTAAAATTCTCAGCCGAGGAAGGATATTGAGAGACTACACTCAGGTCTGTCTAGAAAGCAGTATATAAAACTACTACATACTTAACAGGATACAGTGTAGTGCAAATATAAATATTTTAAGCACTGGAAAAAAACTAAAAACTCATTTGACCACTGTATGGGGACATTTGATATTTATGTTAGTCTCAACAGAACCTACCCACTCTGAGACATGTGCCTGTATTATAATACAGACCACAATGGGGGGTCTTGATTGAAGATGTTATACTATTGGCCTGACCTTAAAACCTTGGAATTGTTCACCTTCTACCCTCATGTGGCCTGCTTGTTCTCTTTGGTGTCCTTTTGCCTCTCTGTTTCTTTTTCCTCTTAAGGTTTAACCCACAGCTCTAAACTCCTTGGCCATCCATGGGATCCACAGGGCACCTGTCTCTGGACCCTAGAACCCTAGCTCTTGGTATCAGTCATTTTATTTTATTTTTTTTATTTAAAAAATTTTTTAATTTATTTATGATAGGCACAGAGAGAGAGAGAGAGAGGCAGAGACACAGGCAGAGGGAGAAGCAGGCTCCATGCACCGGGAGCCCGACGTGGGATTCGATCCCGGGTCTCCAGGATCGCGCCCTGGGCCAAAGGCAGGCGCCAAACCGCTGCGCCACCCAGGGATCCCGGTATCAGTCATTTTAATAATCACATGCAGTCTAGGTCCCCAAATCACATGTAGTCTAGGTCCCCAAAAAGCACCACTGAGAAACTAGGATGTAGATATTAAGGATCTCTGGTGACAAGAAGTATGATTCTGAGGAAAATAGTTACTGTTTTCAATGAAGTGGCTCATCTCTCACTCCATGGTGGAAATATCAACATCCATAGCAAATCCAGTTCAATTTCAAGAGTATGTGTTTCATCCAGAAGTCATACTGCAAAAGGATCCTCAATTCATGATTAAGACAATTATTTGATATTATTATAATTAATTCTACTAAAACAACTACCCTGACTTGTTTCTTCTTAAAAGGTCTCCACGATAAGCCAAGAATCTGATTCAAATTGTAGGTCTTCCAGGACGTGAACGGCTATCCTATCACATACTGAGTGTCTCTGGGCCTTGAAACATACCGCCTTTCATCTGCCCACCAAGGTGGAAACCCAACTGCCTATCCAGACATTCAGACCATGGACAATATCTTATGCTTCTCTTCATTTGACCGAGTGTTTCTTGTCCCATCACCCAGAAACCACTACTGGCTTGCAGATAGAAGGCAGCCTTTACTCAAGGGAAGCCATTTCCAAATTTGGCAGCATTTTCTGAAGCAAAATATTAGACAGTAGTGGGTGAAATGTGGATGGAGATTACTCCAACTCTGTCTAGATAGCCTTCCTCCTCTTTGGATCCCTCCAGAGATGGGCTTGGAATGTAGCTGCACCTAGAGATGAACCTACCACAGGCCTCTGTCTAAGGGATATGATTCTTTCTCAGTATCCTTTAATCAAAAGGGTTTGGGAACAAGAGGGGCAGGAGGGAGGTATCTGTGGGGAAATAACACTTTCATCCTGAAGGAACTGATGAAGCAAGGATCCTGGGAGTATAGTCACCAGAGTGCAGAGTTCCACATGTGGAGAATCAGGAAAAATGTTAAAGTATTACTGATACCAAACATTATGTATAAGTTTGAGTCTCCCCTTCAGAAAGTAGGGATGGGGACAAGGTTCATTGCATTGTGTGTAAATGACCTGGGCCGAGAGACTACCTCCCCATCTGCTGACACATAGTTGCAAGATTTTCATCCATTTTGCCCACATACCTTCTTTTATACCAACTGCTGGTTCCTATTGGAACTTTATGCTGTGGAACTTAGAACTTTTAAGGTATCCTAGGCATGCGTGTTCAAGTTGCCATCAATTTTTGTTCATCTTTTGTTTTCCCATTCCTCTTGTGATAATACAATATCTCCTGATCTGTTTTCATTTCCACTGTCTACTTTGTTTCTTAATCATGTTTCTGAGCCTATCCAGTTAATTTTCAACCTAGATAGTGCATGTCAAGTTTTAAAATTTCCACTTGGTCTTCTGACAGGAAGATGTCCACAGCTCTTTCTATGGTAATGAGTTTCCCATGGTCTACAGTCAAAATGCTTAGGTAACAAATATTTATGAACCTGAGTGGATCTCTGGGGATACAAACCTGGAACAAACTACTTCATGCTTGGAAAAAAAAAATACAACCACTAAGGGGTCAATTGAAATTAACTAGGAAATTCATTCCTCAAGTTGATTCAAGAAAATGTATTACAGGGGCAACTAGTTGGTTCCTTCAGGTATGTGTCTGTCTCCTGGATTCATCTCATGTCATGACCTCAGAATATTAGATTATCCTAGGTTGGGTTACATGCTGATGGTGGAACCTCCTTAATATTCTCTCTTCCTTTTCCTTTACCCCTCTCCTCTTTACACTTTCTCTTTTTTTCTCTTTGCAAGAAAATGAGAAGAAGAAGAAGAAGAAGAAGAAGAAGAAGAAGAAGAAGAAGAAGAAGAAAAGAAGAAGAAATCATTCTTCTACAATGCTGAAAATACCATAATGAAGACAAAAATACTAAGCTACATTATTTAGGTTTCATATGATAAATTCCTAATTTAAATGGTGAGCCATTCGTTTATAGCCAAAAGAGTAAAACTGCTTTTACCACTCAAATTTGGTCAGATTAAAAGGTAGGTGTTGTGAAGCTAATATCTGGACACTAGTCTGTGTAAAATATTAAGAACATAAAAATCTCTGATTATGTTTTTGAAAAAGAGACCTTATTATGAGATTAGGGTTAAATTCATGTCATAATGCAGCATATAATTTAAAATTTTGTATATCACCCTATCCCTTGGCACACAATTCCCATGATCAGACATGCCTATTTTAGGGTGGAAATTTTATCAAAAAGAAAAAAGCCAGTGTAGAGACATTACTATCATTGAAGTCGATCACATATATTAAGGACTACTCTGTGTTATACATTCATGCGTGTTTTGCCAAATGCGTAATATTATGTATTGAAGGACCCTGGGATCATGATGTGAGCCCAAAGTAGATGCCCAACCAAAGGAACAAGACTGGTGCCCAAATTATTACTTTTTTTTTAATTAAAATTGAGATGGCACACAAGGTTACATTAGTTTCAGGTGTACAATATAGGGTTTCGATACTTATATAGGTTAATACTGTGCTCACCACTAGTGTAGATACCATGTGTCCGCATAGAGCAATATTACAATTTCATTGATTACTTTCCCTATGCAGTTCTTTGAACTCTGTGACTTCTTTTATGGAAAAAGGGGAAGCCGGTCCCTCCCACTCTGTTTCACAGATATTGCTATTGGAAAATGGTATACTTCCCATATTTAAATCTCTCCCGGATTGAATATTTTCATCAAAACTTAACAGTGGTGTCATCTGGGTGGCTCAGTGGTTGAGCGTCTGCCTTTGGCTCAGGTCATGGTCTTGTGGGCCTGTGTTCGAGTTCCACATCAGGCTCCCCACAGGGAGCTGATTCACCTTTTGGCTATGACTCAACCTCTCTCTGTGTGTCTCTCATGAATAAATAAATAAAATATTTTTTAAAAACCTGATTAGTGAATAAATACAATAGACCACAATACTAAATAGAAAAAAAAGAGAATAATTGCCAGCACTGAAATACACCTATGATGATTATGGGTAAAATCAAGTGAAAAAAACGTTTAAAAGACAGGAGAGTATATGTGGATCTACAGTGACAGAATTGATTTTGCCAGATGTCCAGAAGGTAGGAGCCTTTAGCTGGGTTTCACAACTAGCTGCATAAGTGTTGAGAACTCCTCATTGGAATTGATGTGCAAATCAGTTCTATTCATGCATTGAGTATGTCAGGCTATTTGAAATTGTCTTTGACTTTTTTGAAGATTTTATTTATTTGAGAGAGCATAAGAAAAGAGAAGGGCAGAGGGAAAAGGAGCAGCATATTTTGAGCTGAATAAGGCCCCAAATAGGGGATGCATTCCAGAACGCTAGGACGTTGGCCTGAACTAAGGGCTTTTCTTCATCCACCAAGAGGGATGGCCACCAGATCCTCATATGATGCTTATTAATCACTGACTACAATACAGTCTTGCCCTGTATCCAAATAAAAAGTGATCTCTCAGTAATTCCTGATCACCACACCCAATGAATTGACAGTTACTCTGTGTCCTCCTAAATCTTATGTGTGATGCAGGAGTTTTTCCACAAGAAGTCAAATAAGGGTGTGATGGAGGAGTTTTTCCACAAGAAGTCAAAGAAGGAATCTCCAATTTCTTCTATGGAATGCTTGCGTGTTCAGAAGTACAAACAGGACTTTTTTCCTCATTGGGGTTAATTCAAATATGACAAGGAACAGTGTATTTTTTAGGTATAAGGACCATTCTCATGGGGTATTAGAATTGGAGATTATAAACATTGTTGCTGGGGAACTTTTTCTCACGTGAGGTTTCCTTCTTGAGTTAAGAATTTCATGTTGTTCCTTCACTGAACTGGAAAGATCTATCCCCCAAGAATAGTTCATGCTTTTTCAGGGGTGCAACCTGAAGCCTTCCACTTTAATACCATTGCCCATGTGGTGTTGAAGTGAGCAGGGGCGTTGAGAGGTAGTTTAACAGAGAATAACAAACCCCTCACTGATAAAGGAGAACCATGCTAGGCTTGTTTCAGGTTCCAGAAAGCCTAACCTCAACCAAAGGCAGACACTTAACTTACTGACCAACTCAGGCACCCCTACCTGAGTTATTCTTGAGCGGTATGACCAACATGCTGAGGGGAACTCTGTGCCCTTCTAGAGGTACCCAATGATCCTTTCTTAATGAGATAGTTCCTCAAGAACATCACAGAAGAGGACCAAATAAATATTGTCAAAGTGAGCTTGAGTATCTTTGACCAAGGATTGAATGTTGCATTTTTAGTTTCTTTCCACACAAATTCTGATAAAAATCAGATATTTTCTATATGAGATAAAATATACCATCATCCTCCTGGGAAGAGTGCTGAGTGGTTGCCTCTTGACAACCGTTACCTTATTTGAGAGGATGTTTGCTGTTAGTGACCCTGAAGCTGGTTATAAAATGTGTGATGGGGTACTTTCCCTCAACAACACTTTCTCCTGCTTGGTTGAGGTATCTTGTAATCACCATCCTGAGTGGACTGGAGAGACACATCCTTCCAGAAAAAAAACTTCCTCCAGGTGTCCTTTCACTTACTTTGACACCATTATCTCAAACACTATGTTCCTTCTGGCTTCCAAAAGTCATTTAGAGTAGTAAATATCAGTTTTATTCTAGGTAATACCATGTATTGATTAAAAACAATAAGAGACTTACATTTGCTAATGTTTTACAATAGATTAATGTCCAAATATTAGATTCAAAATAAGTACAATTAATAATGATCACATTTCAGTTGTAGGGTGCTAGTGGAAACAGTCAGGTAATTGTACTCTTGGGGACAGGGCACAATCCCCTGTTCAGGATTCAGCTCCATGTTGTGCTCCCTCCTAATAGGTATCCTCCTTCTCCTTCTAACCCTCTCCCTGCTCATATTGTCTCTCTATTTCCATCCCTTTGTCTTTTACTCCCATAAATAATAAAGGAATAAGTAAATAAATACATAACTATCCTAAGTCAAAATGACTAAACTTGATTTAAAAATGTAAATTGGAGGAGGGGTAAAATGGCTGAAGAGTAGAGTCCCCAAATCACCTGTCCCCACCAAATTACCTAGGTAACCTTCAAATCATCCTAAAAATCTACGGATTTGGCCTGAGATTTAAAGAGAGAACAGCTGGAATGCTATAGTGAGAGGAGTTCACACTTCTATCAAGGTAGGAAGATGGGGAAAAAGAAATAAAGAAACAAAAGGCATCCAAGGGGGAGGGGCCCCACGAGGAGCCAGGCTAAGGCCAGGGCGAGTGCCCCCAGGACAGGAAAGCTCCGTCCCAGAGAAGCAGAAGCTTCACCAATCTTCTCTGGTGGAAAGGCACTTGCAGGGAGTTAGAGCAGGACCCAGGAGGGCGGGGATGCCCTCGGGCTCCCTGGGACACTAACAGATACCTGCACCCCCAGGAGAGTGCACCATACCCCATGGCCGAGCTCCCTAAAAGACTGCAGCGCACATGGCTGGACCTGGAGCAGCTCGGAGGGGCACGGGCGGCGGCTCTGCATGGAGGAGGGGGCTGCACAGCTCAGAGGCAGCTCTGGCAGAGGAAGAGGCTCTGTGCAGAGGGAGCTGCGCAGCTCCAGGAGCAGCTCAGAGGGGCTCAGGTGGCGGCTCCGCTGAGGCGGCTGTATGGCCTGGAGCGCAAATCCAACAGTGCAGGCCCTGGAGCACAGGGTGCTGGGACACAGCCCAGGATCCAGCCTCCCCCCGGGACAGGCAGAAGCTGGGAGGGCCCAGGACAGCAAGGAAGCACCTGACCTGAGCTGAGCAGATCAGCGGCCCTGCCCCGGAGCCTCCAGGCCCTGCAGACAAAGAGCTCCATAGTTACAGTGGGAGCTGAATCCAGGGCTCCAGAGCTGCTGCCTCCATTGGGGTTGTTCCTCCTGGGGCTTCACGGGTTAAACAACACCCACTGAGCCCTACACCAGGCAGGGGGCAGAGCAGCTCCCCCAAGTGCTAACACCTGAAAATCAGCACAAAAGGTCCCTCCTCCAGAAGACCAGCTAGACAGAGAAGTTCCAGGAGAAGTCAAGGGACTTAAAATATACAGATCAGAAGATACTCCCCCGTGTTTTTTTTCCTTTTTGATTTCTGTTTGCTTCCCCCATTTTTCCCCTTTCTTTCTTTTTCTTTCTCTTTTTCTTCTTTTTACTTTTTTCTTCCTTTTTTCTTTTTCCTTTATCTCTTTCCTTTCCTTCTTTCTCTCTCTCTTTCTGCTTTTCCCAATATAACTTGTTTTTGGACACTTGCACTGAGGAAAATGACTAGAAGGAAAACCTCACCTCAAAAGAAAGAATCAGAAATTGTCCTCTCCCACAGAGTTACAAAATCTGGATTACAATTCAATGTCAGAAAGCCAATTCAGAAGCACTATTATACAGCTACTGGTGGCTCTAGAAAGTAGCATAAAGGACTCAAGAGATTTCATGACTGCAGAATTCAGATCCAATCAGGCAGAAATTAAAAATCAATTGAATGAGATGCAATCCAAACTAGAAGTCCTAAAGACAAGGGTTAACGAGGTGGAAGAATGAGTGAGTGACATAGAAGACAAGTTGATGGCTAAGAGGGAAACTGAGGAAAAAAGGGACAAACAATTAAAAGACCATCAGGATAGATTAAGGGAAATAAACGACAGCCTGAGGAAGAAAAACCTACGTTTATCTGGAGTTTCTGACGGCGTCAAAATGGACAGAGGGCCAGAATATGTATTTGAACAACCATAGCTGAAAACTTTCCTAATCTGGGAAGGGAAACAGGCATTCAGATCCAGGAAATAGAGAGATCCCTCCCTAAAATCAATAAAAACTGTTCAACTCCTTGACATTTCATAGTGAAGCTTGCAAATTCCTGAGATAAAGAGAAGATCCTTAAAACAGCAAGAGACAAGAAACCCCTGACTTTTAAGGGGAGAAGTATTAGGGTAACAGCAGACCTCTCCACAGAGACCTGGCAGGCCAGAAAGGGCAGGCAGGATATATTCAGGGTCCTAAATGAGAAGAACATGCAACCAAGAATACTTTATCCAGCAAGGCTCTCACTCAAAATGGAAGGAAAGATGAAGAGCTTTCAAGACAGGCAGGAACTAAAAGAATATGTGACTCCAAACCAACTCTGCAAGAAATTTTAAGGGGGAATCTTAAAATTCCCATTTAAGAAGTTCAGAGGAACAATCCACAAAAACAAGGACTGAATAGATATGATAACACTAAACTCATATCTGTCAATAGTAACTCTGAACATGAATAGGCTTAATGACCCCATCAAAACGCGCAGGGTTTCAGACTGGATAAAAAGCAGGACCCATCTATTTGCTGTCTACAAGAGACTCATTTTATACAGAAGGACACCTACAACCTGAAAATAAAAGGTTGGAGAACCATTTACCATTCGAATGGTCCTCAAATAAAGCAGGGGTAGCCATCCTTATATCAGATAAACTAAAATTTACCCCAAATACTGTAGTGAGAGATGAAGAGGGACATTATCTCATACTTAAAGGATTTATCCAACAAGAGGACTTAACAATCCTCAATATATATGCCCTGAATGTGGGAGCTGCCAAATATTTAAACCAATTAATAACTAAAGTGAAGAAATAGTTAGATAATAATACACGTATACTTGGTGACTTCAATCTAGCTCTTTCTATACTCGATAGGTCTTCTAAACACAACATCTCCAAAGAAACGAGAGCTTTAAATGAAACACTGGACCAGATGGATTTCACAGATATTTACAGAGCTTTACATCAAACTCAACTGAATACACATTCTTCTGAAGTGCACATGGAACTTTCTCCAGAATAGACCACATACTGGGTCACGAATCGGGTCTGAACAAATAGCAAAAGATTGGGATCATCTCCTGCATATTCTCAGACCATAATACCTTGAAATTAGAACTAAATCACAAGAAGAAGTTTGGAAGGACCTCAAACACGTAGAGGTTAAGGATCATCCTGCTAAAAGATGAAAGGGTAAACCAGGAAATTAAGGAAGAATTAAAAAGATTCATGGAAACTAATGAGAATGAAAATGCAACCGTTCAAAATCTTTGGGATGCAGCAAAAGCAGTCCTAAGGGGGACATACATCGCAATACAAGCATCCATTCAAAAACTTGAAACAACTCCAATACAAAAGCTAACCTTACACATAAAGGAGCTAGAGAAAAAACAACAGATAGATCCTACACCCAGCAGAAGAAGAGAGTTAAGTAAGATTAGAGCAGAACTCAACAAAAACAGACACATAGATCAGTGGAACGGAATAGAGAACACAGAAGTAGACCCTGAACTTTATGGTCAACTAATATTTAATAAAGGAAGAAAGACTATCCACTGGAAGAAAGACAGAGTCTTCAATAAATGGTACTCAAAATGGATGAAAGATCTTAATGTGAGACAAGATTCCATCAAAATCCTAGAGGAGAACCCAGGCAACACCCTTTTTGAACTCTGCCACAGTAACTTCTTGGAAGATACATCCATAAAGGCAAAAGAAACAAAACAAAAAATGAACTATTGAGACTTCATCAAGATAAGAAGCTTTTGCACAGCAAAGGATACAGTCAACAAAACTAAAAAACAACCTACAGAATGGGAGAAGATATTTGCAAATGATGTATCAGATAAAGGGTAGTTTCCAAGATGTATAAAGAACTTATTAAACTCAAAATCAAAGAAACAAACAATCCAATCATGAAATGGGCAAAAGACATGAAGAGAAATCTCACAAAGGAAGACATAGACATGGCCAACATGCACATGAGAAAATGCTCAGCATCACTTGCCATCAGGGAAATGCAAATCAAAACCACAATGAGATACCACCTCACACCAGTGACAGTGGGGAACATTAACAAGGCAGGAAACCACAAATGTTGGAGAGGAATCGGAGAAAGGGAACCCTCTTACACTGTTGGTGGGAATTTGAGCTGGTGCACCCACTCTGGAAAACTGCGTGGAGGTTCCTCAAAGAGTTAAATATAGGCCTGCCCTATGACCCAGCAATTGCACTGTTGGGGATTTACCCCAAAGATTCAGATGCAATGAAACGTCAGGATACCTCCACCCTGATGTTTCTAGCAGCAATGTCCACAATAGCCAAACTGTGGAAGGAGCCTTGGTGTCCATCAAAAGATGAATGGATAAAGAAGATATGGTTTATGTATACAATGGAATATTACTCTGCCATTAGAAACGACAAATACCCACCATTTGCTTCAAACGTGCATGGAACTGGAGAGTATTATGCTGAGTGAAGTAAGTCAATCAGAGAAGGACAAACATTGTATGTTCTCATTCATTTGGGGAATATAAATAATAATGAAAAGGAATATAAGGGAAGGGAGAAGAAATGTGTGGGAATTATCAGAAAGGGAGACAGAACATAAAGACTCCTAAATATGGGAAATGAACTAAGGGTGATGGAAGTTGAGGAAGGCGGTGGGTGGGGGTAAATGTGTGACAGGCACTGAGTGGGGCACTTGACGGGATGAGCACTGGGTTTTATTCTGTATGTTGGTAAATTGAACGCCAATAAAAAGTAAATGTATTATTAAAAAAGAAAATGTAAATTGACAATTCTGCTTATAGAATAATGTCTCACTAGCTAATTTGAATTATTCAAATGAAAATAAAAATAATATGGCTTAGTACTTATGTTCTAAGAATGGGACACTGAGCAAACTAGAATACTGATTTTGTGTGTGTGTGTGTGCGACAGAGAGATAGAGTGTAAATCCTGGAAGAGGGAGATGAAAAAGTTGAAGATAATTTAAAAGTATTCCATATGCAGCTCTGAGCTATTCCCAAGGCTACCTCTCATGAACATGAGAATATGATCTATGGGAAAATCAAGATTTGGACACTTACATGACCGGTTCAACCAGGTGTCCCTAGAATAGTTATATTTAAATACATGAATTAATTTCCATGGTAACTTCAATTGAGTCACTTATATTATGTCATTTGTTCTTTCACTAGATTTAAAGTTCTGGCTCACTTGACGCACAGAGATTTACAATCCTTGCTGTGTATTAGTTTTGGAGGCTCTTAAACATAGACTCTGAGAAATGCAAAGAAATACACTGACATGTCAATATCCTATTATTAGAAGACCATACAGAGTGACAACTTTTTCAGAGTTCAATATTTTGATCCCATTCCTAATTGTCTATAAGAGCAAACTGATTCAGGGGTTCTGACTCACTGGGACTTTAAATAGGACATGGAATTGCTATATACTTCAATGGCTCAAGAGAGAATGTAAAACGATGCAGTCACTGTAACAAATGATAAGCAAGTCCCTCGAAATATTTTTAAAAAATACAATATACAGCAACATAATGACTTTTTGGAAACATATCTCAAAGATTGAAATCTGAACTTCAGAGAGATATGTATGCATGTTCTGCACTAATCACAACAAGGAGGAGTATAGAAAAAAATTTCATGTCTACTCTGATCAGATGGATAAAGAAAATTGACTCTATCCAGGAAATGGTATATTATTCCACCTTCAAAGGAAGGTAATATTAACATTGTTGACAACATAGATGGCCATGGAAGCCTTTTTGTTAAGCGAAATGAGCCAGGAGCTGTAAGACAAATACTGCATAATGAAACATACATGTGAAACTCAAATAGCCAAAGACAATGAGGAAAAAAGTCAAACAGTGGCTTGGTGAAAGGACAAATGAGGAAATGTTGGTGATAGGATATTAAATATATTCTGGAAGGCCTTTTGACAACATAGAGCCCTTGATTAAACAAGTTGTATTATATTTCTAAAAGTCACTGGGATATTTCCAAAGACAGGGCCTAAAGTCAAGAAGAAGATGAGCTCTAGCAGATACTGTGTGGGAAAGTCCTTCTTTAGGTGACACAACAGAGAATGATGGAACAACACATTCATTGACAGCATGATGTTGGTGACTTACCAAGAGTTACCAAACAGATTAAAGTGATGGGTCCAGAATAAGAATGGAGTTGTTTCGGTTTGAAGAAGGTTCCCATAACACTTGAGATGTCCCTAAGGCACCCAAGTTCAGGACAAATACCCCTGAACCTGGATCTCTGTCAGTCTCTTCCTCAATACATCCTGCACTGTTCAATATGGGAGATATTCGATACTCTAGAGGATGTCTCTGAGAAAAGAGAAAAATGCAAATCCTAACTCAGCCTCCCACCTCCCACTCTGTCCCCAACAACAATGCATTTCCTCAAGTAAAGACTCTTAGAACGGCCAGAGAAGCCCAACTGTGGCTTTCTAACCTAGGATACACACTACCAGCTGTGTCACTTAGAGTTCTCCCAGGAACCAGCTGACCCCCCTCAGTGACCAGTGAATGGTCTGCCCATCTCCAAGCCAGATTCCAAATCCATGACATTCCAAACCAACTGTCAAATGGCAGCTCTGCCTGCAGTTGGCTTTTCTTCATTTGACCAACTCTTGATGAGCACTTACTATGAATTAACTAGGAAAGTGGTCACTTTGACTATAGATTGGATGGCTTAATGGATGAAATCTAAGCCACACAAGGTTCCACTGACTGTGGGTCTCAGTAATTGTGTGAGAAGTTGGGGATAAGGTCTGCCAGGCTCTGAGCATTGGCTGCAGTAGCTTTGAGGGGGCACTTTCCTGCTCCTTCCTTGTTTCCCCAGATCCAGTCGCTACAGACATCTCATCCTTCTGTAGACCCTACTGTGGGAGGATACTAAGTCCCATTCCTTTGTGCAGGGCCTTTCCTGGACACCTGTGTGTCTCAGGAAATTAAGCATATGACTTTGTCTCAGTACATCAACTCAGGTTCTGGGATCCAATCCTGAATTGGACCCACACACAATTAGAAAAAGATGTGTCACTCGTATTAGGACATCTTTAAGCAGAGGGAAAACCCAAGCAAAGAATTCACTCTTGCTATCATCTAAAGACTAAATTAACCCTGGCGCTTAGTAAATGTACTCATGTGTCAGTCAGTATTTTAGGTGACACATTGCTTTCCTAAAACAAAATTAGGATCTTATATAAAGGAAGAAGACGACATAGAGGAAGAGGTAAGAATTGGTTATAAACTCCACCATTAGAATATAAAACCAACTTTTTTATTTCCCCATGTAGATATCCTGAAAATGCACTACCATGAAGAAAGGCACTACCACAATACAGTCATGAAAAAAAGAAATAACTACAAAGCAAACTAACTAAATAATCAGGCATTAAAAGTTCCATGCCAACTAGGAAATGACTTCCATTTCATCACGTGTTGAAAGAGGTGCTGTTGGAATAACAGCTCTTTCATCTCCTGTTGTCAACTGAGCTAAACCAAAAACTGAAGACATCACTCATAAACATACATGAAAACGGAAATGAAGCACTTACGTGGAACACAACACACTGGTAGATGTTTTGCAAAGGGCTTTTTTAAAAAAAAGAATTTATTTTTTTAAATTTTTATTTATTTATGATAGTCACAGAGAGAGATAGAGAGAGGCAGAGACACAGGCAGAGGGAGAAGCAGGCTCCATGCACCGGGAGCCTGACATGGGATTCGATCCTGGGTCTCCAGGATAGTGCCCTGGGCCAAAGGCAGGCGCCAAACCGCTGCGCCACCCAGGGATCCCCCCCAAAAAAAGAATTTATTTGTTTATTAATTCATGAGACACCCAGAGAGAGGGGAATAGACACAGGCAGAGGGAGTAGCAGGATCCATGCAGGGAGCCCATCATGGGACTCAATCACATGCCCTTGGCCGAAGGCAGTGCTAAACCACTCAGTCACCCAGGTTGCCCTGCAAAGGGCTTTAATACAAAAAGGAGACAAGAGGTGCAGTGGGAGGCCCAGCAGGTGTCACACCTTGGTGTACCACACCCTATTTGAAGCACCCAGGACATCAGTAAACAGTGTAAACAGAATCAACACTGCAGAAAAGGTAGGTAGGCCTTCTTGGCAAAAGAAGGCCAAGAACTAGAAAAATTCTCCAGTTTAAAGGAATGAAGGTATTGCAAGGAAACAGGAAGCACTCAGATTCCTCTGTAGGCTTATGGATTTAAGATGAATTATCATGAAATACACCTGGTCATTCTCAATTCCTGGTACACCCTGGTGCTCCTAGTTGTTTCTGAAATGCTACGCATGTTGCTCCTGCTCATCCTTGGAGGAGACATATCCTGTGCTGTAGGTATTAAACAGCCCACAGATTTTCTTTGACTCCCCACCCTTAATCTCAGCCTGTGACCCCTTAACTAAAAACACTAATATTTGCTTCTGTGTGATTCCAAGCTTGTAGATTTACTTGAGAATTTTACTTGCTAATTTAATTGTAATATTGAATGTACACCACAAGGACAATGCCTTGAGGTCCTATGGGTTTGTTTATAACTGAGAGGTATCTACTCTGAATGTCATTTTGCCTCCTCTATTGGAAGGAATACACGTGTTCCACAAGGATTTTTGTTGTGTACTTGACATTCCCAGGCTACAAATCCCATTGACATAGGTAAAAAAAAATCAAAGCACAAAGCACAACCTAGTAATGATAAGAGGGAGCCAACAAAACAATTACCTAAACTTTGCCAATACATTTTCAGGTTGAAAAAAAGGGTCATACTTATAAATAAAAGTCTTTTATTCAAATGACTTCATATACCCTCCACTAGTGTTAGTAGTATCCCTGTACTTCCAGAAAAGTCACCAAATGAAGGAAGATATTTATTTGTTCAAAACCTTAGGGTCACCAACAAAATTATTTTTTCCTTTTCTGGGTAGGACCTCGCCAAATGCTGAACTGTTATCAATTCTTCCAATTGTACTTGCTGTGCTATAGTGAATAGTTGGTCTCCTTTCTCAGTGTGCCTCCTGATCAGAAGGTTAATCCATTTCCTTTTCTCCAGAACAGTACACTGGTATTCTGGGACAATCATTGCCTAGAAGTTCCCTAAGGAACCTTCGGTTTTCCCCTGTGCCTAATCATGTCTGAAATTAATTTAAAGTTCCCTTGTAATTCAGTTTTATTCTATTTATTCCTTTTTTAAGTAAATTTATTTTTTATTGGTGTTCAATTAGCCAACATCTAGAATAACACACAGTGCTCATCCCATCCAGTGCCCCGCTCACTGCACATCACCAGGTCGCCCCCACCCCCCACCTATCTCCCTTTATACCAAGCCTAGTTCATTTCCCAGAGTTAGGAGTCTCTCATGTTCTGCCTCTTTCTGATATTTCCCACTCATTTTTTCTCCTTCCCCTTTAATCCTTTTCACTATTTTTATATTCCCCAAATGATTGAGACCAAATAATATTTGTCCTTCTCCTATTGACTTATTTCTCTCAGCACAATACCCGCCAGTTCCATCCACATCAAAGCAAATGGTGGATATTTGTCATTTCTAATGACTGAGAAATATTCCATTGTATACATATACCACATCTTTTTTATCCATTCATTTTCAATGGACACCAAGGCTCCTTCCACACTTTGGCTATTGTAGACATTGCTGCTATAAACATTGGGGGGCAGGTGTCCTGGCATTTCACGGCATCTATAACTTTGGAGTAGATCCCCAGCAGTGCAATTGCTGGGTCACAGGGCAGATCTATTTTTAACTCTTTGAGAAACCTCCACTCGGTTTTCCAGAGTGGCTGCACCAGTTCACATTCCCAAAAATGCAAGATGGTTCCCCTTTCTCCACATCCTTTCCAACATTTGAGGTTTCCTGCTTTTTAATTTTCTCCATTCTCACTGGTGTGAGGTGGTATCTCATCGTGGTTTTGATTCTCATTTCCCTGATGGCCAGTGATGATGTGAACTTTCTCATGTGCTTGTTGGCCATGTCTATGTCTTCCTCTGTGAGATTTCTGTTCAGGTCTTTTGCCCATTTCATGATTAGATTGTTTGTTTCTTTGCTGTTTAGTTTAAGAAGTTCTTTATAGATCTTGGATACTAGCCCCTTATCTGATAGGTCATTTGTAAATATCTTCTCCCATTCTGTAGGTTGTCTTTTAGATTTGTTTACTGTTTATTTCCCTGTACAGAAGCTTCTTATATTGATGAAGTCCCAATAGTTCATTTTTTCTTTTGTTTCTCTTGCCTCCATGGATGTATCTTGCAAGAAGTTACTGTGGCCAAGTTCAAAAAGAGTGTTGCCTGTGTTCTCCTCTAGGATTTTGATGGAATCTTCTCTCACACTTAGATCTTTCATCTACTTTGAGTTTTCTTTGTGTATGGTGCAAGAAAGTGGTCTAGTTCCTCCCTCTGCATGTGAATGTCCAATTTTCCCAGCACCCTTTATTGAAGAGACTGTCTTTCTTCCAATGGATAGTCTTTCCTCCTTTGTCTAATATTAGTTGACCATAACGTTGAGGGTCCACTACTGGATTCCCTATTCTGTTCCATTGATCTATGTGTCTGCTTTTGTACCAGTACCACACTGTCTTGATGACCACAGCTTTGGAGTACAACCTGAAACCTGGCATTGTTATGCCCCTGCTATGGTTTTCTTTTTCAAAATTCCCTTGGCTGTTCGGGGTCTTTTCTGATTCCACACAAATCTTAAAATAATTTGTTCCAACTCTCTGAAGAAAGTCCATGGTATTTTGATAAGGATTCCATTAAACGTGTACATTGCCCTGGGTGACATTGACATTTTCACAATATTAATTCTGCCAATCCATGAGCATAGAATATATTTCCATCTCTTTATGTCTTCCTCAATTTCTTTCAGAACTGTTCAGTAGTTTTTAGGGTATAGATCCTTTCCCACTTTGGTTAGGTTTCTTCCTAGGTATCTTATACCTTTGGGTTCAATTGTCAATGGGATTTACTCCTTAATTTCTCTTTCTTTAGTCTCATTGTTAGTGTATAGAAATGCCACTCACTTCGGACATTGATTTTATATCCTGCCACACTGCCAAATTGCTGTATGAGTTCTAGCAATCTTGGGATGGAGTCTTTTGGGTTTTCTATGTAGAGTATATGTTATCTGCAAAGGCAGAATGTTTGACTTCTTCTTTGCCCTTTTGAATGGCTTTTATTTCTTTTAGTTTTCTGATTGCTGAGGCTAGGATGTCTAGTACTCTATTGAATAGCAGTGGTGAGAGTGGACATCCCTGTCTTGTTCCTGATCTTATGTAAAGGCTCCCAGTGTTTCCCCACTGAAAATGATATTTTCTGTGTTTTTTTCATAGATGGCTTTTAAGAAGTTGAGGATGGAAACAATCCAATCATGAAATGGGAAAAAGTCATGAACAGAAATTTCACAGAGGAAGAGATAGACATGGCCAACAAGCACATGAGAAAGTTCACATCATTACCGGCCATCAGGGAAATACAAATCAAAACCACAATGAGATACCACCTCACACCAGTGAGAATGAGGGAAATTAACAAGGCAGGAAAGAACAAATGTTGGAGAGGATGTGGAGAAAGGGGAACCCTCTTGCACTGTTGGTGGCTATGTGAACTAGTACAGCCATGCAGGAAAACTGTGTGGAGGTAGCTCAATGAGTTAAAACTAGAACTGCCATATGACCCAGCAATTGCACTGCTGGGGATTTACCCCAAAGATACAGATGCAGTGAAATGCTGGGACACCTGCATCCTGATATTTATAGTAGCAATGGCCACAATAGCCAAACTGTAGAAGGAGTCTCAGTGTCCATCATAAGACAAATGGATAAAGAAGATGTGGTCTATGTATACAATGGAATATTACTCAGCCATTAGAAACGACAAATACCCACCATTGGCTTTGACATGGATGGACCCATAGTGTATTATGCTAAGTGCAATAAGCCAATCAGAAATAGAAAAACATTATATGGTCTCATTAATTTGAGGAATGTTAAAAATAGTGAAAATGAAAGAGGGGGAAAGGAGAGAAAATGAGTGAAAATATCAGTGAAGGTGACATAACATGAGATACTCCTAACTCTGGGAAATGAACAAGGGGTGGTGGAAAGGGAGGTGGGTGGGGGTTGGTGAGACTGGGTGTTGGGCACTGAGTGGGGCACTTTGTTGGATGAAAAGTGGGTGTTATGCTATGTGTTGGCAAATGGAACTCCAATAAAATAAAAGAGAGAGAATTCATTCTCAAAGAGGAATCTTTGGCTGGGGTCAAGATATTCAGAAACATTTCCATAGTCTCAGGTTGAAAGTATGTCCCTTTTTGTAAGGAAAACAAGTGAGAGGGAAGCAGCAGAGAAACTGAAGCATCTTTTGCATACAGGAAACTGAACAGGACTATGCTCATTGGCGGTACTATGGCCCCGGGCTGCTTGGGTTGGAAGGGGAACCAAACATGGGCTCTGGCTTAGGCCGGACATTGCAGTCCTGAAGGTGAGGAACCTAAAGTGGACAGGCCCTGGAAGAGCATGGGTCTATGAGACATCTCTGTGTAGTTGCCTGGTAACTTTCTACAAACAGGGACTTTAAAGAAAGTATCAAGTATTAACTAAGCAGGTTCTCCAACCACACCAACAAGACTAGTAACTCCAAATTTGTCAGAGAAAGGTCCTCTAGTAAAAGACAGGAACCTGGTAAAATATTCTTTAAAATTTGAGAAAAACTGTTAACTAGGATCCTTTTCCCCCATACAATGTTGCGAGACCCCAAGGTTTACGGTGCTTACCTGTAGGAGTCTGGTGTGCACAGAGTTCTCGCCCATAACATATCCACATCGCACAGTGAGGAGCCCAGGTGCCTCCTGGACACTCACCCCTAACCCCACCACACACACAGGCACATGCACTCTGGAGCTACTGCAGTCCGAAAAGGTCTTCCTGACTCCATCAACACACCTCACCTTCCCTCCTTCCTTCCTCAAGAATGAGGCGCTCTGGGGGTGCCTCACAGAGGCATAGAGTTCCTCTTCTACAGCCTCACAGTGTCGGAGTGCTGACATCCATGGGTTCACAGAGGCTAAAGATTCTCTTTGAAAGAGGTAATCTAAAAAAAAAAAATGAAAGAGGTAATCTTTCCCAGAACTAGTCCTGTACCCTACCTTAGTCACCAACTGGATGTAGGACTAGCCTGGCTACTGTATAGAATGCTCCAACTATGAGCAAGATTGGTGCCCTCCCCCCAGCACCTCCTTCATTTCATTTTCATCCCTGCTGGTCCAGCCTCTTCCGTCACTGCCTCCATCCTGGCCCAAATGAGGCAAACCTTGATGTGCACCTGGCAGTTTCGTAGGTGCTCTGAGTTTCATTGGGATGGGGGTGTGTGTCTCTGCCTGTCTTGTCCCACCTTACCTAACCCATCAAGCAATCCTCAGATTAACCTGCCAGGTGACTTTAGCAAATGAGGTGCCCTTGGAACTCAAGAAATTTAGGCCCTTACCCCCAATAGTTTAACCAATTCCTTGCTGTTGCCAATACAATGAAATTGTAATTAATGTGATTATCCTTGAATCCAAGCCTAGGCTCCCTCCCATCATTGTCTTCTTGGCCAAGATCCCTATAAATGGATATCCAGTGATGTGTAAGTTATAAATATTAGTCCTTTTTTAAAAATGATATTTGTTGGGAATCCCTGGGTGGCTCTGTGGTTTGGCGCCTGCCTTTGGCCCAGGGCACAGTCCTGGAGTTCTGGGATTGAGTTCCACATCAGGCTCCCAGCATGGAGCCTGCTTCTCCCTCCTCCTGTACCTCTGCCCGCTCCCCATGTCTACCATAAATAAACGAATGGGATCCCTGGGTGGCACAGCGGTTTGGCGTCTGCCTTTGGCCCAGGGCGCTATCCTGGAGACCCGGGATCGAATCCCACGTCGGGCTCCTGGTGCTTGGAGCCTGCTTCTCCCTCTGCCTGTGTCTCTGCCTCTCTCTCTCTCTCTCTCTGTGACTATCATAAATAAATTTAAAAAATTAAAAAATAAATAAATGAATAAAAAACCTTTAAAAATAAATAATAAATAAATAAATAAATAAATTTATATTTGTTGTCTGTCTTTCCTGTTGATTCCTTCCAAATTTATGTCATTCTTTGAATTTTTTTACATCACTGATGCTTTAGTTTTAATAATTCCATTTTTTTGCATTTATATCTTTGATGCACACACTGGATGGGCACTTCATTTTTAAATTTTAAAATTTTAATTCCATTTAGTTAACATACAGTCTTAAAGTAGATTCCACTGGACACTCATTTTAATTAAGAAAACTTTTCTCAATCCTAACCTTGCCTGCTGCTTTGAAGTCCTATCATAATTCTACAGAAAACTGTATGCTCCCTTAGCCATAATTCCAAACTCAATTCTTCATTGTCTGGTGTGCCAATAACACAATGTTTTGTTTGTTCTAACTTGAAAATATTCTAAAGACTAGAAAATCCAAATGTCAAAGCATTTCAAACTCCGTGGCTATTTATTCAAGAGAATTTTAGAGTTATTGCATTAAGTTCCAGAATACAATAGCTCCTATTGACTGTTACTTTGTGGTTGGATTGAATTTAGACAATGATTTACTTCTTCTGAGTTGCAGAGCCCTCACTAAGATTTTCCTGGAAAACCCTTGTGTTCATAAGTGCTTCCAAGGAAGATGTATGTGGGTGTCGGGGTTGCTGTATAGATATAACAATAGAAAATGGCCAAAATGTCTGCTGGATAGTGGCCATAACTATTGAGTATTCTGGTTTGTTTAAGATTTTGATTTCTTGGGATACCTGGGTGCCTCAGCGGTTGAATGCCAACCTTCTGCCTGGGGTGTGATTCTGGAGTCCTGGGATCAAGTCCCACATCAGGGTCCCTGCATAGATCATGTCAGGTTTAATCTGTTTGATAGTGAAATGAAATAAAGAAGCCAGACAAAAGTTGGTCTAAACAGGCTTTTAATGGAACGCACCATTTGGCAAGTTTCCACAGCCCACACAGAGGGAGATAGCAGGGACATCATTTGCAGGGGAGTGCAAATGGGCTTTTTAAGAGGGGAGGGGGAAGGGGTTGTCTATCTGTAGGGGATGTATATATATTAGTGCCTGTTACTGGTGGAATCAGTATCCTTATGCTCTTTTAAGGGGCCTGGGAAAGGTACAGTTTACTTTCCTTTATAGGTCCTGTCTCCCACTGATGACGTGTCTTTGGGTGGTCTGCTGGTGACTGGATAGATCAGGAGTCCAACACCATTTTGCTTGTGGCTCCCAATCTCCCTTGATCCCACTGGTCCAATAGATCTTGCTTCTCTCTCTGCCTGCATCTCTGCCTCTCTGTGTGTGTTTCTCTCATGGATGGATAGATAAAATCTTTAAGAAACAAGATTTAGGTTTGCTTGGTGGAGGGCAACCCAGATGAAAGGCTGTAAGGAGAAAAGTAGGAGGTCAGAGGAGAAAATTCTGGAATACTAAATAAGATGAGACGCTCCCAGAGATCATTTGTGAGCTTGTTGAATGTCCTGCCCTGAGGCTAACCCAGGATATTCAGATATAGAAGGCTCTTCCTAAAGATTTCCTGAAGATGCATTAAGCACACCTGGAATACATCTGTTGGTAAGTACCTATCCCTTCATGTCTTTTGGCACTCTTTCTGGTACGTCTTTCATGAGTTGAAAAAAACGTTGTACCACTTCCTGCCCACTGGTGTTACAGGTCACTCAATGGATTTGTTCCTGAGCATCATAGTGTGTACATCACTGCTTATGGTTGGTCTTAACCTGCAGAATGTAAGGGTCTCAAGGAAAAGGACTTAGGTCTGTTCTGTCCCCAATCCTTCTCCAGAAGATATGATAGTGTCTGGCCAAAACTATGTGCTCAATTCACATGTCAAAAGAGAATAGATGGATGCATGAATGGTTCGATTTGATGATGAATCCAACAGGAAATATGACTGATTTATAACTCTTATAAACACCCCAAAATGCCAGCGTGGATCTGATCATCACGAGGTTCCTGATGATTTTCAGGAATATCCCAGTGTTTTCTCTGAGCAAAAATATGAAGGGGGGGTGCACCTACCTGGCTCAGTTGGTCAAACATTGGACTCTTGGTTTGGGACTTCGGACTGAGCTCTGCATCAGACTTTGAGCTCAGCATGGCCTCCTTTGAGATTCCCTCTCTCTCTCTCTTCTTTTCATTTGCCTCTCTCCCTGCACTCACTATTTCTCTCTCTCTCTCTCTCTCTCTCTCTCTCCCTCTGTTTCTCTCTCAAATAAATATATAAAGTGAATCCTGTGTGGCTCAGGTGGTTTGGCACTACATTTAGTCCAGGGAGTGATCCTGGAGAGTTCAGGATACCTGCACTGAGCCTGATTCTTGCTCTGCCTGTGTCTATGGCCCCTTCTGTGTGTGTGTGTGTGTGTGTGTGTGTGTGATGAATAAATAAATCAAATCTTTTTTTAAAAGATAAATAAATACCTTTAAAAAACAAGGGGAGGACAGTGGGAGAGAAGGAGGTATCTTAAGCTGGAAAATTGGGGATAAACAGGCAAAACACAGTGGATAACAATATAATTTAGAAAAATATTTTGTAAATATCTTCGATCTACACACACATTTATATGAATTTATGTATGAATGTATTTACACTTGCATTGAGAAACAAATTCACACGCCAAAATAAACCTAATGAAAGCCTGCCAATGAAAGAGATCACTGAATCTGCAGGTGAAAAAATACAGACTAAATAAAGAGGTGGTTTTTTAAAGAAACCAAGGTACTTGTTTTCTTGCCAAGGCACTCTGCATCATAATTAAGACAAAAGGAAAGTACAGAGAACCTTTGAAAGCGAATGAAAAAATGATCACAGAGAGGGAAAAGGAAGATGAAAACATAATTAGCATGCCTCTGCACATTAATAGAGAAACCTGGGTAAAAAAGAATGGTATTCCACACCACCCTGCAAAAATCATCTTGACCACTAACTTTAATCAATAAATGGTATTACCTAGAATAAAGTTGATCTCTACTACTCTGAATGACTTTAAGAAGTGAGATGGAACATATTATTTGAGATAATGGCGCCAAAGTAAGTGAAAGGACACCTGGAGGAACTTCTTGTCCCGAAGAATGTGTCATTCCAGCCCATTCAGGATAGTGACTACAACATTCCTCACACAATCAGGAGAAACTATTGTTGAGGGAAAGTACACCATCACACTCTTTATAACCAGCTTCAGTGTCACCAATGTTAGCATCCCACAAATAAGGTAATCATTGGCAAGAGGAAACCACTCAGCACTCTTCCAAGCAGGACTATGATATATTCACCTCAAATAGACAGTGTCTGAATTTCTTCAGAATCTTTGTGAAAAGCAACCACGAAAGTGACATTCTTTCCTGTCAAAGATACTCAAGCTCATTTTGACAATATTTATTTGACCTTCATCTGTGATGTTCTTGATGAACACTTTCATTCAGAAGGAATCATAGGGTGCATCTAGAGAGATGCAGAGTTCCCATCAGCACGTTGGTCATGTTGGTCATGGACTGGGTGACTGGATGATGGGCACTGAGAGAGGCACTTGATGGAATGAGCAGTAGGTGTTATGCTATAACTTGGCAAATTGAACTCCAATTTAAAAATATACAAAGAAATGGGCTAAGGAGAAAAAGGTGAGGAATCAGGAAAGTTTAATGCCTAGTGAGGAATCCCACGTGGGGTTGGATCTCAGGCTCCTGAGAGCACATGCTGAGCTGATATCAAGAGTCAGATGTGGGAACCCTGGGTGGTGCAGCGGTTTAGCAGCTGTCTTTGGCCCAGGGCGCGATCCTGGAGACCCGGGATCGAATCCCACATCGGGCTCCCGGTGCATAGAGCCTGCTTCTCCTTCTGCGTATGTCTCTGCCTCTGTGTGTGTGTGTGTGTGTGTGTGTGTGTGTGTGACTATCATAAATAAATAAAAATTTTAAAAAAGAGTCAGATGCTTCACTGAATGAGCCACCCAGGATCCCCTCAGTAAATTGTACAGTAAATGATGCACAAGGATCTTCTAATGAATAAATTGGACAGTAAATGATGCACAAGGATCTTCTAATGACTGCAGTGAAATGGCACAAGGGAGATGTTTGAAACCCCAGGAACAAAAAAACATCAAAAGAGGTGTTTTACTGGGTAAGTTATGTCTCCTGCCTTTCTCTTCTTCCAAACTCTGTAAGACTTTTGAGTGCAAAAATGAGACCACAGGCTCAGAGCCTGGGATTTCCTCCTGTTGCACATGATCCATGAGACAACTGGAGCATCATCACAAAGGATAATGCAATCTGGACTGTGAGGCTTCTAAAGTTTCCTTTGGTTGGAGCAAACTTTTCAACTGAGGATGTGAAGGAACAAGAAAGATGTTTCTCCATGCTATTCGAATAAGGGGAAAGGCACGAAGAAACCCTTAGATCCCAATTTCCTTCTGAATATATGATTTATTGCCATATATTCGATAGATATTCTTACATTATACATATGAACAGCTTTGATTACCTTGTGCATTTGCTTTTGGTCTGCAATGTGCTGGTAGGTCTGCAGTGGACAGGAGCTATGAACATCGGCATTGATATAAGAAACTCTGAGTGCAAATTCTAGCTCCTTCAGGAGTTAGCTGTGCCAGTCTGGAAAAGTGATTTAGTCTCTCTCAACTTCTTTGATAGGAAATAGAATTAGTAATTTTACACGTTTTGAGTTCCTTTTATGTGTAAATGATTGTTTGCCTTCTCTTTATTACTACTTAGAACCCTAAAGCTTTACATTTGCTCTGCCCAAAATCTATGTCCATATCACTGGTAGAATACAACAAAGGCCACAAATAATTTTCCTCCATATGGTCATGCCTTTTGCTCTGTCCCCATGCCCCATGCCACAACCCAGGCTTGTTTGTATGAGCTTCTCCAGCCTCTGGGACATGAGCAAGTTTCATGTGTGCAGAAGAGTTTATCCTGCATGTGAAAAATGCCTCACTGTGGAGCTTAGTATCTCGGTCTCTGTCTTGCAGAACTCACACCCCAGCTGCCATGTGGACAAGTCCAGGCTAACCTATTAGATAAAGAGACTCCCAGGACCCAGCCACACCACCATCACCTACACTTTCACCCCCAAACCATTGGGTATGGGATGGAGGCCATCCTAGATATTAAGCTTCCCTTCCAGCTGACCAGAGATCAGGAGGAAATCCATCTCAAGCCAGAACTCAGAAAGCAGAACAAAATAAATGTGCTTCTCATCTACTCACTACTGAGTGTGATGGTATATTACACAGTATTAGACAACCAATACAAAGGTCTTGACCACTCATTTGACAGATGAGCAATGTGAGGCTTCACCACAGCCACAGGACACACAGTCTCTGTCCAACACACCCTACTCTGAGGCCCCTTCTGACATCCGTAGCCCAGGAATTAGGGCCAGTTATTGATGAGATGTTGGATGAACCTCTTCAGGGGGGGAGTATCAATATCTGTCACTCCAGTATGTTCACATAGGACTCTCACTGTTTATGTCAGTAAAATGGGGTCACAGCACCTCCCTGGGAGTTACTGTGGGGATCAAATAGCAGGAGGAAGTAGCACAGATCAGGAGCTCTGAAGCCCTGGTTCCTTGAGAGGAGACGCCCTGACTGGTAGTTGATTCTATTTCCACAGCGGGGCCTTCTTCCAAAGCAATATAGTCTTGTCTTTGACCTTTAGGTATGGAAAGTGAAAGTCGAATGACTAATGGCAGAGTTAAAGAAATTGAGGGTCACAGAGGGTCAGGAGTTCAACGGGTGTCAGTGGACATATGAGCAAAACAACCGAGAATGAATTTTCTGCCCATGAAATAACTTTCCTTGGAATCTAAGGTTCCAATGAAGAGGTGGATCTTTATTGGAACTTGGGAATGAAGGTCCTCCCTGGGGTAATGGGAGGCTGAGGAACCTCCCAGTGTCCCCAGAGGAGCACAATCAAGACAGTGCACTTAGAGAGAGGTAAGCAAACAGGGCCCAAATCCTGTACCCACACTTTAGCACCAAGGAACAGCAGATACAGGGAAGTGAGAGACACACTCTCCTCCAGGAAGGGAGGAGAGGACCCTCCAAGACCACATGGACTGCTAAGACTCTAAGTTCCTGTGTGGATTGCTGGAGCCCACCTGGTAGGCCCCAGGAGAAAGACAGGTGAGTCTCTATGTGCTGCCTTGGGGAGTGGGTGGAAGAAAGGCTGTAAAAGTTCACCTTGTCCCTGGAACTCTCTGGTATCCTGAAGCCAATGTGCTCTACCTGAAGGAAGGCACAGAAGGCTTCTGTCAACTAGAGGTGCCTTTGTTGGGTGGGTGGCATGAAGCTTTCCCCTCTAGAGCTTTAAGTCTTGTAAGGACTCCCCAGTCTGAGAGATCTAGGCATTTTGACCTCGTATCATCTCCAGATGGAGGAAGGCTCACTGATTTCCCTAAGCCAAAGAATCACTGTATGCCCTGTATTGTATCCTCTCATTACATTCTGCCAAAAACTTACGTGGGGCTGTGGGCAAGGGCCTTCTGGAGCTGGGGATATGAATTGCCCTTCTCCACTGTATTCTTGGTAAGTGAGAATCACCTTTCTGAGCCCAGGGTCCATCTGCTGTTAAATGGGGACAATAGCACTCATTTGGAGTTATTAGGATTTAATGAGAAAACAAGGACCAGGCGAAGGCCTGTAACTATTGCTCACCCCCAACCATCCCAAGTGCCTCCTCAGGCCTAGGAGACCCCTGCCTGGTCTACCCAAATGCCCAGCCCTGCTGGTTGTATCGATGTAGAGCAACAATAATAGCTAAAGTCACAGGTGGATCCAGCAAGATACATCCTGAGAATTTGGACATGTCACCAGCCTCTCTGAGGCTGAGCTTGTGCATCTGTCAAAGTAGGAGCTTCACTCCTAAAACTGAGACAGCAGTGCCTGGTCTATTCATCCAGCACACTCTGTATGATCCAGCCTTCGTTGCCTTCTCAAATATTTCATGGGCACCAGTGCCAGAGGGAGCCTCTGGTCCTGTAACCTCTGCTCAGAGAGATGGAGTGACATGTCCACAGGCACAAAACGAGTGATGCTATCCTGAGCCACACCCTCCTCTCTGTGTAGCTTCCTTCCATTGGATAACAGTCCTTACACTGGAGGTACTTCCACTTCCACTTAAATTTCCCTACTGCCTTTTTATAGGCTCTATAGAGAGGTAATCCCTGGAGGAACAGTTACTAGCCCACCTCTTTGAGGCTCAGTACAGAGGCTATGACAGGGTCACAGCTCCATTTGCACCTAATAGGGAAGTGGAATGAAGAAACACCCCATAAAAGGAGCAGGTTGGAGTTCTGGGAGATGCTTCAGCTCCCTGGGACCAGAACCCAATAGAAATGGATTTGATGCCTTCAGCAATCTGAGCACCTACTTCCTCCTGGTACAGAGTAAAACACTGGTGTCACGCAGCAGGAGGAGATCTCATGTCAATTCACATGGCCCATCATTATGGTGGAATTGATATGTTGGACTTGATATGTTGAATCTCCTTTGGCATCACCATACCAGGTGATAGGTGGCGTTATTACTCCCGATGAGAGATGTGGAAAATAATGTCTGGAGAAGGCAAGTGATCTGTCTGAGTCCACACAGCCAGTTGCTCTTGGAGGTGATAATGAGAATTCTTCCCTATGTGGACATACTATTACGTCGTATTGAACTTCTAAAGACAGAAGACGGCTTAGGACTCCATACATATGCATCTATTTATTTCAATTCCTCGTTATGTTTCTTGTTCACATCTTATTTACCCCTTCATCTGTGGAAGGACATCATAGATCCTTCCACGGTTTGACTATTGTACACGTTGGTGCCATAAAATAATCATTGGGAGGCAGGTGTCCTATCATTTCACCACATCTTTATCTTCCTGATAAATACACAATAGTGTAATTGTTGGGTCATAGATTAGTTCTATTTTTATCTTCTCGAGGAACCTCCACTCTGTTTTCCAGAGTGATTGCACCCACCTACATTCCAACCAGAAGTGCATAATTGGTCACCTTTCTCTGCATCCTCGACAGCATTAGTGATTTCCTGTCTTGTGAGTGAATGATACCATTCTGAGCAGTGAGAGCTGGTATGTCCTTGTGATTTAGATTTGTATCTACCGAATGGCAATGGTTGTGGAACATTTTGTCATCTGTTTGTCAGCCAACAGTAAGTCTAGTTCACTAAAATGTCTGTTCATGTCTTCTGCTCAATTCCAGACTTGCTGGATAAGATTCCCATCTGTATGGTTTTCTCACTTACTACCCAAATATAAATCACAGGTCATTTCTGATAGGCTGATCCCTTTTATTTTTCTGTTTGATAATATTTTATTTTATTTTATTTATTTTTTATTGGTGTTCAATTTACTAACATACAGAATAACCCCCAGTGCCCGTCACCCATTCACTTCCACCCCCCGCCCTTCTCCCCTTCCACCACCCCTAGTTCGTTTCCCAGAGTTACGAGTCTTTACCTTCTGTCTCCCTTTCTGATATTTCCCACACATTTCTTCTCCCTTCCCTTATATTCCCTTTCACTATTATTTATATTCCCCAAATGAATGAGTACATATAATGTTTGTCCTTCACCGACTGACGTACTTCACTCAGCATAATACCCTCCAGTTCCATCCACGTTGAAGGGAATGGTGGGTATTTGTCATTTCTAATAGTTGAGTAATATTCCATTCTATACATAAACCACATCTTCTTTATCCATTCATCTTTCGTTGGACACCGAGGCTCCTTCGACAGTTTGGCTATCGTGGACATTGCTGCTAGAAACCTCGGGGTGCAGGTGTCCCGGCGTTTCATTGCATTTGTATCTTTGGGGTAAATCCCCAACAGTGCAATTGCTGGGTCATAGGCCAGGTCTATTTTTAACTGTTTGAGGAACCTCCACACAGTTTTCCAGAGTGGCTGCACCAGTTCATATTCCCACCAACAGTGTAAGAGGGTTCCCTTTTCTCTGCATCCTCTCCAACATTTGTTGTTTCCTGCCTTGCTAATTTTCCCCATTCTCAATGGTGTCAGGTGGTATCTCATTGTGGTTTTGATTTGTATTTCCCTGATGGCAAGTGATGCAGAGCATTTTCTCATATGCATGTTGGCTATGTCTATGTCTTCCTCTGTGAGATTTCTGTTTATGTCTTTTGCCCATTTCATGATTGGATTGTTTGTTTCTTTGGTGTTGAGTTTAATAAGTTCTTTATAGATCTTGGAAACTAGCCCTTTATCTGATATGTCATTTGCAAATGTCTTCTCCCATTCTGTAGGTTGTCTTTGAGTTTTGTTGACTGTATCCTTTGCTGTGCAAAAGCTTCTTATCTTGATGAAGTCCCAATAGTTCATTTTTGCTTTTGTTTCTTTTGCCTTCGTGGATGTATCTTGCAAGAAGTTACTATGGCCGGTTCAAAAAGGGTGTTGCCTGTGTTCTTCTCTAGGATTTTGATGGAATCTTGTCTCACATTTAGATCTTTCATCCATTTTGAGTTTATCTTTGTATATGGTGAAAGAGAGTGTTCTAGTTTCATTCTTCTGCATGTGGATATCCAATTTTCACAGCACCATTTATTGAAGAGACTGTCTTTCTTCCAATGGATAGTCTTTCCTCCTTTATCAAATATTAGTTGACCATAAAGTTCAGGGTCCACTTCTGGATTCTCTATTCTGTTCCACTGATCTAAGCGTCTGTTTTTGTGCCAGTACCACACTGTCTTGATGACCACAGCTTTGTAGTACAACCTGAAATCTGGCATTGTGATGCCCCCTGATATGGTTTTCTTTTTTAAAATTCCCCTGGCAATTCGGGGTCTTTTCTGATTCCACACAAATCTTAAAATAATTTGTTCTAACTCTCTGAAGAAAGTCCATGATATTTTGATAGGGATTGCATTAATCGTGTATATTGCCCTGGGTAACATTGACATTTTCACAATATTAATTCTGCAAATCCATGAGCATGGAATA
Organism: Canis aureus; assembly: GCF_053574225.1. Taxonomy (NCBI): domain Eukaryota; kingdom Metazoa; phylum Chordata; class Mammalia; order Carnivora; family Canidae; genus Canis; species Canis aureus. The sequence continues at coordinate 4,957,185 of NC_135650.1, read as the reverse complement.
TTTTTCCATCTCTTTGTGTCTTCCTCAATTTCTTTCAGAAGTGTTCTATAGTTTTGAGGGTATAGATCCTTTACAACTTTGGTTAGGTTTATTCCTAGGTATCTTATGCTTTTGGGTACAATTGTAAATGGGATTGACTCTTAATTTCTCTTTCTTCAGTCTCATTGTTAGTGTATAGAAATGCCATTGATTTCTGGGCATTGATTTTGTATCCTGCCATGCTACCGAATTGCTGTATGAGTTCTAGCAATCTTGGGGTAGAGACTTTTGGGTTTTCTATGTAGAGTATCATGTCATCGACGAAGAGGGAGAGTTTGACTTGTTCTTTGCCAATTTGAATGCCTTTAATGTCTTTTTGTTGTCTGATTGCTGAGGCTAGGACTTCCAGTACTATGTTGAACAGCAGTGGTGAGAGAGGACATCCCTGTCTTGTTCCGGATCTTAGGGGAAAGGCTCCCAGTGCTTCCCCATTGAGAATGATATTTGCTGTGGGCTTTTCATAGATGCCTTTTAAGATGTCGAGGAATGTTCCCTCTATCCCTACACTCTGAAGAGTTTTGATCAGGAATGGATGCTGTATTTTTTGAAATGTTTTCTCTGCATCTAATGAGAGGATCATATGGTTCTTGATTTTTCTCTTGCTGATATGATGAATCACATTGATTGTTTTACGGGTGTTGAACCAGCCTTGTGTCCCAGGGATAAATCCTACTTGGTCATGGTGAATAATTTTCTTAATGTACTGTTGTATCCTATTCGCCAGTATCTTGTTGAGAATTTTTGCATCCATGTTCATCAGGGATATTGGTCTGTAATTCTCCTTTTTGGTGGGGTCTTTGTCTGGTTTTGGAATTAAGGTGATGCTGGCCTCATAGAACGAATTTGGAAGTACTCCATCTCTTTCTATCTTTCCAAACAGCTTTAGGAGAATAAGTGTGGTTTCTTCTTTAAAAGTTTGATAAAATTCCCCAGGGAAGCCATCTGGCCCTCGACTCTTGTGTCTTGGGAGGTTTTTGATGACTGCTTCAATTTCCTTCCTGGTTATTGGCCTGTTAAGTTTTTCTATTTCTTCCTGTTCCAGTTTTGGTAGTTTGTGGCTTTCCAGGAATGCGTCCGTTTCTCCTAGATTGCCTAATTTATTGGCGTATAGCTGTTCATAATATGTTTTTAAAATCGTTTGTATTTCTTTGGTGTTGGTAGTGATCTCTCCTTTCTCATTCATATTTTATTAATTTGAGTCTTCTCTCTCTTCTTTTTAATAAGGCTGGCTAATGGTTTATCTATCATTAATTCTTTCAAAGAACCAACTCCTGGTTCTGTTGATCTGTTCCACAGTTCTTCTGGTCTCGATTTCATTGAGTTCTGCTCGAATCTTTATTAACTCCCTTCTTCTCTTTGGTGTAGGATCTATTTGCTGTTTTTTCTCTAGCGCCTTTATGTGTAAGGTTAGCTTTTGTATTTGAGTTCTTTCCAGTTTTTGAATGGATGCTTGTATTGCGATGTATTTCCCCCTTACTGCTTTTGCTGCATCCCAAAGATTTTGGATGGTTGTATCTTAATTCTCACTAGTTTCCATGAATGTTTTTAATTCTTCCTTAATTTCCTGGTTGACCCTTTCATCTTTTAGCAGGATGGTCCTTAACCTCCACGTGTTTGAGGTCCTTCCAAACTTCTTGTTGTGATTTAGTTCTAATTTCAAGGCATTATGGTCTGAGAATATGCAGGGGACGATCCCATTCTTTTGGTATCGGTTCAGACCCGATTTGTGACCCAATATGTGGTCTATTCTGGAGAATGTTCCATGTGCACTTCAGAAGAATGTGTATTCAGTTGAGTTTGGATGTAAAGTTCTGTAGATATCTGTGAAATCCATCTGGTCCAGTGTATCATTTAAAGCTCTTGTTTCTTTGGAGATGTTGTGCTTAGAAGACCTATCGAATATAGAAAGAGCTACATTGAAGTCACCAAGTATAAGTGTATTATTATCTAAGTATTTCTTCACTTTGGTTAATAATTGATTTATATATTTGGCAACTCCCACATTCGGGGCATATATATTGAGGATTGTTAAGTCCGCTTGTTGAATAGATCCTTTAAGTATGATATAGTGTCCCTCTTCATCTCTCACTACATTATTTGGGGTAAATTTTAGTTTATCTGATATAAGGATGGCTACTCCTGCTTTCTTTTGAGGACCATTCGAATGGTAAATGGTTCTCCAACCTTTTATTTTCAAGCTGTAGGTGTCCTTCCGTCTAAAATGAGTCTCTTGCGATCCCTGGGTGGCGCAGCAGTTTGGCGCCTGCCTTTGGCCCAGGGCGCGATCCTGGAGACCCGGGATCGAATCCCACGTCGGGCTCCCGGTGCATGGAGCCTGCTTCTCCCTCTGCCTGTGTCTCTGCCTCTCTCTCTCTCTCTGTGAGACTATCATAAATAAATAAAAATTAAAAAAAAAATAAAATAAAAAAGATAAAATAAAATGAGTCTCTTGTAGACAGCAAATAGATGGGTCCTGCTTTTTTATCCAGTCTGAAACCCTGCGCCTTTTGATGGGGTCATTAAGCCCATTAACATTCAGAGTTACTATTGAGAGATATGAATTTAGTGTCATCATGATAACTATTCAGTCCTTGTTTTTGTGGAATGTTCCACTGAACTTCTTCTTAAAGGGGAATGTTAAGAGTCCCCCTTAAAATTTCTTGCATAGCTTCTTTGGAGGTCACATATTCTTTTTGTTGCTGCCTGTCTTGGAATCTCTTTATCTCTCCTTCCATTTTGAATGAGAGCCTTGCTGGATAAAGTATTCTTGGTTGCATGTTCTTCTCATTTAGGACCCTGAATATATCCTGCCAGCCCTTTCTGGTCTGCCAGGTCTCTGTGGAGAGGTCTGCTGTTACCCTAATACTCCTCCCCATAAAACTTAGGGATTTCTTGTCTCTTGCTGCTTTAAGGATCTTCTCTTTATCTTTGGAATTTGCAAGCTTCACTATTAAATGTCGAGGTGTTGAACGCTTTTTATTGATTTTAGAGGGGGATCTCTCTATTTCCTGGATCTGAATGCCTGTTTCCCTTCCCAGGTTAGGAAAGTTTTCAGCTAGAATTTGTTCATATACATATTCTGGCCCTCTGTCCCTTTCGGCACCCTCGGGAACACCAATTAAATGTAGGTTTTTCTTCCTCAGGCTGTCGTTTATTTCCCTTATTCTATCTTCATGGTCTTTTAATTGTTTTTCTCTTTTTTCCTCAGTTTCCCTCTTTGCTATCAACTTGTCTTCTATGTCACTCACTCGTTCTTCCACCTCGTTAACCCTCGTCATTAGGACTTCTATTTTGGATTGCATCTCATTCAATTGATTTTTAATTTTTGCCTTATTAGCTCTAAATTCTGCAGTCATGAAGTCTCTTGAGTCCTTTATGCTTTTTTCTAGAGCCACCAGTAGCTGTATAATAGTGCTTCTGAATTGGTTTTCTGACATTGAATTGTAATCCAGATTTTGTAACTCTGTGGGAGAGATGACTGTTTCTGATTCTTTCTTTTGAGGTGAGGTTTTCCTTCTAGTCATTTTGTTCAGTGCAGAGTGGCCAAAAGCAAGTTGTACTGGGAAAAGGAGAAAAAGAGAGGAGAGAAAGAAGGAAAGATAAGAGAAAGAGAAAAAAAGGAGGAAAAAAACGAAAAAAAAGAAGAAAAAGAGAAAGAAAAGGAAAGAAAGGAGAAAAATGGGGGTGGGGGAAGGAAACAAATCAAAAAGCAAAACAAAACAAAGCAAAAAAAGGACCACGGGGGAGTATCTTCTGATTCTGTGTACTTTAAGTCCCTTGGCTTCCCCTGGAAGTTGTCAGTCAGTCTAGCTGGTCTTCTGGGGGAGGGGCCTACTGTGCTGATTTTCAGGTGTTAGCAGTTGGGGGAGCTGCTCTGCCCCTGCCTGGTGCAGGGCTCAGTGGGGGTTGTTTACCCCGTGAGGCCCCAGGAGCAACAGCCCTAGTGGCGGGGCCAGCTCTGCAGCCCTGGATTCCGCCCCCGCAGGAACTCCGGAGGTATCCGTCTGCAGGGCCTGGATGCTCTGGGGCGGGGCCGCTGATCTGCTCAGCTGGGGCAGGAGCGTCTTTGCTGTCCTGGGCCCTCCCGACCTCTGCCTGTCCCGGGGGGAGGCCGGATCCTGGGCTGTGTCCCGGCGCCCTGTGCTCCGGAGCCTGCGCTGGTGGATTCGCACTCCCGGGCCGCGCAGCCCCCTCCGCGGAGCCGCCGCCCGAGCCCCCCCGAGCTGCTCCTGGAACCGCACAGCCCCCTCCGCAGGGATCCTCTTCCTCTGCCCGAGCCCCTCCGAGCTGCTCCTGGGGCCGTGCAGCCCCCTCTGCGGAGCGGCCGCCCAAGCCCCTCCAGCTGCTCCAGGTCCCGCCGGGTCCTGCCGTGCGCACTGCAGCCCTTAGGGAGCTCGGCGCACTCTCCTGGGCGCGCAGTTGCTATTACTGTCCCGGGGAGCCCGAGGGCATCCCCTCCCTTCTGGGTCCTGCTCCAACTCACTGCGAGCCCCTTTCGGCGAGCCCCTTTCCACCCGGGAAGGTTGGTGCAGCTCCTGCTCCTACGGGACGGGGCTCTACTGTCCTGGGGACACTCGCCCCAGCCTTAGCCCGGCTACTCGTGGGGCCCCTCCCCCTTGGAGGCCTTTGTTTCTTTATTTCTTTTTTCCTGTCTTCCTACCTTGATAGAAGCGCGAACTCTTCTCACTGTAGCATTCCAGGTGTTCTCTCTTTAATACTCAGGCCAAATTCATAGATTTTCAGGATAATTTGAAGGTTTTCTAGGTAATTTGGTGGTGACAGGTGATTTGGAGACCCTACTCTTCCACCATCTTGCCCCTCCCTGGCTGAACCCTTTGAATAGGTGTGCTTTTAATTGACATTTCTTTCCATAAATGTTTATAATCACTTGTCTTCACTGTTTTTTTTATAACTTTCTATTGATCCTTGAAATTTTAAGTTCCAATATTATATGCCCGGGTGTTGATCACATTTCTGTGATTTGGATGGGATTCTTTTCTGTCTCTTGGATATGAATGTCTGTTCAGAAAAGTTTTCAGCTATGTTTCATTCCCATATGATTTTTACTCTCTCTCACTCCATAACTTCTGGAATCCCAGGAAGATAAATGTCATTCCTTCTCCAAATATCACTTGTATCCTGATATATGCCCTTGTGATTTCTGAATTGTTTTTCTCTTTCTTCTATCTTCCTTCCTTTTCATGAACTTGTCTTCTACATCACTCACTGTCCCTGCTACTTCTTTATCCCTAAGTGGTAGCATCCAGTTTAAACTGTAGGTGAGAGATGTACTTTAAATTTCAGCCTGATTTGTCCAATTCTGCAGTATGGAAATATCAGGAGTCCTCTTTGCTTTTTTGAAGAGCCATCATTAGGTTTAACATTGCGTCTCTGAATTTAACCTCTGACATGTTACTGAAATAGATATTCCTTAGGTTTGTGGCAGAGAATTTTATTTCTTGTTCTTTATGTTTTTCTCAATTCTTCTCCTCCTTTTGTGTAGTGCACAATGGCTATATGAGTGAGCAGAGTCAAAAATATCAATCAGGACCTAAGTATAGTACACCCAGATAATTCTGAAGATGTCTAGGACTGGAAAATAATGGAAAAAGAGAAACAAAAGCAAAGAAAACAGAAAGACCACAAAAGGGAAAAACAAATTTCAAGGATGGTATAATTTTTTTAAAATAAATGTGGGGAGGCCGTGGTTCATGGGAGAGAATATAATCTCACAGGGTGGACCTAGAGGTTGATCTTTTCCATTTTGAGTGTATGTTGTTCTGTATTATAGTAGGTGCTAAGTCTAAATATATATAAATCAGCAAAATGTACATAGAGACACAACAGCAACTACAAAGGCAGAACCGAGATAAAAGAGAGGGGGTGGAATCAAAAAGAAGAGAGAATATAAACCTGAAGAATAACAAAGGGGCACCACATGGCTCTGAGTGTACTTTGATAAGTATGTTAGAAGTTGCAAACTTCCACAATTATGAAATAAAACAAGATAACCTACCCAAACCCATAACTCATATATCTACAAAAATCAATTTGGTACATAAAAAGGAATTTGAAAATTAAGAATATATCTAAGACAGGTACTTTTAGAAATATTAAACACAAAAAGGAAAATCTTAAAACAAATATTTGCTATTATATAATAGTTGAGACAGGAAATGAGAAAGAATATTGGAAAAATTTAACCTGGCAGGTATTTGAAGTATAAGGACAAATTTTGAGGGTCTTTATACTATTTTTCCTCAGCCCTGGAGTTTCCAGTGCTGCTCAGTAAACTTGCTCTTCCCCTGTTCTTCCGGCTATCCATCTGGGGAGGGGCCTGCTGCAGTGATTCTCATGTGTCTGTCCCTGGGGGGAGATGCCCAGTCCTTTGCCAGGTGGCAGGTTCCACATAGGCCTGTTTGTCTTGTGACACCTTTGTTCCTTAGGGCCTGCAACTCTCCCAGATGAAAGAAGAAAAGCAAAAAATGTCTGTGGCCTCATTTCCAACCCTCAAGTCAGGAGCGTTCCATGTGTACTGAACTGTAGACTCCAAGTGCAAACTGGCTTAGATCTTCTGGAGTCCAGTGTGGAGGCTCTAATTTTTCAAACTGGAGGGTGCCTAGCAGCAGGAAAGCTTTCACTGCTTTGAACCCTTCCAGCTTCCACCTGTCCCAGAGGGAAGTGAGGATAGCCTACTTCTCTCTGCTTTGGTGCCCTGAGAGAAACCCCCATCTCTTCAGAGTACACAAAACGAACAGTGCCTTTTGTCCAGTCCCCAGGCTGGATGGTTTCCATAGGAGTAACCTGTGTATGGATCTTGTACAGCCACCTGTTATTGTTCTGCAGTGAGATATGTGTAATGTATGGGCCCAAACATTCCCTTCCACTGTAGCTGTCCAAACTGAGGACACAGCTCCCAAATGAGTCACTCTCACATCCCATTTTAATAAATGTTTTCAGGGACCTGATGATTCCCATGCTTAAATTGCAACATCTTCATCACACTCTACCTCCTCCTTTCAGTAGTTTCTTGGTTTGGTCATCCCACCAAAATGGAATGCTTTTTGCAGCCCAGAGGTCTGAGAGGTGCTCCATGTTGTCCCGGTTTATTATTTCCTTGAGGGGATGGTTTGAGATTGAGGGAAGTCTGAGCTTCATCTGACCTTGAGATCAGACCCACCACTCTGGATCCTTTTAGCTATTAGTGATAATCATAAGCAAGGGATTTCATACTTATTTTTACCTTATTATTCATCATTTCTTACACTTTTCCACTAACACAGCTCCCTAGAAGTTGGGCCCATCATTTCCAAATGCTTTTACTCTACTTTTCATTTTAACTTTGGATGTATGCAAATGACTGAGACACAGCCACTTGTCAGTACCATCTGAGACATTCAGACCACACAGGAATCAAAGATATCTCATACCCACAGTCTCATCCCTACTTATCCTAAACCACATGCATCAGTGAGCCAGTCCTTGAGCATCACCGATTTCTGACATGAAGTATTTTTCTGTTTCCCCCCATTTTGGCAAACTCCAGTAGATAGATTCTGATGTTGAACACTGTGTTAGCATGAGACCCCAGATGATAAGGACAAATTCTCCAGAATATGGTCCTTATAACAGGTATCTGATGCATTGTGGGGATGCCACCCCACAGTCTCTGACAGGCTGACTATATACTCAGGAGTTCCTAAGTTTCAGTATTTCCCAGAACTAATTTATAGAACTAAAGAAAGTGCTCTATTTACACTGTCAATTGTATTACAAAGACACACCCAGGTGTGCCCTGAAAGGGTTTCCAGTCCCTCTTCTCTCTGCAAGTCAGTTGGGCTCATGTTACAAGCACCCTTTCCTACATTTGTTCTTTCCCTTACTGGGTGCACAAGACAAGACATCTTGCTGGCATGGAATGGGCAGACTGATCATTTAGGAGACCCATAGGCTTTGAATCAATGTGCAGGTAACCAAAGGGAGAGAAAAAAAAGAATCTCCATTACACTGCAGGCATATACGTCAAAATTAATCGAGTTGTAAAACTTTATTAAGTGCACTATACCATCCACAAGGTCCACCCCAGAAATCCAAGGAATAGAATACTGTCATATCTCAGGAATATGTTCAGAGTTCTAAATGGACAGACTGGAATTTCACTATCCTATTTCACTTGCCAAAGAACTGGTTATTTTACCATGAAAATGGCTAGACGCATCACTATCAGAGGAATTGTAACTAGGAACAGGGAAACTATGACAAGCCATGGGCAAGCAGGGAGAAAAGAGAAGAGAATCTCTCCCTTATGGAGGAAGTGGGTGCAGAGTGTAGGCAGGCTGTTGGAAACCAAAACCCATTGGATTGACCTGAGAGTTTCAGGTGTAGTGGCCTTTTATTGGCTCAGTCGTCATAGTGGATCATTGGCTAGACTGTTGCCATGGTAGGCAAACATTTTTCTTCATGCTGCTAGACTCCTTTTTCTTCCTCCTGAGTCTGAAAAATGGTGCAAGGAAAGCTTTCTCCTTGGCCCACAAATTCCATCTCAAGTGAGGATTCCTTTAGTCATATACCCATGTTCTTACTGTGTCACTAAGCACTTCAGGTTTTCTATTTCCTCCTGTTCCAGTTTTGGTAATTTGTGGTTTTCCAGAAATGCATCCAATTCTTCTAGATTTCCTAATCTATTGGCGTATAGCTGCTTGTAATGCGTTTTTATTTTTATTTTATTTTTTTTTGTAATGCGTTTTTAAAATAATTTGTTTTCCCTTGGTATTGTTTGTGATTTCTATTCTTTCATTCATGATTTTATTAGTTTGAGTCTTTTCTCTTTTCTTTTTTAATAAGGCTAGCTAATGTTTCATGTATCTTATCATCTTTCAAAAACCAACTCCTGGGTTTGTTTGTACTACCGGTCTTCTGGTCTATTTCATTAAGTTCCACCTGAATATTTATCATATGTCATCTTCTGCTTGGTGTAGGTTATATTTGCTCTTCTCTCTCCAATTACTTTAGTTGCGAAGTTAGTTTGTGTACTTAACTTTTTCCAGTTTTTGAGGGATGATTGTATTGCAATGCATTTCCCTCTTAGGACTGCCTTTGCTGTATGCCAAAGATTTTGAGCAGTTGTTTCTTCATTTTCATTAGTTTTCATGAATCTTTTAAGTTCTTCTCTAATTTCCTAGTTGTCCCTTTCATGTTTGAGTAGGATGCTCTTTCACCTCCACATACTTGAGTTTCTTCTACATTTTTCCTTGTCTTTGAGTTTCTAGTTTCAAAGCACTGTGGTCCGAAAATAGGGGACAATCTCAGTCTTTTGATATTGTTTGAGACCTGATTTGTGATGAAGTATGTGGTCTATTCTGGAGTAGGTTCCATGTTCACTTGAAAAGAATGTGTATTCATTTGCATTTGGGTGGAGAGTTTCTGTATTATGTGTGAAATCTATGTGGTCCATTGTATCATTTAAAGCTCTTGTTTCTTTTGTTTTTTTTTTTTTAAATTTTTTTTTTATTTATGATAGTCACAGAGAGAGAGAGAGAGAGGCAGAGACACAGGCAGAGGGAGAAGCAGACTCCATGCACCGGGAGCCTGACGTGGGATTCGATCCCGGGTCTCCAGGATCGCGCCCTGGGCCAAAGGCAGGCGCCAAACCACTGCGCCACCCAGGGATCCCTCTTGTTTCTTTTGTGATGTTGTTCTTAGAATGTCTGTCATTGGCGGAAGGTGTCGTGTTGAAGTCTCCTACTTTTAGCATATTATTATCTAAGTATGAATTTACTTTGGCTATAAATTGATATACTTCACATTTCCCACTTTTGGGGTATACGTATTCAACGTGTTAGGTGTTCGTGTAGGATATACCTTTTAAGTATGATAGTGTCCCTCTTCATCCCTTACTAGAGTCTATTAGATAATCTTTAATTTATCAAATATGAAGATTCTATCCCAGATTCTTTTGATGATAATTTGAATGGTAAATTTTTCTCCACCCTTTCATTTTCAGGCTGCAGGTGTCCTTAGATCTCAAGTGAGTCTTTTGTAGACAGCAAATAGATGGGTCTTCTGTTTTTATCCTGTCAGAAAGCTCTGTCTTTGAATGGGATCAGTTAGCCAATTCAGGCTCAGAGTAATTATTGTAACATATGAATTTAGAGTAATTGTAATAACTCTCCAATCCCTCTTTTTGTGGCTTATTTCTTTGGGCTCCCTCTCTTTTTCAAGGTCCACCTGAATATTCTTACAGAGCTCATTCAGAGGTCAATTATTATTTCAGTTTCTCCTATCTTGGAAGCTCTTTATCTTTCCTTCTATTCTGAATGAGAGCCTTGCTGGATAGAGTATTCTTGGCTGCATGTTCTTCTCATTTATGAACCTGAGTATATCCTGTCAGCCCTTTCTGGTCTGCCAGGTCTTTGTAGAGAGGTCTGCTGTTAATCTAGTATTTCTCCCCATATCCCTAACGGGATCTCTTGTCTCTTGGTGCTTTAAGGATTTTCTCTATATCTGGAAATTGCAAGTTTCCCTATTAAAAGTTGAGACATAGAACGGTTTTTATTTATTTCAGGAGGGGACCCCTTATCTCCTGGATCTGAATTCCTGATTCCCTCCCAAAATTAGGGAAGTTCTCAGCTATGAATTTTTCAACTATGCTTTTGGTCCTCTGTCCTTCTTGGCGCTCTCTGGAACCTCAGTTATATGTAATTCTTCCTTCTGAGGCTCTCACTTCTTTCCCTTAACATTTACTCGTGGTCTTTTAATAGTTTTTCTCTTTTTAACTCACTTCCATCCTTGCCATCAACTTGTTTTCTATGTCATGTACTTGTTCTTCTACCCCATTAGCCCTCATCATTAGGACCTCCAGTTTGGTTTGCATCTCATTTAGATGATTTTCAATTTCAGACTCATGGGATCTAAATTCTGCAGTCATGATGTCTATTGAATCCTTTATGCTTTTTTCCAGAGCCACCTTTATAAATATACTTCAGAATTGGCTTTCTGACATCGAATTGTAATCCAAATTCTGTAACTCTGTGGCAGAGAGTACTGTTTCAGTTTATTTGTTTTGTGGTGAGTTCTTTCTTCTAATCATTTTTCTGAAAGAAAAGTGACTGTATTGGTGAGATGAATCAAGAATATCAACCACAACCTACATAAATTTCACCCTAGATAATTCTGACAAGGTCAGAGACCAGAATTTGAAAACAAAGGTGAGAATGAAATAAAAGAAAAGGACCACTAAAGTGGAAAATGAATTTTAAAACAAATTAGTAAGTAGGAAAAGGCCAATAATCCCAGAGAAGAAGAGGGGGGAGAGGATAAAAGAGGAAAAAAAAAACAAAAGAAATATGAAAATAAAGAAAAAAGAAAACAAGTAGAAGAAATCAAAAAAGGGGGTTGACTCGGAGATGCTGGTGGTGATGAAGTGACATTTCAGGAGAATATAGCCTCCCTGAGGGGTCCGAGAGGTTGATCTTCTTTGATCAGTGCATATTTAGTTCTGTATGTTAGAAGATGCTCAGTCTGAAATTTATATAAACCTTTTTTAAGTTTTTATCTATCCATTCATGAAAGATACAGAGAGAGAGTGCAAGGCAGAGACACAGGCAGAGGGAGAAGCAGGCTCCACACAGGGAGCCCAATGTGGGATTCAATCCTGGGACTCCAGGATCATGCCCTGGGTCAAAGGCAGGCGCCAAACCACTGAGCCACCCAGGGATCCCCAGGCCCAAATTTATATAAACCAGATATACTTGTAGAGGGCCCCAACATTTCCCCTCAAAACATAAATGGGATAAAAGAGGGGGGCAGAATAGGAATGAGGAATCTTACAGAATGAACCAGCACGTTATTCCCACTGGTTCTGGTTGCTGCTGGTCATGATTTGGAAGGTATTAACTTCCTCCATTGACGAAAAGAATAAGATAGAGAAAACAAAACACAGAAAACAAACAAACAAATAAAAACATGTATTATATATCTCCCCAAATTAAGTTTAGTATGTTGAAGGGAATCTAGAAGTGGAAAATATACCTAGAACCTGTAATTATAGAAATATCAAAATTAAAAAAGGAAGAAACTTAAAAATGATGAGGTGGTAATATATTGTATTTAAGGTGGTAAATAAATAGAATGGGAATTTACAGTCTGATATGAAGTCAGTTTTACTGGACAGAGGAAGAAAAAATAGGAAGGGTACCCTCTACTTCTATATACTGTAAACACATCCAAATTCCCCTGGACTTTCCAGCAATGTTTGTCAAGTACTTGCTTCTTCCCTGTCCTTCGGGCTGGTCATCTTGGGAGGGGCTTCTGGGCTGATTCTCAGGTGTGTGTGCACCTAGGGGAGGTGTTCCACCTCCCACCAGGCTCAGTGGGAGCTGTTTGTTCTGTGAGAACTCTGTCTCCTGGTGGCCCTCGTTTTGCAGGACAAAGTGACATAAAGAAGAAAACAACACTGGCATCAGCCAGGTCTCCAGCTCTGGAGTCATCTCCCCCAGTACCTATCACAGTCTCTCAGTCTGCACTGGCCTGGGTGTTCCATGGAGGTGGGGTTGCTTATCTGCACAGCTTGGGGGTCCCCCGCGGCAGGAGAGTTCTTGCTGTTATGAGTCCTCCCTGGTTGCTCATGTCCCAGGGGGAGTGCTAGATCCTGGGCTGTGTCCATTCGGTGCCCTGGTATCCAGGGCTTGTGCTCTTGGGGCCTCAGGTCCCAAAGGAAGAAGAATGCAGAAACATCCATCTTGAGCCCCTGTCTGACTGACCCACCTCTCCACGAGGCCCCACTGTGCACACTCCAGCCTATTATCGAGATCAGCTGGACTTATGTGGTATGTTTTCCCCCAAGCACATTTCCTCTATTAGTGATTCGGGGAACCTGGAGGCTCCACTGCCTCTCCTGCAGCTCTGCCCGAGTTCCCTGCTGAGCACTTTTTCAACTGAGATGATACTGGTACAGATTTTTTAAAGTTCCCATTTCTCCTAGGATGTGCTTTCCTGTCTTGGAGGCTTTCTTCTATAGTTTTTAGCCTGGCTCCTTGTGGTACCCCTCCCCCACTTGATTCTTTTTTTTTTCTGCCTTCCTACCATGTTAGTAGCCTTCCTACCATGTTAGTAGCGAAAACCCTTCTCTCTATAACCTTCCAGTTGTTCTGCCTTTAAATCTCAGGTCAAATTTGTAGGTTTTCAGGATGGTTTGAAAGTTATGTAGGTAAGTTGTTGGGACCAGGTGAGTTGAGAACTCTACTTCATGCCGTCTTGCCTTTAGCTGGGCACCTCTGACTGATTTTCAAGCATATACTAAAATGTATTTGGGTCTAATTAACAATTGCAAGGTAGCTCTCCAGGACATATTTAATTTCTATAATTGAAACTTTGTCCCTATAACCAAAATTTCCCCATTATGTCCCTCCTCCCAACTCCTAACTACTCTCTGCTTCTATGTCTTTGACGATTACACTCCACATATAATTGACTTAATGCATTATTTGTATTCCTATGCCTGGCTTATTTCTCTTAAACTTATGGGTCCCAGGGCCATCCATGTTTTCACAAACTTTGGGATTTTCTCCCTTTTAAGGAGGGTAATATCCCATGGTATGGATAGACTCCATTTTCTTTATTCATTTGCTCATCAGTAGACATAAATTTGTTTCTGTATTGTTGGATTCTTGAATATTGCTGCACAACATGTGCACATATCTCTCTGAAGGTCATATTTCAAATCTTTGGGACCTATTTGTCAAAATCAAATTATATGGATTAATGGTAGTTCTATTTCAAATTTTTTGAGGGATTTCCATATTTTTTGTCATAGTGACTGCAGCTCTTAGCATTTTCTGTTGAGTTATGTAACAAACCCAAATCCTCTCTAAATCTACTCTGACTTAATGGCTCAGCTAGCTAAATGCTGAAGAATGGGTTCAAAACTTTGAAATCCGATAATGTTATTGTCCATTTTCTTATGGTCATTTGACAGGAAGTTGTCAACATCTGTTTCTTTTTTTAATATTTATTTATTTATTTATTTATTTATTTATTATTTATTATGATAAACATAGAGAGAGAGAGAGAGAGGCAGAGACACAGGAGGAGGGAGAAGCAGGCTCCTTGGCAGGAGCCCGATGTGGGACTCGATCCCATGACTCCAGGATTGCACTCTGGGCCAAAGGCAGGTGCCAAACTGCTGAACCACTCAGGGATCCCTAACATCTGTTTCTGTGCCAAAGCATTTCTCAGTGTCTGCCATCAAAGTCCTTAGGAATAAGAAGTTTATGAAAACAAGAAGATCTCTCTGATGTAAAAGTGGGCCAGATAAGTCCATGTTGGAAAAAAAAATATATCCAGTAGCGGAGTCAATTGTAGGTACGATGGTGGGTCTACCCTTCAGTTTATTCACGTTGCAATTGGGTGACTCAGTTAAATGTCCAACTCTTGATTTTCATTCAGTTCATGTTCTCAGGGTCATAACATGTAGACATGGGATTGGCTCTATACAGGTATCCAGCCTGCTAAGATTCTACCCCCTTTCCCTATCCCCTGCCCATGCTCATACACACACACTCTCTCTCCCTCTCTCTAAAAAAAAAAAAGCATCATTACTCTAGACTGCATATTCTTTATCCATGTACCCATCAATGTATATGATTTTTTTTATGTTTTATGACATTTTTCAATAGTGCTTTAGAACATAGATATCTCTCTGAAATCTGGATGTCAAGACTTTGGGATATATTTCTCAAAATTGGGATTGCTGGATCAAATTACAGTACTTTTCAAAGTCTTTTGTCAATTCTCTATTGGTTTTCATACTAAAGTCAGCAGTTACATTATCTGTTGGGTAGTTAAAATGTATGTCAACTCTAAGAACTTTATAAAACATACTATCACACAGGTGGATCTGCAAGGTAAATGATGAGTAATAGGATCAAATATTTGAACTGAGAAAATTATCACTCATTGTTGTATGGTTTTGACAGCAAGATGTAACAGTTCAATGCATTAAAATAAATTTCTCTGTGAGTTATTCAACTACATGAAACATCAAATTTCCTAACTGTTCAAATGGATCTGCTGTCTCCTTGGGGATGTGGGCCAGCAAAACCCATATCCTAGAGATAACAAGGATATACTATACAAATGATTCAATTGAGGATACCATGGAAATTCATTCACTGAGCTGTTTCAAGATTAATTATTCTAGTGGCATCTTGGTGGCTTTATCGGTTAAGTGTCTAACTCTTGATTCTTACTCAGGGCATGATTTCTGAGTCCTGATTTTGGGCCTCGTTTTGGGCTTCATGATGGCTATGGAGCCTGATCAAGATGTTCTCTTTTGGGCAGCCCAGGTGTCTCAGCAGTTTAGCACCGCCTTAGGCCCAGGGTATGATCCTGGAGGCCCAGGATTGAGTACCACATTGGGCTCCCTGCGTGGGGCCTGCTTCTCCCTCTGCCTGTGTCTCTGCCTCTGTGTGTGTGTGTCTCCCATGAATAAATAATAACATCTTTTAAAAAGATGTTCTCATTTTCCCTCTGACCTTCCTCTCCTTGTGCTTTCCCTTTCTGCCTTAAAAAATACTAAAATGAATTTTAGTTCACTCACTGAAGGGTACTTAGGACAGATATACTAAGTCTTATTATTTTTGTTTTTTTGTTTTTTTTTGTTTTTTTATATTTTTTTTCTTTATTTATTTATGATAGTCAGAGAGAGAGAGAGAGAGGCTGAGACATAGGCAGAGGGAGAAGCAGGCTCCATGCACCGGGAGCCCGATGTGGGATTCGATTCCGGGTCTCCAGGATCGCGCCCTGGGCCAAAGATAGGCGCCAAACCACTGCGCCACCCAGGGATCCCTATTTTTGTTTCACATGTGTACATCTTAATTATCTTTTGAGTTATTAGTTTATAACCACAGCAGCAAAATTTAATTTATTTTTTTTAATTTTTATTTATTTATGATAGTCACAGAGAGAGAGAGAGAGGCAGAGACACAGGCAAAGGGAGAAGCAGGCTCCATGCACCAGGAGCCTGACGTGGGATTCAATCCCGGGTCTCCAGGATCACGCCCTGGGCCAAAGGCAGGATCCAAACCGCTGCGCCACCCAGGGATCCCGCAAAATTTAATTTAAAACTCCAACTGATAAATAAATAAAAATTAAAATAAATTAAAAAAAAAGGAACCCTGGCCATGTGCTTCTTGGCCATGTCTATGTCTTCCTCTATGAAATTTCTGTTCATGTCTTTGCCCATTTCATGATTGGATTGTTTGCTTCTTTACTGTTGAGATTAATAAGTTCCTATAGTTCTTGGATACTAGCCCTTTATCTGATAAGTCATTTGAAAATATCTTCTCCCATTCTGTAGGTTGTCTTTAGTTTCAGTGACTGTTTCTTTTGCTGTGCAAAAGCTTCTTATCTTGATGAAGTCCTAATCGTTCATTCTTTTCTTTTCTTTCTCTAACCTTCATGGATATAGCTTGCAAGAAGTTACCGTGGCCAAGATCAAAAAGGGTGTTGCCTGTGTTCTCCTCTAGGATTTTCATGGTGGAATCTTTTGGATTTTCTATGTACAGTATCATTTCATCTGCAAAGAGAGTTTGAGTTCTTTGCCAATTTGAATGCCTGTATTTCTTTGTGTTGCCTAATTGCTGAGACTATGTCTTCTAGTACTCTGTTGAATACCAGTGGTAGGAGTATCACAATACAGGCATTCCTGTATTGTTCCTGATCTTAGAGGAAAGGCTCCCAGTGTTTCCCCATTGAGAATGATATTTGCTGTGGGCTTTTCATAGATGGCTTTTAAGATGCTGAGGAATGTTTCCTCTATTCCTACACTCTGAAGAGTTTTGATCAGGAATGGATGCCGTATTTTATCACATGCTTTCTCTGCATCTATTGAGAGGATCATATGGTTCTTCTTTTTTCTCTTGCTTATAGAATCCATCACATTTATTGCTTTATGAGTATTGAAACAGCATTTCTACCTGGGAATAACTCCCACTTGGTCATGATGAATACTATATTTTTTAAAGGTTTTATTTATTTATTCATGATAGAGAGGGGGGCGCAGGGGAGAAGCAGGAGCCATGCTGGGAGCCTGACGAGGGACTTGATCCTAGGATCCAAGTATCAAACCCTGGACCAAAGGCAGGAGCCAAATTTCTGAGCCACCCATCGATCCCCAATGGTGAGTAATCTTTAAGTATTGTTGGATACTATTAGCTACTATCTTTTTGAGAATCTTTATGTCTGTGTTCACCAGGGATATTTGTCTATAATTCTCCCTTTTGGTGGGGTCTTTGATTTTGGAATTAAGGTGATGCTGGCCTCATAGAACAAGTTTGGAAATACTCCATCTCTTTCTATCTTTCAGTTTTAGTATAATAGGTATGGTTTCTTCCTAAAATGTTTGATAGCATTCCCCTGGAAAGCCATCTGGCCCTAGACTTTCATGTTTTGGAAAGTGTTTGAAGACTGCTTCAATTTTGTTCACCACTTCAATTTTGATAATTTGTGTTTTTCCAGAAATGCGTCCATTTCTTCTAGATTGCCTAAATTAGTGCCATAGAGCTGCTTATGTTAATAAGATTTTAAAAATTGTTTCTATATCCTTGATATTGGTGGTGATCTCTCTTTTCTCATTCAGGATTTTATTAATTTGAATCTTTTCTGTCTTCTTTTTAATAATGCTGGCTAATGGTTTATCTATCTTATTAATGCTTTCAAAGAACAACTCCTGGTTTTGTTGATCTGTTCCACAGTTCTTCTGGTCTCTATTTCATGGATTGCTGCTCAAATCTATATTAATTCACTTCTTCTGCTGGATATAGGATCAATTTTCTGTTTTTTTCCAGTTCCTTTACGTGCAACGTTAGCTTTTGTAATTGAGTTCTTTCCAGTTTTTTTTAAATAAATTAATTTTTTATTGGTGTTCAATTACCAAAATACAGAATAACACCCAGTGCTCAACCCGTCCAGTGTCCCCCTCAGTGCCTGTAACCCACTCACACCCACCTCCCGCCCTCCTCCACTTCCACCACCCCTAGTTAATTTCCCAGAGTTAGGAGTCTTTATGTTCTGTCTCCCTTTCTGATAATTCCCACACATTTCCTCTCCCTTCGCTTATATTCCCTTTCACTATTATTTATATTCCCCAAATGAATGAGAACATACACTGTTTGTCCTTCTCTGATTGACTTACTTCACTCAGCAAAATACCCTCCAGTTCCATCCACGTTGAAGCAAATGGTGGGTATTTGTCATTTCTAATGGCTGAGTAATATTCCATAGTATACAAAAACCACATCTTCTTTATCCATTCATCTTTTGATGGACACTGAGGCTGCTTCCACAGTTTGGCTATTGTGGACATTGCTGCTAGAAACATCTGGGTGCAGGTGTCCCGGCGTTTCATTGCATCTGAATCTTTGGGGTAAATCCCCAACAGTGCAATTGCTGGGTCATAGGGCAGGTCTATATTTAACTCTTTGAGGAACCTCCACACACTTTTCAGATTGGCTGCACCAGTTCACATTCCCACCAAGGGTGTAAGAGGGTTCCCTTTTCTCCGCATCCTCTCCAACATTTGTGGTTTCCTGCCTTGTTAATTTGACCCATTCTCACTGGTGTGAGGTGGTATCTCATTGTGGTTTTGATTTGTAAATCCCAGATGGCAAGTGATGCCGAGCATTTTCTCATGTGCATGTTGGCCATGTCTATGTCTTCCTCTGTGAGATTTCTCTTCATGTCTTTTGCCCATTTCGTGATTGGATTGTTTGTTTCTTTGTTGTTGAGTTTAATAAGTTCTTTATAGATCTTGGAAACTAGCCCTTTATGTGATACATCATTTGCAAATAGCTTCTCACATTCTGTAGGTTGTCTTTTAGTTTTGTTGACTGTATCCTTTGCTGTGCAAAAGCTTCATATCTTGATGAAGTCCCAGTAGTTCATTTTTCTTTTGTTTCTTTTGCCTTCATGGATGTATCTTGCAAGAAGTTACCATGGCCACGATCAAAAAGGGTGTTGCCTGTGTTCTCCTCTAGGATTTTGATGGAATCTTGACTCACATTTAGATCTTTCATCCAGTTTGAGTTTATCTTTGTGTATGGTGCAAGAGAGTGGTCTAGTTTCATTCTTCTGCATGTAGATGTCCAATTTTCCCAGCACCATTTATTGAAGAGACTGTCTTTCTTCCAATGGATAGTCTTTCCTCCTTTATCAAATATTAGTTGACCATAAAGTTCAGGGTCCAGTTCTGGGTTCTCTATTCTGTTCCATTGATCAATGTGTCTGTTTTTGTGCCAGTACCACACTGTCTTGATGACCACAGCTTTGTAGTACAACACGATATCTGGCAATGTGATGCCCCCAGATATAGTTTTCTGTTCTACAATTCCCCTGGCTATTCGGGGTCTTTTCTGATTCCACACAGATCTTAAAATAATTTGTTCCAACTCTCTGAAGAAAGTCCATGGCATTTTGATAGGAATTGTATTGAACGTGTACATTGCCTTGGGTAACATTGACATTTTCACAATATTAATTCTGCCAATCCATGAGCATGGAATATTTCTCCATCTCTTTGTGCCTTTCTCAATTTCTTTCAGAAGTGTTCTATAGTTTTTAGGGTATAGATCCTTTACCCCTTTGGTGAGGTTTATTCCTAGGTATCTTATGCTTTTGGGTGTAAATGTAAATGGAATTTTTTTTAATTTTTTTAACTTTTTTATTTATTTATGATAGTCACAGAGAGAGAGAGAGAGAGGCAGAGACACAGGCAGAGGGAGAAGCAGGCTCCATGCACCAGGAGACCGACGTGGGATTCGATTCCGGGTCTCCAGGATCGTGCCCCAGGCCAAAGGCAGGCGCCAAACCGCTGCACCACCCAGAGATCCCTGTAAATAGAATTAATGGGACTCCTTAATTTCTCTTTCATCAGTCTCATTGTTAGTGTATAGAAATGTAATTGATTTCTGGGCATTGATTTTGTATCCTGCCACGCTACCAAATTGCTGTATGATTTCTAGCAATCTTGGGGTGGAGGATTTGGGTTTTCTATGTAGAGTATCATGTCATCGGCGAAAAGGGAAAGTTTGAGTTCTTTGCCAATTTGAATGCCTTTAATGTTTTTTTTTTTTTTTTTTTTTTTTTTGTCTGACTGGGGAGGCTAGGACTTCCAATACTATGTTGAATAGCAGTGGTGAGAGTGGACGTCCCAGTCTTTTTCCTGATCATAGGGGAAAGGCTCCCAGTGCTTCCCTATTGAGAGTGATATTTGCTGTGAGCTTTTCGTAGATGGCTTTAAAGATGTCAAGGAAAGTTCCCTCTATCCCTACACGCTGAAGAGCTTTGATCAGGAATGGATGCTGTATTTTGTCAAATGCTTTCTCTGCATCTAATGAGAGGATCATATGGTTCTTGTTTTTTGTCTTCCTGATATGAATCACATTGATTGTTTTACGGGTGTTGAACCAGCCCTGTGTCCCAGGGATAAATCCTCTTTTGTCATGGTGAATAATTTTGTTAAAGTGCTGTTCGACCCTATTGGCTAGTATCTTGTTGAGAATTTTTGCATCCATGTTCATCAAGGATATTGGTCAGTATTCTCCTTTTAAAACGGGTCTTTGTCTGGTTTTGGAATTAAGGTGATGCTGGCCTCATAGAACGAATTTGGAAGTACTCCATCTCTTTCTATCTTCCCAAACAGCTTTAGTAGAATAGGTATGATTTCTTCTTTAAACGTTTGATAGAATTCCCCTGGAAAGCCATCTGGCCTGGACTCTTGTGTCTTGGGAGGTTTTTGATGACTGCTTCAATCTCCTCCCTGGTTATTGGCCTGTTAAGGTTTTCTATTTCTTCCTGTTCCATTTTTGGTAGTTTGTGGCTTCCAGGAATGCATCCATTTCTTGTAGATTACCTAATTTATTGGTGTATATCTGTTCATAATCTGTTTTTAAAACCGGTTGTATTTCCTTGATGTTGGTATTGATCTCACCTTTCTCATTCATGATTTTATTAATTTGAGTCTTCTCTCTCTTCTTTTTAATAAGGTTGGCTGATGGTTTATCTATCTTATTAATTATTTCAAAGAACTAACTCCTGGTTCTGTTGATCTGTTCCACAGTTCTTCTGGTGTCAATTTCGGTGACTTTTTTTTTTTTAATTTCGGTGAGTTATGCTCGAATTTTAATTCACTCTCTTCTTCTGCTGGGTGTAGGGCCCATCTGCTGTTTTTCTATAGCTCTTTTATGTGTAAGGTTAGCTTTTGTATTTCAGTTCATTCCAGTTTTTGTTTTTGTTTTTGTTTTTTTTTATATATATGTAGATTTTGAAAGTTCTTTTTTTTTATTTTTTTATTTATGATAGTCACAGAGAGAGAGAGAGAGGCAGAGACACAGGCAGAGGGAGAAGCAGGCTCCATGCACCGGGAGCCTGATGTGGGATTCGATCCCAGGTCTCCAGGATCGCGCCCTGGGCCAAAGGCAGGCGCCAAACCGCTGCGCCACCCAGGGATCCCCATTCCAGTTTTTGAATGGATGCTTGTACTGTGATGTATTCCCCATTAGGACTGCTTTTGCTGCATCTAAAGATTTTGAACGGTTGCACCTTGATTCTCATTAGTTTCCATGAATCTTTTTAATTCTTCCTTAATTTCCTGGTTGACCCTTTCATCTTTTAGCAATATGGTCCTTAACTTCCACGTGTTTGAGGTCCTTCCAAACTTCTTGTTGTGATCAGTTCTAATTTCAAGGCATTATGGTCTGAGAATATGCAGGGCACGATCCCAATCTTTTGGTTTTGGTTCAGACCCGATTTTTGACCAGTATGTGGTCTATTCTGGAGAAAGTTCCATGTACACATGAGAAGAATGTGTATTTAGTTGAGTTTGGATGTAAAGTTCTGTAGATATCTGTGAAATCCATCTGGTCCAGTGTATCATTTAAAGCTCTCGTTTCTTTGGAGATGTTGTGCTTAGGAGACCTATCGAGTATAGAAAGAGCTAGATTGAAGTCCCCAAGTATACGTGTATTATTATCTAAGTATTTCTTCACTTTGGTTATTAATTGGTTTAATAATTGGCAGCTCCCATATTCAGGGCATATATATTGAGGATTGTTAAGTCCTCTTGTTGAATAGATCCTTTAAGTATGAGATAGTGTTCCTCTTCTTCTCTCATTACAGTCTTCAGGGTAAATTTTAGTTATCTGATATAAGGATGGCTACCCCTGCTTTCTTTTGAGGACCATTTGAATGGTAAATGGTTTTCCAACCTTTTATTTTCATGTAGTAGGTGTCCTTCTGTCTAAAATGAGTCTCTTGTAGACAACAAATAGATGGGTCCTGCTTTTTTATTCAGTCTGAAACCCTGAGATTTTTGATAGGGTCATTAAGCCCGTTCATGTTCGGAGTTACTATTGAAAGGTATGAATTTTGTGTCATCATGATATCTATTCATTCCTTGTTTTGGTGGATTATTCCACTAAAGTTCTTAAAGGGGAATTTTGAGAGTCCCCCTTGAATTTTCTTGCAGAGCTGGTTTGTAGGTCACATATTCTTTCAGCCCCTGCCTGTCTTGGAAGCTCTTTATCTGTCTTTCCATTCTGAATGAGAGCCTTGTTGGATAAACTATTCTTGATTGCATGTTTTTCTCATTTAGCATCCTGAATATATCCTCCCAGCCCTTTTGGGCCTGCCAGGTCTCTGTGGAGAGTTCTGCTGTTACCCTAATATTCCTCCCCATAAAATCAGGGATTTCTTGTCTCTTGCTGCTTTAAGGATCTTCTCTTTATCTTTGGAATTTCCAAGCGTCACTATTAAATGTCAAGGTGTGAATGGTTTTTATTGTTTTTTTGGGGGGGGTCTCTCTATTTCCTGAATCTGAATACCTGTTTCCCTTCCCTGATTAGGAAAGTTTTCAGCTAGGATTTGTTCAAATACATATTCTGGCCCTCTGTTCCTTTTTGCGCCCTCGGGAACCCCAATTAAATGTAGGTTTTTCTTCCTCAGGCTGTCTTTTATTTCCCTTGATCTGTCTTCATGGTCTTTTAATTGTCTGTCTCTTTTTTCCTCAGTTTTCCTCTTGGCCGTCAACTTGTCTTCTATGTCACTCACTCGTTCTTCCACCTCGTTAACCCTCGTCATTAGGACTTCTAGTTTGGATTGCATCTCATTCAATTGATTTTTAATTTCTGCCTGATTGAATCTAAATTTTGCAGTCACGAAGTCTCTTTAGTCCTTTATGCTTTTTTTCTAGAGCCACCAGTAGCTTTATAATAGTGCTTCTGAATTGGCTTTCTCACATTGAATTGTAATCCAGATTATGTAACTCTCTGGGAGAGAGGACTATTTCTGATTCTTTCTTTTGAAGTGAGGTTTTCCTTCTAGTCATTTTCCTCAGTGCAGAGTGGCCAAAAACAAGTTTTATTGGGAAAAGGAGAAAAAGAGAGAGAGAAGGAAAGATAAGAGAAAAAGAAAAAAGAAAAAAGGAAGAAAAAAAGAAAAAGGAGAAGAAAAAGAGAAAGAAAAAGAAAGAAAGGTGAAAAAAAGGGTAGGGGAAGCAATGAGAAATCAAAAAGTAAAAAAGAAAAACACATGAGAGTATCTTCTAATTATGTATACTTTAAGTCCCTTGACTTCCCCTGGAACTTGTTCGTCTAGCTGGTCTTTTGGGCGAGGGGCCTGTTGTGCTCACTTTCAGGTGTTAGCACTTGGGGGAGCTGCTCTGCTCACTGCCTAGTGCAGGGCTCAGTGAGGTTTGTTTACCCCGTGAGGCTCCTGGAGGAACAACCCCAGTGGCTGCTGCATCTCTGGAGACCTGGGTTCAGCCCCCGCAGTAACTATGAGCTCTCTGTCTGCAGGAGCCTGTAGACTCCGGGGTGGGACGCTGATCTGCTCAGTTTGGGGCAAGATCGTCCTTGCTGTCCTGGGCTCTCCTGCCCTCTGTCTGTCTGCCGTCTCAGCCCCTCGGAGCTGCTCCTGGGTCAATGTGTGTACGCTGCAGCCCTTAGGGAACTTGGCGCACTCTCCTTTGTGGGCTGCTGGTGTCTGTTAGTGTCCCGGGAGCCTGAGGGCACCCCCGCCCTCCTGGAGTCCTGCTCTAACTCCCTGCAGGTGCCTTTCCTCCCGGGAAGATTGGTGCAGCTCCTGCTTTTCCGGGGATGGATCTCTCCTGCTCTGGGTGTACTTGCCCCTGCCTTAGCCCAGCTCCTCATGGGACTCCTCCCCCTTGGATGTCTTTTGTTTCTTTATTTCTTTTTCCCTGTCTTCTTACATTGATAAAAGCACAAACTCTTCTCACTGTAGCATTTCAGCTGTTCTCTCTTTAAATCTCAGGCCAAATTCATAGATTTTCAGGATGATTTGAAGGTTATTTTGGTGGGGACAGGTGATTAGGGGATCCTACTCTTCCGCCATCTTGCCCCTCCTCGGGAAATACATCTCAATACAAGCTTTCATCCAAAAACTGGAAATAACTCAAATATAAAAGCTAACCTTGCACCTAAAGGTGCTGGAGAAAAAACAGCAAATAGATCCTACATAGAGTAGAAAAGAGAGGTAATAAAGATTCTATTGGAACTCAATGAAATAGAAACCAGAAAAACTGTAGAACAAATCAACAAAACCAGGATTTGGCTCATTGAAAGAATTAATAAGACAGAAAAGCCATTAGCCAGCCTTATTAAAAAGAAGAGAGAAAAGACTCAAATTAATTAAATCGTGAATGACAGAGAGATCATCACCAATATTCCAAAGAAATACAATCTTAAAAACATATTATGGGCAGCTTTATGCCAATAAATTAGGGAATCTAGAAGAAATGGACTCAAACCTCTCCACAGAGATGTGGCAGGCCAGAAAGAGCTGGCAGGATATATTCAGGGTCCTAAATGAGAATAATATGCAGCAAAGAATACTTTATCAGCAAGGCTCTCATTCAGAATAGAAGGAGAGATAAGGAGTTTCCAAGATACACAGAAACTGAAAGAATATGTGAATACCAAACCTGCTCTCCAAGAAATATTAAGGGGGACTCTGTTTGCTGTTGTTGTTGTTGTTGTTGTTGCTGT
Source organism: Canis aureus (assembly GCF_053574225.1). Lineage (NCBI taxonomy): Eukaryota > Metazoa > Chordata > Mammalia > Carnivora > Canidae > Canis > Canis aureus. Next base: position 4,932,088 of record NC_135650.1, on the reverse strand, counting down.
TGTTGTTTTTGGATTTCAATTTGAATATATCCTGCCAACACTTTATGGCCTGCCATGTCTCTGTGGAGAAGTCTGTTGTTAACCTAATACTTCTCCCCATAAAGGTTAGGGATCTCTTGTCTCTTGCTGCTTTAAGGATCTTCTCTAGTTTATCTTTAGAATTTGCAGGCTTCACTATTAAATGTCGAGGTGTTGAGTGGTTTTTATTGATTTTAGTGTGGGGATCTATCTATATCTTGGACCTGAATGTCTGTTTCACTCCCAAGTTTGCGTGATCTCAGCTACAATTTGCTCAAATACACTTTCTGGTACTCTGTCCATCTCTGCACCGTCTGGAACTCCAATTAAATGTAGAATTTTTCTTCCGAAGGTGATATTTCTTTCCCTTAATCTATCCTCATGGTCTTTTAATTGTTTGTCTCTTTTTTCCTCAGTTTCCCTCTTTGCCATCAACTTGTCTTCTATGTCACTCACTCATTCTTCCACCTCGTTAACCCTTGTCATTAGGATTTCTAGTTTGGATTGCATCTCATTCAATTGATTTTTAATTTCTGCCTGATTAGATCTAAATTGTGCAGTCACGAGAGTCTCTTGAGTCCTTTATGCTTTTTTCTAGAGCCACCCGTAGCTTTATAATAGTGCTTCTGAACGTGCTTTCTGACATTGAATTGTAATCCAAATTTTGTAACTCTGTGGGAGGGAGGACTGTTTCTGATTCTTTCTTTTAGGTGAGTTTTTCCTTCTAGGTATTTTTCTCAGTGCAGAGTGGCTAAAAACAAGTTGTACTGGGAAAAGGAGAAATAGAGAAGGTAAAAAAAAGGAGAAGAAGGCGTTGCCAACTTTAAGTAACATGAAATAATCAATATAACAGAGAACTGATGTGCACATCAATTGAAATGATGATGGCGGGATCCCTGGGTGGCACAGCCATTTGGCCCAGGGCGTGATCCTGGAGGCCTGGGATCGAATTCCACATCGGGCTCCCAGTGCCTGGAGCCTGCTTCTCTCTCTGCCTGTGTCTCTGCCTCTCTCTCTCTCTCTCTGACTATCATAAATAAATAAAAATTAAAAAAAAGAAATGATGATGGCCCTTCACTCACAGTGCTTGTTGTGAAGCCCAGCTAAATGTTCCTACCTTCTTGGATGTCTTTGAAAAACATTTTTGCCTCAGTAGATCCACATATGCTGTCATCTCTTTGTCCAGTTTTGCACTTGATTTTAAACTTCTTTTGCTGTGCTTGGACAACTTTGTGCAATATTTCAATCTATTCTATTTAGTCTATTACACTATTGTATTTATTCTCTAGTCTGTTGTTACAAAAATCATCCACTAAGAGAGAGATTTAATACTGAATGTATATTATTTACAAATAGCCATATTTGTGAAGAAGAGCAGAGGGAACATTTCCACATATCCATTAAAAAGATCTTAGGGTGTCAGAGGGGCAAGATGGCTAAAGAGTAGGGTCCCCAAGTCACCTCCCCCCACCAAATTACCTAGATAACCTGCAAATCAGTCTGAAAACCTATGAATTCGGCCTGAGATTTAAAGAGTGAATAGATAGAATGCTTGTGAGAAGAGTTCACACTTCTAGCAAAGTAGGAAGACTGTGAAAAAAGAAATAAAGAAACACAAGTCATCCAAGGGAGAGGGGCCCTTCAAGGAGCCTAGCTAAGGTAGGGCGAGTGCCCCCAGGACCGAAAAGCACTGTCCCGAAGAAGCAGGAGCTTCATCAATCTTCCCGGACAGAAAGGAGCTTGCAGGGAGTTATAACAGGACCCCAGGAGAGGCAGGGATGTCCTCCGGCACCCTGGGACACTAACAGACTCCTGCACCCCAGAGAGAGTGCACCAAGCTCCCTAAAGTGCTGCAGTGTGCACATGGGTGGACCTGGGAGCAGCTTGGCTTGAACCTGGAGCAGCTCAGAGGGGCTCAGGCCATGGCTCCATGGAGAGGGTGCTGCCTGGCCAGGAGCACGAATCAAAAAGTGCAGGCCTAGAACAGGGCACCAAGGACACAGCCCAGGATCTGACCTCGCCCCAGGACAGGCAGAGGCCAGGAGGGCACAGGACAGCAAGAACGTTCCTGCCCCCAAACTGAGCAGATCTGCGGACCTGCCCCCAGAGCATGGAGGCCCCTGCAGACCGTGAACTGCAAAGTTGTTGCAGGAGCTGAATCCAGAGCTACAGAGATAGCCACTGCCACTGTGGTTGTTACTCCTGGGGCCTAATGGGGTAAAAAACCCTCACTGAGCCATGCACCAGGCAGGGGGCAGGGCAGCACCCCCAAGTTCTAACAAGTGAAAGTCAGCACAACAGACCCCTCCCCCAGAAGACCAGCTAGACAGAAAAGTTCCAGGGGAAGTCAAGGCACTTAAAATATAAATAACCAGAAGATATTCCCTGTGTTTTTCTTTCTTTTTGATATCTGTTTCCTTTCCCCAATCTTTTTTCCTTTCTTTTTGTCTCTTTTTCTTCTTTTTTTTTCATTTTTTCTTCATTTTTGTTTCTCTTTTCTTCCCTCTTTCTCTCCTCTCTTTTTCCCTTTTCCCATTGCAACTTGTTTTTGGCCACTCTGCACTGAGAAAATGACTAGAAGGAAAATAGCCCCTCAAAAGAAAGAATCAGAAACAGTCCTCTCTCCCACAGAGATAAAAATTTGAATTACAATTCAATGTCAGACAGCCAATTCAGAAGCACTATTATAAAGCTACGGGTGGCTCTAGAAAAAAGCATAAAGGACTCAAGAGACTTCATGACTGCACAATTTAGATCTAATCAGGCAGAAATTAAAAATCAATTGAATGAGATGCAATCCAAACTAGAAGTCCTAACGACGAGGGTTAATGAGGTGGAAGAATGAGTGACTGACATAGAAGACAATTTTTTTTTTAATTTTTATTTATTTATGATAGTCACACAGAGAGAGAGAGAGAGAGAGAGGCAGAGACATAGGCAGAAGGAGAAGCAGGCTCCATGCACCGGGAGCCTGACGTGGGATTCAATCCCGGGTCTCCAGGATCACGCCCTGGGCCAAAGGCAGGCGCCAAACCGCTGCGCCACCCAGGGATCCCAGAAGACAAGTTGATAGCAAAGAGGGAAACTGAGGAAAAAAGAGACAATTAAAAGACCATGAGGGGGATCTCTGGGTGGCGCAGCGGTTTGGCGCCTGCCTTTGGCCCAGGGCGCGATCCTGGAGACCCGGGATCGAATCCCACGTTGGGCTCCCGGTGCATGGAGCCTGCTTCTCCCTCTGCCTGTGTCTCTGCCTCTCTCTCTCTCTCTCTCTCTCTCTGTGACTATCATAAATAAATAAAAATTAAAAAAAAAAGACAAAAAAAAAAAAAAGACCATGAGGATAGATTAAGGGAAATAAATGACAGGAAGAAAAATCTACGTTTAATTGGGGTTCCCAAGGACACCAAAGGGACAGAGGTCTAGAGTATGTATTTGAATAAGTCATAGCAAAAACTTTCCTAATCTGGGAAGGAAAACAGGCATTCAGACCCAGAAAATAGAGATCCCTCCCCTAATAATCAATAAAAACCACTCAACACCTCGACATTTAATAGTTAAACTTAGAAATTCCAAAGATAAAGAGAAGATCTTTAAAAAGCAAGAGACAAGAAATCCCTTACTTTTATGGGGAGGAATATTAGGGTAACAGCAGACCTCTCCAGAGAGACCTGGCAGGCCAGAAAAGGCTGGCAGAACTATTCAGGTTCCTAAATGAGAAAAACATGCAGCCAAGAATACTTTATCCAGCAAGGCTCTCATTCAGAATACAAGGAGAGATAAAGAGCTTTCAAGACAGGAAGGAACTGAAAGAATACATGACCTCCAAACCAGATCTGCAAGAAATTTTAAAGGGGACTCTCAAAATTCCCCTTTAACAAGTCCAATGGAACAATCCAGAAAACAAGGACTGAATAGATATCATGATGACATTAAACATATCTTTCAATAGTAACTCTCAGTGTGAACGGACATAATGACCCATCAAAAGGCACAGGGTTTCAGACTGGATAAAAAAGCAGGACCCATCTATTTGCTGTCTATAAGAGACTCATTTTAGACAGAAGGACACCTGCAGCCTGAAAATAAAAGGTTGGAGAACCATTTACCATTCAAATTGTCCTCAAAATAAAGTATATGTAGCCATCCTTATATTAGATAAACTAAAATTTGCTCTGAGGATTGTAGTGAGAGATGTAGATGGATACTTCATCACAGTGAAATCATCTGTCCAACAAGAGGACTTAACAATCCTCAATATATATGCCCTGTGTGGGAGCTGCCAAATATTTAAACCAATCAATAACCAAAGTGAAGAAATACTTAGATAATAATACACTTATACTTGTGACTTAAATCTAGCTCTTTCTACCCTTGATAGGTCTTCTAAGTACAACATGTCCAAGGAAACAAGAGCTTTAAATGATATACTGGACCAGAAGGATTTCACAGATATCTACAATGTGAATTTTCACCGATTCAGAACTTTACATCTGAATGCAACATACTACACATTCTTTTCAAGTGTACATGGAACTTTCTCCACAATAGACAACATACTGGGTCACAAATTGGGTCTGAACTGATTCCAAAAGATTGGGATCGTCCCCTTCATATTCTCAGACCATAATACTATTAATTTAGAACTAAATCCCAAAAATACGTTTGGAAGGTCTTCAAACACGTGGAGGTTAAGGAACATCCTGCTAAAAGATGAAAGGGTCAACCAGAAAATTAAGGAAGAATTAAAAACTAATGAGATGGAAAATAATGAGAATAATGATGCAACCATTCAAAATCTTTGGGATGCAGCAAAAGTAGTCCAGAAGGGGAAACACATCACAATACAGCCATCCATTCAAAAACTGGAAAGAACTCAAATACAAAAGCTAACCTTACACATAAAGGAGCTAGAGAAAAAATATCAAATAGATCATACACTCAGCAGAAGAAAAGAGTTAATAAAGATTTGAGCAGAAATCAATGAAATTGAGACCAGAAGACTTGTGGAACAGATCAACAAAACCAGGAGTTGGTTCTTTGAAAGAATTAATAAGCTGGATAAACCATTAGCTGACTTTATTAAAGAGAAAAGAGAAGACTCAAATCAATAAAATCATGAATGATAAAGGAGAGATCACTACCAACACCAAGGAAATACAAATGATTTTAAAAAACATATTATAAACAGCTATACGCCAATAAATTAAGCAATCTAGAAGAAAAGGACATATTCCTGGAAAGGCACAAATTACCAAAAGTGGAACAGGAAGAAATAGAAACCCTGAACAGGCCAATAACCAGGGAGGAATTTGAAGCAGTCATCAAAAACCTCCCAAGACACAAAAGTCCAGGGCCAGATAGCTTCCCAGGGAAATTCTTTCAAACATTTAAAGAAGAAACATACCTATTCTACTAAGGCTGCTCAGAAAGATAGAAAGAGATGGAGTACTTCCAAATTCATTCTATGAGGCCAGAATCACCTTATTTCCAAAACCAGACAAAGACCCCACCAAAAAGGACCAACATCCCTGATGAACACGGATGCAAAAATTCTCAACAAGATACTGGCGAATAGGATCCAACAGTAGCTTAAGAAAATTATTCACCATGACCAAGTATGATTTTTTTGCGGGACACAAGGCTGGTTCAACAATCGTAAAACAATCAATGTGATTCGTCATATCAGTAAGAGAAAAACCAAGAACAATATGATCCTCTCAATAGATGCAGAGAAAGCATTTGACAAAATACAGCATCCATTCCTGATCAAAATTCTTCAGAGTAGGGCTAGAGGGAATATTCCTCAACATCTTAAAAGCCATCTACAAAAAGCTCACAGCAAATATCATTCTCAGTAGGGCAGCACTGGGAGCCTTTCCCCTAAGATAAGGAACAAGACATGGATGTACACTCTCACCACTGCTCTTCAACACAGTACTGGAAGTCCAAGCCTCAGAAATCAGACTACAAAAAGACATTAAAGGCATTGAAATTGGCAAAAAAGAATTCAAACTCTCCCACTTTACCGATGACATGATAATCTACATAGAAACCCCAAAAGACTCCACCCCAAGATTGCTAAAACTCATACAGCAATTTGTCAGTGTAGCACGATACAAAATCAATGCCCAGAAGTCAGTGATATTTCTATGCACTAACAATGAGACTGAAGTAAGAGAAATTAAGGAGTCAATCCCATTTACAATTGCACCCAAAAGCATAAGATACCTAGGAATAAACCTCACCAAATGGTAAAGGATCTATATCCTACAAACTATAGAACACTTCTGAAAGGAATTGAGGAAAACACAAAGAGATGGAAAAATATTCCATATTCATGGATTGGTGAATTAATATAGTGAAAGTGTCAATATTACCCAGGGCAGTATACACATTCAATGCAATCCCTATCAACATACCATGGACTTCCTTCAGAGAGTTGGAACAAAATTTTTTAATATTTGTGTGGATTCAGAAAAGTTCCCAAATAGCCAGGGAATTTAAAAAAAGAAAACCATAGATTGGGGCATCACAATGCCAGATTTCAGGTTGTACTACAAAGCTGTGGTCATCAAGACAGTGTGGTACTGGCACAAAAGCAGACACATAGATCAATGGAACAGATTAGAGAATCCAGATGTGAATGCTCAACTTTATGCTCAACTAATATTCGAGAAAGGAGGTAAGACTATCTACTGCAAAAAAGACAGTCTCTTAAATAGATCGTGCTGGGGAAATTGGACATCCACATGCAGAAGAATGAAACTAGACCAGTCCTTTTCACCATACACAAAGATAAACTCAAAATGGATGAAAGATCTAAATGTGAGACAAGATTCCATCAAAATCCTAGAGGAGAACACAGGTAACACCTTTTGAACTTGGCCACAGTAACTTCTTGCAAGATACATCCACGAAGGCAAAAGAAACAAAAGTAAAAATGAACTATTGTGATTTCATCAAGATAAGAAGCTATTTAAAGCAAAAGATACCATCAACAAAAGTAAAAGTCAACCTACAGAATAGAAGAAAATATTTGCAAATGACCTATCAGATAAATGGTAATTTCCAAGATCTATAAAGAACTTATTAAACTCAACAGCAAAAAAAACAAGCAATCCAATCATGAAATGTGGAAAAACATGAACAGAAATCTCACAGAGGAAGACATAGACATGGCCAACAAGCACATGAGAAAATGCTCTGCATCACTTGCCATCAGGGAAATACAAATCAAAACCACAATGAGATGCCACCTCCCACCAGTGAGAATAAGGAAAAATAACAATGCCAGAAATGACAAGTGTTGGAGAGGATGGGGAGAAAGGGGAATCGCCTTGCACTGTTGGTGGGAACGTGTAATGGTGCAGCCACTCTGGAAAACTGTGTGGAGGTTCCTCAAAGAGTTAAAAATAGATCTGCCCTACGACCCAGTTATTGCACTGTTGGGGATTTACCCCAAAGATACAGATTCAATGTAATGCCAGGGCACCTGCATCCCCCCAATGTTTCTAGCAGCAATGTCCACAATAGCCAAACTGTGGAAGGAACCTCGGTGTACTTCAAAAGATGAATGGATAAAGTAAATGTGGTATATGTATACAATGGAATATTCTTCAGCCATTAGAAACGACAAATGCCCACCATTTGCTTCGATATGGATGGAAGTGGAGGGCATTATGCTGAGTAAAATAAGTCAATTGGAAAGGACAAACATTATATGGTCCCATTCATTTGGGGAATATAAATAACAGTGAAAGGGATTCAAGGGGAAAGGAAGAAAAATGATTGGAAATTTCAGAAAGGGAGACAGAATATGAAAGACTCCTAACTCTGGGAAATGAACTAGGGATGGTGGAAGGTGGATGGTGGTGATTGGGTTATGGGCACTAAGGGGGGAACTTGATGAGATGAGCACTGGGTGTTATTCTATAGGTTGTCAAATTGAACACCAATAAAAAACAAATTTATATATAAAAATTAAAAACCACTCAGTAATATTATTTGAATATGTGAATGAGCAGTAGCTTCTATTTATCAGTTCCTATGTGATAGCCATTTTTTGTTAAGCGCTTTGTAAACATTTATCCCTCCTAATAACTCTATGATGTGGTATTATTACATACCCTTTTGCAAATAAAGAAATAAGATTAAAATGGTTAATGGACTTTCCAAATCCCCTCTCAGTGGCTGGAATCCAGATCCATTTGTCTTCAGAGTCTATGACCCTACTACTCATGCCTGGTTGCCTGTCATGTGCTTCTACAGTTAAACATACTGTTTCCTCTGGTAAGGAGCTTGAGTCCTTACTTTGATACTCCAGCTGTCCCATCACTCTCCTCACAATGGTCCTTGTTTCTCTTTGAGCACCATTAATGTTTTTTTTTAATTTTTATTTATTTATGATAGTTACAGAGAGAGAGGGGCAGAGACAAAGGCAGGGGGAGAAGCAGGCTTCATGCACCGGGAGCCTGACATGGGATTCGATCCCAGGTCTCCAGGATCGCGCCCTGGGCCAAAGGCAGGCGCCAAACCACTGCGCCACCCAGGGATCCCACCATTAATGGTTTTATTGTGTTTTTAATTTTTAAAAACTTTTAAACATTTTATTTATTTATTTTTCTTATTGGAGTTCAATTTGCCAACATATAGCATAACACCCAGACAGCACATTTTAGAATCCTGAGATCATGAGTGGCCAACAGTGCAGATCAACCCATGCTTCATAACCAAATGCCTCCGTATTCTCTAGGCCTCCATTTAAAATGAGCAGCAGTCCCAAATCACTCTCTAACTTTCTTCTAGCCCTAATTTATGTATTTGATAGAAAAAGAGAAGAAGAGGGTGAGAGGTGCCAAGGGAGAGAGAAACACACCATTTCCTGAGCATAGAGCCACACACTAGGCTTGATTTCAGGTCATAGAGAGCCTGACCTGAACTGAAGACAGACTTTTAAATTCTGAGAAACTCAGGAACCCCTATCTGAGTTATTCTTGTGTGGCATGAAAATGTAATGATGGGTACTCTGTAATCTTCTAGATGCACCCTATAATCCATTGGGATGATCTTCCAACTCTTCCAGATGATCAGAGTGGAAGTGAAACAATGTTCTCAAGGTGCGCTTGAGTATCTTTAACTGAGGAACAAATGTCGCTTTCTTGTTTGCTTTCCATACAAATTCCATTGTAAATCAGACAGAGTTCATTTGAGATGAAATACATAATATTCCTGTGGGAAGAGTGTTGAGTGGCTGCCCTTGCCAAGCATTACCTTATTTGAGAGGATGTTTACCGTTGGCGACACCAAAGCTGGAAATAAACAGCATGATGTGGTACATTCCCTCAACAACAGTTTCTCCTGCTTGGTTCATATTTGTTGTAGCCACCATCCTGATTAGGCTGGAGACACACATCCTTCAGGAAAAGCAACTTGATCTAGATGTCCTGTCATTTATTTGGGCACCAATATCTAAGACATTATGTTCCATCTGGCTTCCTTAAGTCATTGAGAATTTCAAATCAATGCACACAGACTGTGAGGTGAGCATTATGGTCCCCTCTTTTTTGTACCTGCAGGTGACATCAGGAACTTGTGAAAGCAGTACATATCCTGGAATCAGGGTCTTCCTCTCTTAAGACAGGAGCAACAATCTGATTCTGGGTTCTGACTGGAATGAGGATCATAGCTGTAGAGGAAAAAAACAACAAAAAATGGGTAGGAAACATCACAGAGGGTGACAAAGAATGAGAGACTCCTATCTTGGGAAATGAACAGGGGGTAGCAGAAGGGGAGTTGGGTGGTAGGATGGGGTGACTGTGTGAAAGGCACTGATGGGGGAACTTGATGGGATGAACACTGGGTGTTATACTATATATTGGCAAATCAAAATCCAATAAAAAAATATTCAAAATTTAACCACCATAAAACCGGTCTTCCAGGTGGAGACCCATGGTCATGTTTTTATAAGCAAACCTGTAGCATTCAGGTAAGGAGTTGGGGCCATGTAGATAGAAGACTCCAGTGTTCAGTGAGTTCAGCCAAGGGATGGAGGGTGATTCCAGAGTCAAGGTGCTCTGTGCAGCTTCCTTTTATGATCCACAGGACATCATTTTGAAGGTCTATCTGAAATGGTCTTGACTTACTCCAGTCCAAACTCTATCTGTGTCCTCATACTCAAGGTGACAGGAGCACTAACACTGAGTAGTCACTGCAAAGTCATCAGCAAAGCCTCCCTCATTCCTTGTCCCCACACTATTTAATCCTGGGAAGCCCCTGTTCTAAAACCCCTGGGCATGGATCCAGTTCCAGGTTGGAAAGTACCTGCTAAGCTTGTCTGGGGTGTTGGACCCCATACTAAACTAGGTACCTATCCAGGCTCTTGCCTGCATTGGGAAGGAAATGGTGAACTCCTGAAGATGGTAATGTGTCTCCTCTGCCTCATTCATCTGAATACGACCAGCACAGGTGTGTGGGATCATAGTCTTGTCCTCTGCCTACAAGCAGCCCTTTCTCAGATTCCTCTAGGATATGAGAGTGTACCTTACTTTCTGAGTGTTGCCAGGGCCTGACATAGTCCCTGCCTGATGGATAGGAGCCTAGAGGCCAACGGAAATGAGCAGTCATGTCAGGCCAGCAAATTTCACTTCATTAATCCCAAGGTTATGGGGGTCACAGCTTCCTCATTTTTGGATAGACATGAGCTATCCTAGAAGGCAGCCGATAGCCAGACATGCTTGCATATGTTGAAATTACTTAAAGTCATTGAAGTTACACATTCAATCCTTCATTATACAACCACATTTCCGGTGCCCTATAGAGTATTTTTAAAACAGAGGTGATTTCTATCATCAAGATGTCTCTCCTGGGCAGCTGCTCTGAGTCTGACACATTGGCTGCTCATGGATCCCCTCTAATCCTGTGTGTTTCTACAGGAAACACAGGCAGATCTCAGGTGGATCCATGCCCAATTAAGAGTTATTGTGATCTTTTGTAAATGGGTTAACCACAGGAGAAGGGGGTCCGTTCACTCAAGGAAGGTTTCCAAATGTGGCCCAAGTCTTGTTGAAGTGCTCTACCTCCCAAAGCCCAAGGAAGGTCTGAGGATCTTGAGGAAGAGCAGGGGTTGACAGGGGCTCCCAAAGTGGCCTCAGCTGAAGTAGCAGGAATATGGGGCCCCACTCCCTAATCACCTCCTCTTCATGCTTGTGTCTCTAAAGATTGGGCAATGGAGAGTATCAAGGATGCAATTACTGAAGATGAAGAATTCTTGGGTATGTAAATACAATCAGGCAGGAATCAATGGAGAGGGTCCCTAAGAGCAGTAGGATTATACCTATTTGTAGACTGAGGGTGGGCAGGATGATATAAAAAAATTATGTATAGGAATGCAATTGTTTTCTTTCTTTTTTCTTTTCATTTGTTATTTATTTATTTATTTATTCATTATTTATTTATTTATTTATTTATTTATTTATTTATTTATTTAAGAGAGAGAGAAGGGCAGAGCGAGAGGGAAATTCAGACTCTGCACTGAATAGGGAGCCTGACACAGGACTGCTTTTAGCAACTTGGGATAATACTCTAAGCTGCAGTCAGACACAACTTACTGAGTCATGAAGGTGCTCTTCTTTGATCTATTCTATCATAAATTTTAGGGTTATTTGGGTAAAATAGCAAGAAACATTTTGACCTGGATTTGGGTATGCAGTTGGCCATATTCTTCTTTTTTATTAAATTATCATTCCTGAAGACTTGTCCTGCTCCCTTTGTCACTGAGAAGCATTAACTTCCTTCCTTACATTTGCTTAGAATCTCTTGGGACTAGAGTAGGAGAGGTTTTGTTTCAGGGTATTGCCTTTGGTCTTAGATAGAGGCTATCTCTTGAGAAACACCTTACCATGCACATCTGAACTTCCACAAAGTGTGCTTATATTGAAGCCAAGTGCAGGTACAGCCAGTGACCCACCCCCTCTGCCCCTATATGTCACACAGTAGCAGTGCTGGGCTACCCTCAATTCTGGCTGGAGGTGTAAGGGATGGGCATCACAGAAATGGTCCTCGCAACACATGCCTCTGGGTCCAGAAGAAGTGAGGTAGGACAGATGGCCAGAAGCACAGGTCCCTTGTCCCCTCTTTGCCCAATCCTAAGTCCTGGGAAAAGAATAAAATCTGTACTTGCCTGCTTGTGAGAGAGGCTCAAGTGCAGCCACCCTAGACATTCGCTGGGTGCAGGGAATCTAGAGGAATTTGTGGTAGCTGCTGGCTGGTAGCACACATTTGCACTCAAGGTTCTGCAGAGCTAGTCTCCTGGTCTGACCAGGCCCAGGACACAAGCTCTAGGCAGGGTGTCCAGCGTTTCTGTTCCTGCTTGATCTCACTACTATAACCACACAGTACTAGTTCTGCTACCCATTACAAGGTCTTGGCCAGCCTCAGACTTTCCCTCATTCCTGCCTGAAGCCCATGGCCCAGCCCTTCCAGAATCAGGGCAAATGCTGACTCAAGCTGATAATGATGAGTCCTCACCTGATTTAGAAAACCCATCATGCGGGATCCCTGGGTGGCGCAGCGGTTTGGCGCCTGCCTTTGGCCCAGGGCGCGATCCTGGGGACCCGGGATCGAGTCCCACGTCGGGCTCCCGGTGCATGGAGCCTGCTTCTCCCTCTGCCTGTGTCTCAGCCTCTCTCCTCTCTCTGTGTGACTATCATAAATAAATAAAAAAAATTAAAAAAAAGAAAACCCATCATGCAAGATTAGATTAAAGAAAATTGGCAAGATACTTTACCCCTAGCATCAAATTCATCTCTATGGGTTATGATATATATGGGCTCTTCCAAAGATTCAGTGTGTCCCATATTTAGGAGTCTCTCACAGTTTGTGTCACTAATTTTTCCCGCTCAATTCTGCTTCTTTCCTTCATAATTCCTTTTATTATTTCTTATATTCCCAGAGGAGGGCATTTGATGGGATGAGCACTGGTTGTTACACTATATGTTAGAAAATTGAATTTACATAAAACTTAATAAATAACAATTTTAAAATATATAAAGGTTAAGTTTGTCTCAAGTACCTAAGAGCACCCCAAGCACAAAGCAGTCCTGATAGGCCAGTGGGATGGCACCCTTATGGCCACAGGCAACCCATGCCCCTAAGCCCGTAGGCCCATTTAAACTACTCCATCATTGTCTGGATTGACTCCTTGATCAATTGATTAATTTTTTCCTTTGCCCCTCCTCTCCTTGTACTTTCACTTTCTGCATTAAAAAATAATGAAAGGAAAAAAAATAATGAAAGGAATGATTATTCTAGTTTATTCAGGTGGTGTACATGAGACAACATACAAAGGCATGTTATTTTTGTTTCATGTGTACATTTTAAATTTCTGGTGAGTTTCTAGTTTATAAATAAAGTAGAAAAAGATAATTTTTACATCAAGTTTGATCTCATTCCATGGTAGATATTATGAAGCTAGCATTTAAGTATTAGTTTGTGGTTAAACATCAAAAATTAATCCAGTTACTTTTAATGAATATACTTTATTACTTAGATTAAGTTGTAGTAACTGAACAAGTAATATAAACATGTTCTCTCATTGATAGAGAATTATGAAGATCTATAAGGACACAACTCTTGACCTGTTTGTTGGGCCTACAATGATCTGATGTGTTCTTACAGATGACACCTTATAGATAAACATATAGAATGGCTTCACTCACCTCCCCTTCTTTTTGTGTTAAATCACCATCTTTAGTGTGATTAGTTGTAAAGGATCAGTGACATTCTGTAAGAACAATGGAGCTACGTTCTACACAGGATATCTGGGACGGGGAGGGGGAAAATAAAAATAGTAGTAAAACACAAAGATACCCATTGCTCTGAGTGAAACAAACAAACCATCCCATCCTGAAAAACATGAAAATATATTCTACACCAGTCCAACATAGGTGAAGACTGTCTTCCCACCTCATATGTAGTTGGAGGTTAGGAGGGAAGGTTCAAATCTCTGTGCGATTGGGCCTGTGCGGTATTCATGTGGAAACAATATGGAAGGGCCCCAGGTTTCTCTCCATGTTTTTGTGGGGGCCATATTTGTGTGGGAGCCATATTTGTGTGGAGAACATTCTTCCCCTTCTCAACTCAGAACAGCACTGATCCTTGTTTGCCTGGTGAACCCCATAGTTTTCTAGGGAGTTCAAACGGTTGAAGCCACAGGCCATCTCCTCCAAGATCTCCTGGGTACAGCTCTGCAAATACAGTGCCCCATATATACAAGGCCAAGAGACATTAGGATCCTCCCTTGACATCACCCCAAGGGGACACCCCCATTAGGAATCGTGTTCTCCAGTTAAGACCACAAGGGAAGCTGAAAAGACATCTGGCAAGGAGGAAGCCAGATGAAAGACATTCTTGAGCTAATGTCTAACATATTTGAAGTTGAGTCTGGTCCTCAGTTCTCACCTTCTCATCTTGCCTGCTGTGTCCTGGGGTATGAACACGAAAGATGTGTCAGGCTTTCAACACCCAGCAGCTGGTTGCTCCCCAGGAAGGGCAGGTTCTTCTCCCCTATCTCCTCTACACATGCACACACACATACACTCACACACATACACACACGGACACACACACAATGAGGGGTAAAGAGGTGAGAGCCCACTCAGCTGAGATCATAGTGTGGTCTGCTCTCTAGTGGGCTGCCCCAAGTTGCCTTGTAGTACCTGTTGAGGTCTCCTGAGACACAACCAGGAGCTTCGCAGAAGAGGGCCAAGCTGATGTTTACAGCAACATTAAAATCTCTCAGTCTGGACTCCCCTGAGCCTCCAGTAACTGAAAGTAGGGAAAAATCAACAGAGCATCTTTTCTCTTGTCCATCTCCTGTTAAGTGAGCTGGAAAGCAGGAAGTTCTAGAATGCAGCTTCCTGGTTACCAGAGGTCTATATCAGTAGTAAGCCAGCCCCAAGGATGTGAAGTCACTTTTTCAAGATTCCTTCCTTCAGTCACACCTATGCAGAGTTACATCTGACAGATGACTGCTTACCCCAAACCATCTCCTGAACTGTACATCATGAGGCAAAAATACCATAGCCACAACTCTCTGAAAATGCAAGTCCTACCTTTGAGGACATGGAGCTGAATTCAGAACTTTACTTCTCTGCTAGCTTTCCCAGTTCTGTGTTCTATCTAACCCATGGTGTCTCTCAGTTTGACAACCTGCACCATGGGAGAATCAGGCTATAATCTATTTCCCATGGATATCATCATGGGTCTATGGATGATATTTATAATGCGTGTGAGCTGGTATCCTGTGATCTGAGGTGCAAATTTAAGGATGGAAGATCGACAAGAAGGGGTGGGATGTGGCATGGAGTACCACTTGAAAGTGGCCTGGGTTCCAGCAACAAAATAATGGTCACTTTCCCTCTGGCCTCATTTCAATGGGGGCACCACAATGCGGTGGAAATCCTCCAAGATGAAGATATGGTCATCTTCTGTAGTAAAACTGTCTAATTGTTTTCTGTTCTATTTATAATGAGACCCAGTTGCCTCATACTAGCTTCTGAAAGCCGCAGCCTTCAAAATGTCTCCCAGCAATCCTGACCTGGTGAATAAGTATCCCTTTTAACCCCAAGGTGCTTAGTGACTGGCTCCTGACACATACGATAGAGCCAAGACAATGACATGTCACATTAAAGTTTGATTTGGAACTATGCTTAGGGTTAGGGTTATGGCTCAGGTTAGGGTAAGGGTTTGGTTTAAGGTTACAGTTTAGGGTTAGGGTTAGTGTTAGGTTTCCAGTGAGGTTCGGGTTTGGGTTTAGGACATGCTATTGCTGGGTTAGAATTCGTGTTCTGGGTAAGGTTAGGTTTTGGGTTAGGGTTAGGGGTATTGTTAACGTTAGGCTTAGGGTTAGTGTTAGAGTTTGGGTTTGGGTTACAGTTATGATTAGGTTTCAGTTAAGGAATAGGGTGCCTTGAGGATTAGGGTTCAGGTTTGGTTTAGGGACCCCATGTGCTGCTCTCTTTGACTCAATTTTCGCTTCACAGTACCCCCAAAATGAAGCCCTCCAAAAATAATCAAGAGATCTATGAGTGCCTGAGCTCAGAGAGTCACTCCCAAGTCACAATCCCTGAAGACAACCTACGTGCTGTGTGGAGGCATCAAGGTTCTCCTCCTGGATCCAAAGACCAATCCAAGTTTTTGTTGATATTTTACAAAAATATTAAGTTAATTTATTAATTTCTTGGAGAGCGAGAGTGAGAGAATATGCAGGGTGAGTTGCAGAGAGAGCGGGAGAAGCAGGCTCCTCACTGAGCATGGAGCCCAATGTAGGGCTCAAAGCCAGGACACTGGGATCATGACCTGACATGAAGGCAGAGACCTCACTGACTGAGTCTCCCGGTGAGGATGGCTTGATCTTATGGTCCAATGTAATAGACAAAATGTGGGTAGATCCCTTCATCCCATGAGGAGGCCATGAAGATGTCACATCTAACTAAGTATGGACATACATGCCAATGATGGGTAGAGTGATTGACACTCTGACCAGACTTAAGACTGAGACACTATCTACTGTATTCCTTCAATGAACTTAGGGATGGGATATGTGTCTATATTCTCAGATAAAGGAATACCAACCAGCACTTTCCATGTACTGAGTGGACCTTCAGCTGCTCCACCATCCCCCCAGTGACCTCTTGTCTGGGCACAAAAGGACAAGTAGCAGGACCAGTTAGATGGAATCCCAGAAGTCCTTTGTAAACAGTAAAACTGCCTGCTTTCCTGCTTCTGTAAACCTAATGTGCCACAGGACCCTGAGGGTTGATGTGGAGATTTTTCACTGGGGAGAGGCAACTGCTACCCAGGAAGTTGCCCAGCAGCCCTTCCTACAGGGCCAGGCACCAGATCACTCTATGCCATGTTTTCTCCCAGGATTTCCCACAGTATCCCCATGAGGTTCATCCTCTTAGCACAGCACTTTTCAGATGAGGAAAATGAAGCTGAGAGAAGTGTAGTGACATTCCCAAAACATACAGGTAGTAGGAGCAAGCTTCAGTCCCTGTGCTGTCTATGGCATGCCCACTCACCCATTAAAATGCTGGCCCAGGATCTGTTGGGCATTGGTTAAACCTCATTCATACAGGAAATGATTGGGTTGTTTGAGAGGCTGCTATATTTGGAGGATGGCACCAGGGACTGTACAAAGTATCCATTCTGCCTTCTTTGATCGTCAGCATGGTCCAGGCTTCACCCAGTGACAGGTTTGATGATTCATTTTAACACTAGACACAGGAGGGGCATTGTAGTCACATTTAAAACCAAGGGACACTGGGAATTCAGGGTCTGGCACTCAGACCAGAGACACCCATCCCCTCAGGAAGTTGTACAGGACAAAGGACTTCAGTGCCCAAACAGAAAAAGGTTCTAGGCTTCAAAGTACACTTGGTTTGAGGGGAGAAATGGTAAACCATTGGTAACTTCAACACATTCTGTTAGCTGAGAAAAAAAAAACAACATTTTTCTCAACTAAGAGTTTTTACGAAGACCAGTATGGCATGGAGTCATCTGTGAGCATCCCCACTGCAGATAGAACACAGAGGGTTAACCTAAAATGCTGCTAAATATCACATAGTATGGGCCTGAGAACAGACCAAAGCATGGGATGCAGTTATTTCCCCTAAATTGATGAAGCTTGGTCTGTACTGGACATGGGGAGGAAGGGTCAGGGGAGAACCAACTTCTTCTGCAGGCCACAGGGGAGCCAATTGTTTCCAGTCTGTGTTCTTGGCTTACCCTGATAATCTATGGGTCCTGACTTTGACCATGAATGTGACCTGTACTCAGCCCAGACCAGCAATTAAAGTAGTTGGTGGCCTGATGTACCTGTGCATGTCAAGCGGAGATGGAGTAATTGAAGCCTTGGTGCAACTTATCCAAGATTTCCTGTGTGGATCTCTACAAAAATACAGAGCTGGCTACTTAGTCAGGGGCATCAAAGGCCTTCCACCTAATCTTGGGTTCCAGGTTAGAGCAGGTCTAGCAACTAAAACAGATTGGGGTCATAAGGTGTTCCTTGCAGCACTGCAGAAATGGCAAGAGAATGGCAGCAGGTTAAGTGCCAAGGGCCTTGAAAGGCAGAATCACTGTGGCAGATGGCCTGATTGATGGAGTACTACAAAGATCTATAAGGACAAAGCTCATGACCTGTTTTGCCTACAATGATGTGATATATTCTAAGAGATGACACTCTATAGATAAACATACAGAATGGCTTCCTCCCACCCCTCCTTTTGTGTTATATCACCCTATTGTGATGATTTGTAAGGACTCATAGATGTTCTGTAAGGAAAGTGGAGCTGTGTTCTACACAGCATATCTGGGATGCATAGATGAAATAATAAAAATAGCAGTAAGATGCAAAATACTCATTGCTCTGAGTGAAACAAACAAACCACTCCCACTCCTCAAAAACATGAAGTGCATTCTGCACCATTCCAACATAGGTTAAGAGTGTCTTCCCGCTTCATAAGTAGCTGGAAGTTAGGAACAGAGGTTCAGATCTTTTTGCAGTTGGGCCTATTGGGCATTAATGTGGAAACATGATGGGAGGGTCCCAGGTTTCTCTCCATGTTTGTGTAGGGGCCATATTTGTGTGGAGAACCCTTTCCCATTCTCAACTCAGAATAGCACTGATCCTTATTTGCCTGGTGCATCCTATAACTGTCTAGGGAGGTAGAATAGTTGAAGCCACCTTCTCCAATATCTCTTGGGTGCAGCACTACAAATACAGGGCCTATATACAGGGCCAAGAGACATTAGGCTCCTCCCTCCACATCACCACAAGGTGACACTCCTCATTAGAAATCATGTTCTCCAATTCAGACCACATGGGCAGCTGAAGAGATATCTGACAAGGAAGAAACCAGGTGAAAGAGACTCTTGGGCTCATGAGTTGAGTTTGGTCATCAGCACTCAACCTCTCCTCTTGCCTGCTATACCTAAGGTCTGTACACGAAAGATGTGTCAGGCTTCCAAAACCTGGCAGGTGCTTGCCGCCAAAGAAGGACATCTTCCTTCTGTCCCATCTACACACGCACACAAACACACACACATATACAGACTCACACACACAAACACACAGACACACACAGACACACACAAGAAGGGGTAAAGAGGTGCGAGCCCACTCAGCTGAGATCACAATATGGTCTTATCTCCAGTGGGCTGCCCCAAGTTGCCTTGTGGTACCTGTTGAGGTCTTCCAACAGATAACCAGAGGCTTTGGAGAAGAGGGCCAAGCTGACATTGACAGTGACATGAACATTTCTCCATCTGGACTCTCCTGAGCCCAGAGTGCCTGAAAATAGGACAACAGCAACAGAACATCTTGTTCTTTTGATCATCTCCGGTTAAGTGAGCTGGAAAGCTTGAAGTTCTAGAACGTAGTTCCCTATCTGCTGCTCCCTTTGACTCATCTGTCTCTTCACAACGAAGACACTTGGGTCAGAAGGCATCATAGGCCTTCCAACTAATCGGGGTTTCCAGGTTATGGCAGATCTAGCAACTAAAACAGTCTGTGGGGACACATAAGGTGTTCCTTGCAGCACTGCAGAAATGGCAAAAGAATGGCAGCAGGTCAAGTGCAAGGGCTGAATCACTGTGGCAGATGGTCTCATTTATGGAGTACTACGAAAATCTATAAGGACATAGCTCATGAGCTGTTGCTCCCACGATGATCTGATATGTTCTGACAGATGACACCTTATAGATAAACGTATGTAATGGCTTCATCCCACCCCTCCTTTTGTGTTAAATTACCCTCTTTAGTGTGATGATTTGTAAGGGCTAGGAGATGTTCTGCAGGGACAGTGGAGCTGCGTTCTACACAATAGAATCGCGCATTGGTGAAATCATAAAAATAGTAGTAAAACGCAAATATACTCATTGCTCTGAGTGAAACAAGCAAACCACCCCTACTCCTCAAAAACATGAAATATATTCTGCACCATTCCAACATAAGTGAAGAATTACCTCCCAACTCATACTGAGAAAGAGGTTAGGAGTGAAAGTTCAGCTCTCTTTGTGGTAGGGCCTTTGTGGCACTGATGTGGAAACACAAAAGGAGAGGCCCATGTTTCTCTCCATTTTTGTGTGGGGGCTATATTTGTGTGGAGAACCCTCTTCCCTTTCTCTACTCAGAACATCACAGATCCTTGTTTGCTGGTGCACCTGATAATAGTCAAGGTTAGAATAATTGAAGCCACAGGTCATCTCCACCAAGATCTGCTGAGGGTAGCTCTGCAAATAGAGTGACCCATATATACAGGGCCGAGAGACATTATGGTCCTCCCTGGACATCACCACAATGGGATACCTCAATTAGATACCTTGTTCTCCAGTTCAGCCCAGAGGGGCTGTTGAAGTGACATCTGGGAAGGAGGAAACTATGAAAGAGACTCTTGGACTCATGACTAACATTTGAAATTGAGTTGGACCCCAGCACTCACCTTCAATCTTGCCTACTTTGACCTGGTTTCTGAACACAAAAGACGTGTCAGGCTTCCAGCATATGGTAGCTTGTTTCTGCCCAGGAAGGACATGGTCCTCTCCTCTGTCCTCTCTGCACACCCACACCCACATGCACCCACACACACAATTAGCTGTAAGAGGTGTTAGCACTCTCAGCTGAGATCACAGTGTGGTCTGCTCCTAGCATGTTGCCCCACATTACCTTGTGGTACCTATTGATGTCTCCGGCCAAATAATCAGAAGCTTCAGGTAAGAGGGCCTATCTCACATTGAAAGAGATATGAAAGTCTCTCCCTCTCTACTCTCCTGAGCCCCAAGTGCCTGAAAGTAGGACAACAGCAGCAGAACATCTTGTTCCCTTAGCTCTCTCCAGATAACTGAGCTGGAAAGTGGGAAGTTCTAGAACACAGATTCCTGGTTACAGAGTTGTAAATCAATTGTGGGACTCTAACAAAGAAAGTGAAGTCAAGATTCAGGACCTGTATCCCTTCTTTCAGTCCGAACAATCCAGAGCACCTTCTTGACAGATGACTGCTTACTCTATATCGTCTTCTTAACTGTCCATCAAAAGCCAAAATTGCCTTAGGAACAACAATCTGAAAATGCAAGTAAGGTCCTACCTTTGAGGAGACAGAGCTGAATCCAGAACTTTATTTCTATATTTGTTTTCCCAGTTCGAAGTCCAATCTAAACCATGGCATTGCTCACATCGTCCCTGTTCCCAATCTGCACGGTGGTAGAATCAAGTTAGCATCTACTTTCTAGGGATATCATCAGGTGTCTATGTATGATATTTATAGCATGTGTGGCTGGTATCCTGTGTATCTTAGGTGCAAATTTAAGGATGGAAGATTGACAAGAAGGGGTGGAATGTGACATAGAGTACCACTAGAAAATGTCCTGGGTTCCAGCAATGTAATATCCAATGGTCACTTTCCCTCTGGCCTCATTTCAAAGGAGGTACCTCTATTGGGTGGAAATGCTCCAAGATGCAGACATGGTCATCTTCTGTAGTAAAACTTTCCAATTATGTCCTGTTATATTTAGAATGAGATCCAGTTGCCTCTTTCTGACCTCTGAGGGTCACAGCCTTCACAATGGCTACCAAGGATCCTGACCTGTGGCATAAGTATCCCTGTGTAATCCCAAGATGCTGAGTGACTAATTCTGGGCTATATTATACAGCCAACACAATATCATGCCACATCTATGTTACAATTCAAAATAGCCTTTCACTACTTCTTTCCTCTCCTGTTCCACTCTCATGTTCCACTTCCGAACCTTTCCTTTTCCCATTTTCTTCTCTATTCTTGACTCAGAAATAACCAGAGATGCTTTGAGCTGCCACCTATAGAGGCTTGCATTGCAGAGAACTGAGTCCACTTGGCAGAAAGTCCTCTGCTAGGCTAGCCTCCCATGAGGCCAAGCCATAGTCTCTGACTTGAGGTGGACGACCCAAGGTAATTTGTGCCTGGATTCCTCATCCACAGAATGAGAGTGAAATTAAATATATGATTGGTAATATGTGAAGTATTGTGGAATACAGTACCAGAGGAACGATACATAACTAAAAGTTTACCAGGCCTCAGCATCTCTCCATGCCCTCTTCCCTCTCCTCAGATCACCTCCACATTTTCCCTCAGCCACACTGACTGCTTTCTTCACCTCCTATGCTCAAACCAGCTTTTCTTAGTCAGTTTCTACAGTGGGGGTTCTTTCTTCTCAACACGCTGCACCCAGACATGTGCAGATTTAAACACCTTTTGTTATTCGCTTCACAGCAATGTCTCCCTAGTGAGACATTTCTTACCTTTATCTCCAATGACTCCCCAGCCTTGCTTCACAGCACACAGCCTTGCGTAGCATGCAGCACTTGCTCTTTTCTCTCATGGCTGTTGTTTTTTGTGCTTTTGTCCATCTCTAGACTGTGAGTTCCTAAAAAAGGGAGCTCGTGGTATTTTCAGCATCATCCATGGGCCCACCAATGTACCCGAGTGCTTTGTGCTTAGTTGTGGATTGAATCATTAGAAGTTCGACAAGGCCACTTTCTCTTTCAACCACCTTGACTGCAGGGATAAATGACACTCAAAGTTTCAAGATGTCCCTGGGCAGGAGGATGACAACAGTGGCCTCTAAGGAGTCTTTCCTCTGCAGTTCCTACAGCAGAGGTTCCTAGATACCTTTGCAAAGGAGGTGCTCAGAATCGTGTTCTCCAGCTCTACAGGAGCTGGCAGGCACACCACCAAAGAAAAGGACAGTTTTCTTTATGTGGCCTCAAGGCAGGGTCTTTCCAGAATCACAGGTCAAAGAGCAGGACCTATGGGCTCTTGGGGCATAGTAAAGGATGTCAAAACCTTCCCTTTGTTTCCTTTCCTGTTCTCTCCACTGCTGTCCTCTTTACAAATATGGGACCTCATCTCAGCCAGAAGTGTGACTCTGCACAATTCCATGCCTATATAACCTAGGATCCTGACAGACCTGTGGAGACTGTTCTTGTTCTTGGACCAAAGACACAGTGTAGAGTGCTGTAGCATTCCCCTAGAGAAAGGAGACACATGATAAACAGGTAGCCAACATGATCAACCATCAGAAAAATGCAATCCAAGAACACAATGAGACATCACATCACATTCTTTGGAAGAACTATCATAGAAAAGACAAGACATAAGAAATGCTGCTGAGAATGTGAAGAAAAAGGGGTTAGGGTTAGGGTTAAGGTTAGGGACACTGTTTTTGGGATAGCACATTTGCACAGTTGCTATGCAAAACATATGGTGGTTCTTCAAGATTTAAAAAGAGAACTATCATATGATTGAGCATTTCCACATCTGAGACAATATCTGTAGAAAACCAGAAGAATATGGCTAGGAAATGCTTGCACCTTCATGACCAGGAAGGACAATTTTCAACAACCAAGACACAAAAACATCAGTGCCCATCAGAGGTTAATGAATAAGGAAGTGTTAGGTGTAGAATGGAATAGGGAAATCCATAGGAAAGGAAATCCAGCTACACGTGGTAATGTACTGGACTTTGAAGGCATTATGCCAATTGAAATGAGGGAGACAGAGGATTGCACATAATATATTCCCTTGTGTATGGTATCTAAAACAAAAGAAAGAAGAAAAAATAATTCAGGAAAAGAGATCAGATGGATGTAACCAGAATGGTCATTGAGGGGAAGGTGAAAAGGTAGAAACTTTCAACTTTAAGATAAAAAAATAATAGCGATTTACAGTACAACATGACGACTACAGTGAATACTGCTTTATAGTGTATCTGAGAGTTGGGAAGACAGTAAATATCGAGAGTTCTCATCACAAAGAAAATCGTTTTTAATTTACTATATTTCAGTATCTATTGAGATGATGGTGTTTTACCAAACTTATTCTGGTCATCGTGTCACAATATAGGAATGTAACATTGTTATGCTGTTTACCTTCAACATACAAGGTACTCTATGTCAGTTATATCAATAAACTCAGGCCAACATTATTGAAATATTCATAATGAGGATTGGAAAAGTTGATTGGTAAAAGTAATGACACCTAAACAAAACTTTAAATAGCAGATGCTGTCTATAGCCATCAGATTAGGATATGGATAAAAACATCTAACCATTAGTTAAAAAAAATTCAGATTTTAAAAATCATTGGATGAAAATTGAAGGGATGGAAAAAAAGTTTCAATTTGTGTGAGATATTAAAAATAGATGCAGGATAAAATTGACCTGGAAAACTAACTTTTCAAAAGTTATTTTATGCTTTGGAAGATTTTGATTTCAATTATTTAAGTACTTTAGAATTTGATGATAACATTTTGTTTGAGCAAAGTCTCAAAAAAAGTGGCTGAGAAAAAATAGCAGCAGTAGACTTGAAGGTTATAAAGGGAAGACTACATAGTCCTATGCTCATTTCTCCATATTTACAGCTGTTAAATAAAATAGTTTTATTTATTAATTCCTTAAGATTATATTTATTTTTGAGAGATAAAGAGAGACAGAGACAGAGACAGGAGGCTGAGACACAGGGAGAGGGATAAGCTGGCTCCATGCAGGGAGCCTGATATGGGACTTGATCCCTTGACCCCGATATAAGGCCCTGAATGAAGGCAGATGGTAAAATGCTGAGCCACCCAGGCATCCTTGAAATACATTTTATTGATGTACAATACACATGAATAAAACCATCCATCTACTAATATAACATTTATCTTTTACATTCCTTAATTACATTGTTAGTAGAGTTTATTTTAAGTGTATTAAATGTGTTAATATCTTTGTACAACCTCCCTGTAACCCATCTTCAGAACCCATTTCTTGTACAACTAAAACTCTCTACCATGAGTCAGAAACGTTCCACTAGTGCCTCATTTGAGCCCTTGACAAACAGCATTGTACTTTCTATCTTTATGCATCTAATTTACATTTGGAGGAGGAATAGGATGTATCTGGAAAAGAGGTGTCTAAATGTGTTTCTCTGGCTTAGAAATGAGGCCAGAACCCTTCTAAAACCTCTTGCCAGGCTACACACTGCTTTGCTTTGCTGGGCACCTTCAAATGTGCTAGGCCTCCTGACATCAGTAGGCTTCTGCGACCAAACATGGATGGGCCCAGGGTTCAAAACCTTCCCATAATACTAAGGATTCCTGCAGGTTCCCTTATTTAAGGCAGATGAATTTGCTCTGAGACATGGGCTCATCTTTTCTCCAAAGGTGAATCTAGTTTTTAAAAAGAGATCCCAATGATGGAAATGGATACAAAAGATGCCAAAGATCTTCAGAAGAGGTGAAAATGGGGTAATGTGGAGAATGGAGTAACTAGCACAGTCTCATAACAACTTGGCTTCTGGGTGGATCAGTGGGTGAAGCATCTGCCTTTAGCCAAGGTCATGGTCATGATCCCAGGATACTTGGTTGAGCCCTGCATGAGGCTACCTACTGGTGGGTATCCTGCTTCTCCCTCTCATGCTCTCATTCAGTCTCTCTCTCGAATAAATCAAATCTTTAGGAAAGAAATGTTCCCATAATCTTATGGATTTTCTCTCTTTTTAAAGCTTTTTATATACATCAACAGCCTTATCTACCTTCCCTGACAAGATATTGGACAGGTGTAAGTCAAATTTCTAACCTCAGGAGCATGATTTATTCTCCCCCCTTGGGAGGAACTTTTCTCCTCAGACTTACGTATTCCATTCCATTTGGTCCAGGGACGGGGAAGGAAACAGGAGCAACCTACACATGTGGCCTTTTCCCTCCAGGATGATGGAGAATGTGTCACAGCCTGTTGGCTCTCGGGACGAACTCCTGTTCACCATGGATATAATCTGAGAATGCCACCACAATTCGTTGTAATGGAGTGTCAGTGCCTACGGAGAGTTGTATTAGTGAGTCCTGGCCATTGGGTGACCTCTGCTGTTCCCCAGTTCTTCCGTGTTCATGAACACACATGTACACACACATCCATCCATGTGTGCATCCACACAATGATGGCTCACACAAAACTTAGCAATATATACTCCTCATCTTATGATAAGGCCAGAGGGGCCTAAAAGCATCCCCTGGTCTACCTGATGACCTACCCTCAATGGAGCAAAGAATTAAATCAGGAGAATGAGAAAGTGTAGACAGCCAACCATCTACTTTTTTTCTTGTTTCTGAACAGAAACATAACTTTACTTAAGTGGGAATATGTCCAGCATGTTGTAAATTGCTCAAGCTTCCTAGTAGCCAGGGTGTCTAACAAAACATAAGTGCAAGTGGCTAGGTGGAATTACAGACAGCTAGTGCACGAAGGGACAATGGCAGGTGCTCCTCTTGTCTTTCCCTACTTGCTCTTGATTGTTGCCTAGAACAAAGGTGTGACAGGTGGAGTTACAGCTGCCTTTCTTGGACCAAGAAGATTGGAAATTCTTCAACCATGGAACCAGTGCCAACCACCAGGTATTTCTGGACTTTTATTATATGTCAAAATTGAATACACTTCAGTCAGTGTACACTTACATCTGTGTGCTTCATGTTCTGCTACTAAGAGATGGATGTAGCTCATAACTATTATAGAAGATCAAAGGTAAGAAACAAGGAAAAAAAAACACCCTGGAGGACGGTGTTCAGAAAGGAAGGAGATGCTACTAAGAGATGGATGTAGCTCATAACTATTATAGAAGATCAAAGGTAAGAAACAAGGAAAAAAAACACCCTGGAGGATGGTGTTCAGAAGGGAAGGAGATTGTGGGATTATCAAACAAGAGGAAGAAAGTTGACCAAAGATGCAAATTTCCTTCTCAGAAATAGAAACTAAGGAAGAGATGTATGAATGGCAGTGTGCAAACCCACCCTGAGAGGCAAAACAGCTTGTCAACTTCTCTCATCTGAGGATAGGAGAGACAATGTGGTAAATGAATGAGGCTTTCAGATCCTGGGTGAGAATGGGTATTTTGGAAACACCGCTCAGAGGAAGGTCACCGGGAGCATTGTCATTGCAGACACAGGGACACAGGGGACAATGAGGCTGGCATCTGCAAGATCTCATACCCATGTGGCCAATTAAGGACCTGGATCAGGAGTCTCACTGGCCATATAGACCCTCAGATTCAGTGCAACCCCCTCTCTCCAGTTACTGTGGGTGGACTGCCCTTAGAACACATGCTGCAAGACAAAGCATAACCAGAAGGCCAAAGGTCAAATCCCAGCTCCTCAGTGCACCAGTTGGTAAATGGTCCATTTTTCCATACTTGCACAAAGGGGAGTAAAACACAGAGGCAGCTCATGATGTTGTCAGAAGGAGCACCGAGGGAATGTGCATGAAGCAGTAAGTACTGGCAGAGCAGCATCACACCAGTAATAATGCTTGATGAGCTATCTAAGAGGAACTGGGAAACCATAAAGCATGTGATATATACTTAACTCAGAGAAGCAATCATTACCAGAATGCAGTTTCCAACTGGTATTATTTTTGGTCAGGTTTTAACCCGTATCACATATATGTGTGCATATGTATGTCAAGTGACCTAATTTGAACTCTGAGAAAGAAGTTATCACAGGAAATGGGTTTTACCTATATTCTTGTGTTTTGACCTTAGAAACTACCTCAAACAGGTCATCCTGTGTGGCTCAATGGTTTAGCGCCTGCCTTAGGCTGAAAACATGATTCTGGAGTCTCAGGATTGAATCCCACATCTTCAGTCCTGCATGGAGCCTGCTTCTCCCTCTGACTCTCTCTCTCTCTCTCTCTCTGTCTTTGTCCCCCTCTGTCTCTGTCTCTCTCTGTTTCTCATGTATAAATAAACAAAAACTTAAAAAAAAAGAAAAACAATCTATCTCCAAAGTCTGTGTGAAAGCATAAGGCAAGTGCCAACTTCTCATCCATGAGAAAGAAGAGTTACTAGAAGGCCATCTGAAACTAGCATTTCATTTAGCAAATTTAGCCTTAGGGTCATGGTCAGGAATAGTGGTAGTGGTTAGGGTTAGAGTAAGGGGTCGAGTTAGAGGCTAGGTTGTTAGGGCCTAGGGTTAGGGTTATAATTAGGGGCTAGCGTTAGGGGTTGGGGTTTGGAAAGGTTTTAGGGGTTTGGGTTTAGGATAGAGGATGGGAATGGCTCAGGATCTGGGTCCAGGTTGGGATTGGGTTGCGGTAGGATGGAGGTAGGATTATGGGTTAGGGTACGGGATCGAGATCAGGTTATGGATTCAGGTCAGGGCTCAGGTTAGTGTTCCTGAAAGAGTTTAGGGTCAGATTATGGTTAGGGTTAGGATTTGGAATAGGGTTTGGGTTCCTGTTAGGCTTCTGGTGACTGTTCAGGAATGGATTTGGTTAAGGGTTTGCTTTAGGGTTCAGGGGAGGTTTCGAATTAGGCTTCAGGTTAAGGTTTGTGTTAGGCTAGGTTTATGGTTAGGATTAAGTTTCAGGTTAGGGTTAGAGTTAGGTGTTAGGGTTTGGTTTTGGATTCTGGTCGGGTTAGGGTCAGGTTAGGTTTGGTTAGGGTTTTATTAGTTTTCAGTTTAGAGTTCAGGTTAGTGTAAAGGTTCAGTCCATGTTCCTATTAGCATTAGTGTTATGGTTAGGGTCATGGTTCGGGATCAGGTTCTGTTTTGGGTTAGGTTTTGGGTTAGGGTTCATGTTCAGGTTAGGGTCCATTTTGGGTTACGTTTTGGGTTATTATTGATGTTAGGGTTAGTGTTAGGTTTAGGGATCAGGTTAGTCTTAGGGTTCGGGTTTGGGCTAGGGGTTAGGGTTGGGGTTAGGGTTCAGGTTTGGGACAGGGTTAGGGAACCCATCTGCTGCTCCCTTTCACTCATTTGCTTCTTCACAGGATATCCCCTAAATAAAGCCCTCCAATGGAAATAAACCGAAATCCGTGGCTGAGAGTCACTTCCCAGCCACAAACCCTGTAGCTTACCAGGTGTTCTTTGGAGATATCAAATTCTTCTTCTGGATCCAATGACTGACCAAAGGTTTACTTTAACTTTTACAAAAATTTTTAAGAATATTTACTAATTTTTGGAGAGAGAAAGAGAGAGAGGGAGGGAGAGAGGGAAAAAGCAGGGTATGCAGCAGACTGAGTGGAAGAAGCAGGCTCCCCAATGAGCAGGGAGCACAATATACGGCTCAAACCCAAGACCCTGAGATCATGACCTGACATGAAGGTAGAAGCCTAACTGAATGAGCCATCCAGGGCCCTTATTTGATCTTATCATCCATCGTAATGCTCCAGAGGTGGTGTATCCATTCATCACATGAGATGGCCATAAAGAAGTCACATCTAACAAACTATGGAAATGCATGTTTACATGTAGAGTGATTGTCCGACACTCTGATTAGACTTGAGACCAAGACACTGTATCTACTGTATTCATTCAATAATCTTAGTGACTAGATATGTGTCTGCAATACTAGGTACTTAATCAATATTAGTGGATTAAGGAATCCCAACCAGCACTTCCCATATACTGAGTGGACCATGAGCTTCTCTGCCTTCCCCAAGTGACCTCTACTATGGGCATATATAAGACAAGTAGCAGGACCAGTTAGATGGAATCCCAGAAGTCCTTTGCAAATAAGAAAACTGCCTACTTTCCACATGCTTCTGTAAATGAGAGTACCACTGGCCCATGAGGGTTGATGTGGATAGCTTCTTCCCTAGGAAGAGACAACTGCTACACATGAAGATTCCCAGAAGCCCTTTCCACAGTGCCAGGAACCAGATAAGTTTATGTCATGTTTTGTACCATAATATTCTACAGTAGCCCCATGATGATCATCCTCCTCCAACAGCTCATTTCAGAGGAGAAAATGGAAGCTTGGAGAGGTGCAGTGACATTCCCAGAACATACATGTATTCAAGCGACCCTCACCCCCAGGCTGTATATGGGGTGGTCACTCACCTATGGAATTGCTGGCCTAGGACCTATTGAGCTGCCATGAACACTTGGTAGATATGGGAAATAATTGTGTTGTTTGAGAGGCTTCTCTACTGGATTGATGGCACCAGGGTATACATTCTGCCTTCCTAGAGCATCAGCATGGTCCAGGCCTCACCCAGGGACAACGTTGATTCCTTTTCACACCAAAGACACAAGGAAGGTCACTGTAGTCAGCTTCAAAACCATGAACGACTAGGAATATCATGGTCTGGTGCTCAGAACACTGACTCTGATCCGCTTGGAAAATTTTACAGGCCAAAGGATTTCAGTGCCAACACAGAAAAGCGTTCTAGGCTTCAAAGTGCCACTGGTTTGAGGGGAGACATGGTAAACCATTGGTAACTCCCACACATTCTGTTGGCTGAGCAACAACAACATTTCTCTCAACTAATAGTTTTCACTAAGACCAGTATGCCATTGAGTAATCAGTTAACATCCCCACTGCAGATAGAACACAAATTTAAAACCTCAAATGCTGCACAAGATCACCCTTGTTTGGCCTGAGAAGAGACAAAGAGAATGGTCTGCATGGCATTACCCAAAAGCTGATGTAACTTGGTTTGTTCCTGACATAGGAAGGAAGTGTCAGGAGAGAACCATCTTCTGTAGGCTTCAGGAGAGCCAAGTGTTTCTAGTCTGGGTCCTTGGCATGCCCTGATCATCTCTGAGTCTTGAGTTTGATCATGAATGTGACCTCTTCTCAACCCAGTCCGACAATTGTAGTTGGTGGCCTGAAGCACCTGTGCTTGTCAGGGGAGATGGAGTCATGGAACTCCTGGAGCAACTCATCCAAGATTTGCTGCGTGGATATCTACAAAAAAGACAGAGCCAGCTACTTGGGTCAGGAGGCATCAGAAGCCTTCCCCCTAATTTATGTTCCAGGTTAGGGTTGACTTATCAACTAAAACTGTCTGTGGGGACAAATAAGATGTTCCTTGAAACACTGCAGAAATGGCAAGAGAATGGCATCACGTCAAGTGCCAAGGGCCACGAAAGGTTGAATCACTGTGGCAGATGGACTCATTGATGAAGTAATATGAAGATCTGTCTGACAGATGACACATTATAGAGAAACACATACAATTGTATCATCCCACCCTTCTTTTTGTTTTAAGTCACCCTCTTTAGTGTGATGATTTGTAAGGGCTCGTAGACGTTCTGCAGGGACAGTGAAGCTGGGTTCTACACAGGATATCTGGGATACATAGGTGAAATAAGAAAAAGAGTAGTAAAGTGCATTATACTCATTGGTTTTTGTGAAACAAACAAACCACCCCTACTCCTCCAAAACATAAAATATTTTCTGCACCATTCAAACTTAGATAAAGCATGTTTTCCATCTCTTACATAGCTGGATGTAAGGAGTGGAGGTTCAGATCTCCTTGAGTTTGAGCGTGTGTGGCACTCATACGGAAACACTAAGAGAGGGCCCCATATTTCTCCCATGTAGGTGTGGGGTCCATATTAGTGTGGAGAACCCTCTTCAATTCTCACCTCAGCACACCACTGATCCTTGTTTCCTGGGTGCACCTTGATAGTTGTCTAGGGAGTTTAAAATAGTTGAATCCACAGATCAACTGCTGCAAGATTTCCTGCGTGCAGCTCTGTAAATACAGTGCCCTGTATATACAGGGCCAACAGATATAAGGGTCCTCCTGGACATCTCACAAGGGGATCCCCATTTGAATCCGTGTTTGGCAGTTCAGGCCACAGGGCCAGGTGAAGAGACATCTGACAAGAAAAAAGCCAGAAAAAAGAGACTCTTGGGCTCATGACTAACATATTCGAAGTTGAACTTGGTAACCAACATTCCCCTCCTCATCTTGCCTGTTATGATGTGGGGTATGAACACAAAAGATGTGTCAGGCTTCCACACCTGGTAGCTTGTTTCTCCCCCAGAAGTGCATGTTCCTCGACTCTGTCCCCTACAAACACACACACTCTCACATACAAATAAACACAGAGACACACAAAGAATGAGGGATAAGTTGTTTGAGCCCACTCAGCTGATCACAGTGTGTTATGCTCTCCACTGGGCTGCCCCAAGTTGCCTTGCGGTACCTGTTGATGTCTCCCAACACAAAATCAGAATCTTCAGAGATGATGGCTGATGTATCATTAAC
The DNA here is from genome assembly GCF_053574225.1 of Canis aureus. Classification (NCBI taxonomy): domain Eukaryota; kingdom Metazoa; phylum Chordata; class Mammalia; order Carnivora; family Canidae; genus Canis; species Canis aureus. The sequence goes on along the minus strand of NC_135650.1, from coordinate 4,900,004 downwards.
AGCGACATGAACTATCTCTCCCCTGTACTCTCCAGATCCCAGAGAGCCTGAAAGTAGGACAACAGCAACAAAACATCTTGTTCTCTTGATTGTCTTCAGTTAAGGGAAATGGAAAGTGGGAAGTTCTAGATTGCAGCATCCGATTACCAGAGTTCTAAATAAGTTGTGGGCCTGTCACCAAGGAAGTCAAATCACGTTTTCAGGATTCAAGCAACTGGGAACCTTCCTTCAGTCAGACCTTTACAGAGCCCATTCTTGGCAGATGACTGCTTACCCCATGTCATTCTCTTAGCTATACATCATTACCCAAACTTCCATAGCCATAATTCTCTGAAAATGCAAGTAAGGTCCTACCTTTGAGGACATGGTACTGATTTCAAACTTTATTTTTCTGCTGGCTTTCCCAGTTATGTGTCCTATTGAAGCCACTGTATGTCTCACATGGTCCCCAGGTTCCCAACCTGCATGGTGGTAGAATCAGGCTAGTATCTATTTCTTAGGGACATAATCAGGTGTCTATGGATGATATTTATGATGCATGTAGGCTGGTATTCTGTGATTCTGACACACAAATTCAAGGTGGAAGGTTGACAAGGTGTGTGATGCGGCATAGAGTACCACTTGGCCTAGATTCCAGCAATGTAACATCACAACGGTCACTTTCCCTCTGGCCTAATTGCAACAGGAGCACCACGATGGTGTGGAAATGCTCCAACATGCAGAAACAGTCATCTTCTCTAGTAAAACTGTCCAAAGTTTTCCTATTATATTTTAGAATGAGACTCAGTTGCTTGTTTTGGCCTCTGAGGGCCACAACTTTCACAATGGCTACCAGCGATCCTGATGTGTGTCATAAATATCCCTGTGAAACCCTGATGTGCTTAGGGACTGGCTTCTGACCAATACGATACAGTCGATACAATGGCATGTCACATCTAATTTACAATTGGAACTATGGTTAGGGTTAGGATTAGGGTTAGGTTTAGGCTTAGGGTTTAGGGTTATGGTTTAGGGTTAGGTTTAAGTGTTTAGGGTGAGGGTTAGGTTTAAGGTTAGGGTTCATATTTGGGTCAGGCTCGGGTCAGGTTAGCTTTCTGCTTATGTTTTGACTGGTGTTAGGATTAGGGCTTAGATTAGGTTTCGGATTCGGTTGAGGGTCCGAATCTAGGTGTGCTATAGGGATAGGGTTCTGGTTAGTGTTTGGTTTTGGATTAGAGTTAGGGTTCAGTTTAGGGAGAGGGCAAAGTTTCAGAATAGGAGATTGGGTTAGAGTTAGTGTTAGGGTTTGGGTTCAGTTTCAGGACTCCATCTGCTACTCACTTTGAATCATTTGGCTCTTCAAAGGAAGTCCCCAAAATGAAGGCCTACCAATAGAAATCAAGAGTTCTAGGAGATACTTGGCACTTAGAGGCGCTCCACAGTCACAACCCCTGTAGTCTCCCAACATGCTCTGTGGAAGCATCAAGGATCTCCTTCTGGATACAAAGACCAATCAAACTTTTACTTGATCTTTAAAAAATTAATGATAAAAAAATTAATGATACTTATTAATTTCTTGGATTGAAAGAGAAAATTAGGAGGGTGAAGAGGAGAGGGAGTGGGAAAAGCAGGCTTGCCACTGAGTAGGGAACCCAATGAAGAGCTCAACACAGGATCCTGGGATCAACACCTGAACTGAGGACAGAAGCCTAACTGACTGAGCCAACCAGTGCCCTAACTTGATCTTATCCTCCATCCTAATGGACCAAATGTGGGATTCATTCATCCCATGGGGCAGCAATAAAGTTGTTACATCAAAAAACTATGGACATGTATGCCTACTATGTGTCGAGTGATTGTCTGAAACTCCGATTAGCCTTGAGACCAAGAAAATGTATCTACTGTATTCCTTTATTGATCTTAGTGACTAGAAATGTCTCTGCAATACTAGGTGCTTAATTAATATGATTGGATGAAGGAATCCCAACCAGTGCTTTCCATATACTGAGTGGACCTTGAGCTGCTCTGACTTCCCCCAGTGACCTCTATTTTGGGCACTGAAAGGAGAAGTAGCAGGACCAGTTAGATGGAATCCCAGAAGTCCTTTGCAAACAGGAAAACTCTCTGCTTTCCACGTGCTTCTGTGAATCCAGACTGTCACAGAGCCATGAGGGTTGATGTGGAGAGCTTCCTCGATGGGGAGACACAACTGTGACACATGAAGAAGCCTATCAGATCATTTTATAGGGCCAGGCATCAGGTAAGTCTATGCCCTGTTTTCTCCAGGTATTTCCCACAGTAGCCCCATGAGGTTCCTCTTATTATCACTATTACTACAACACTTTTCAGAGGAGTAAAACGAAGCTCATATAGGTAAAGTGACATTCCCAATACATACCAGTTGTAGAGGTGAGCCTTTCCCCCTGTGCTGGAAACCTTATCGGAGGGCCCCAGGATTATCTCCATGTTGTTGTGTGTGGGGGCACTATTTGTTTTGAGGCCCCTATTCTCATTCTCAACTCAGAACAGCACTAATCTTTGTTTGCCTAGTGGACCTGATAATTAGGGAGTTAAGATAGTTGAACAAACAGACCATCTCCTCTAAGACCTCCTGGCGGCAGCTCTGCAAAAATAGCGCCCCATATGTAAGGGCCAGGAGACATTAGGGTCCTCCATGGACATCACCACCAGGGATACGACATTAGAAACTGTGTTCAAAAAGTAAGACAATAGCAAAAGAATATCTTGTTCTCTTGACTGTCACCAGTTGAGTTAGAAAGTGAGATGTTCTAGAATGCATGTTCCTTGATACCAAGTGTTATAGTTTAGACTTGTTAACAGAGTTCTAAATCAGTTGTGGGCTTGTAACCAAGGAAGTGAAGTCACATTTTCAAGATTCCAAACCCTGGGCCCCTTCATTTATTCAGAACTTTCCAGATCCCCTTCTTGGCAGATGACTGCTTACCCCATATCTTCACCTTAACTATAAATCATGAACCAAAAATGCCATAGCCACAACTCTCTGAAAATGCAAATAAGGTCCTACCTTTGAGAATGAGCTGAATTCAGATCTTTATTTCTCTGTTTGCTTTCCCTGTTCTGTGTCCTATCTAACTCACTGTGTCTCTCACTTAGTCCCCAGTTTCCAAACCTCCACGGTAGTAGAAACAGGCTAGAATCTTCTTCTAAGGGACATCATCAGGTGCCTATGGATGGTATTTATAATGCACATGGGCTGTTTATCATGTGTATCTGAGGCGCAAATTGAAGGATGGCAGATTGACAAGGAGTGGGATGTGTCATAGAGTATCACTTGAAAGTATCCTGTTTTCCAGCAATGTAATATCACAAGGGTCACTTTCCCGCTGGCCTCACTTTAATGGGACACAAAGAGGGGTGGAAATGCTCCAAGACACAGACATGGTCATCTTCTGTAGTAAAACTCTCCAAATGTTTCCTGTTATATTTAGAATGAGACCCAGTAGCCTCATTTTGGTTTCTGAGGGCTGCAGCCCTTACAATGGCTCCCAGCGATTCTGACTTGTGGCATAAATATTCCTGTGTAACCCCGAGGTACTTAGTGACTGGATTCTGACCAATACGATACAGCCAACACAATGCCATTTTACATCTAAGTTCCAATTGGAACTATAATTAGGCCTAGGGTTAGGGTTAGGGTTTGGGGTGAGTTTTAGAATTAGCATTTAGTATTAGGGCTTAGGGATTAGCTTTAGGGTTCAGGGTTAGGTTTAGGATTCGGTTTCAGTTTTGCAGTTGGGTCACGGGTGGTTAGGGTCGGGTTAGTTTCGGGTTAGGGTTGACTAGTGTTCAGGATAGGTTTTGGATTAGGGTTCATATTCAGGTTCAGGTCCCGGTTCATGTAAGTGTTAGGGTTAGGGCAAGTTTCAGGGTCTGGTATGGTTTCGATGTTAGGGTTCAGGTTAGAGCACCTGTTTGGTTTAGGGTTAGGTTTTAGGTTAGGGTTAGGGTTTGTGTTAGGTGTTAGGGTAAGGTTTAAGTTTCACTATCTGATAGGGAACCCATCTACTGCTCACTATGATTCATTTTCTTCTTCACCTGAAGCCCCCAAAACGAAGCCCTCCCAATGGAAATCGAGAGATTTATGAAATCCTGGGGTCTGAGATTTGGTACCCAGTCACAAGTCCTGTAGTCTCCCAACGTGCTCTGTGGAATCGTCAAGGTTCTCCTGGATCCAAAAAACAATCAACGTTTTACTTGATCTTTTACAAAAATTTTTAAGGATATTTATTACTTTCTTGGAAAGAGGGGGAGAAAAGCAGGGTGGGCAGCAAGATAACAGGAGGTGCAGGATCCTGACTGAGAAGAGAGCCCAATGTAGACTAAACCCAGGACCCTGGGAAGATGATCAGACCTGAGGGAAACAGCTTAACAGAGCCACACAGTGCCCTTATTTGATCTTAACGTTCATCCTATTGTTCCAATGTAGGTAGATCCATTCATACCATGAGGCGGCCATGAAGATATCACATCAATCTAACTATGGACATGAGTGCCTACAGTGTAGATAGACTGAATGTCTGACAATCTGATTTTTTAATAAATTTATTTTTTATTTCTGTTCAATTTGCCAACATATAGAATAAAACTCAGTGCTCATCCCATCTAGTGCACCCTTCAGGGACCATCACTCAGTTAACCCATGCCCAGCCCAACATTGGGGTCATTGTATGTTTTTTCGAATTAAGGTGATGCTGGCCTCATAAAACAAGTTTGGAAGTATTACATCTCTTTGTATCTTTCCTACCAGCGTTAGTAGAATAGGTACAGTTTCTTCTTTAAATGTTTGATAGAATTTCTCAGGGAAGCCATTTGGCCCTGGACTTTTGTGTCTTGGGAGGTTTTTGATGACTGCTTCCATTTCCTCCCTGGTTATTGGCCTGTTCAGGATTTCTCTTTCTTCCTGTTCCAGTTTGGTAGTTTGGGCTTCCCAGAAATGTGTCCATTACTTCTACATTGCCTAATTTATTGGCATATAGCTGCTAATAATATGTTTTTAAAATCGTTTGTATTTCCTTGGTGTTGATAGTGATCTCTACTTTCTCATTCATGATTTAAGTAATTTGAGTCTTCTCTCTCTTTTTTTAAATAAGGCTGGGTAATTAGAAACAACTAATATGCACCATTTGCTTCAACGTGAATGGAATTGGAGGGTATTATGCTGAGTGAAATAAGTGAATCAGAGAAGAACAAACATTATATGATCTCATTCATTTGGGGAATATTAAAAATAGTGAAATGGAATAATGGGGAAAGGAGAAAGAATGAGTAGGAAATATTAGGGAGGGAGACAGAACATGAGACTCCTAAATCTGGGAAAGAAACTAGGGGTAGTGGAAGGGAAGGTGGGGGGGTGACGGGGTGATGGGCATTGAGGTGGAAACTTGACTGGTGAGCACTGGGTGTTATTCTATATGTTGGCAAATTGAACATGATTAAAATATAACAAAAAAACCCAAGGACCCCACCAAAAAAGGAGAATTACAGACCAATATCACTGAAACATGGATGCAAAAATTCTCAACAAGATAATAGCCAATAGGATACAACAATATGTTAAGAAAATTTTTCACCATGACCAAGAAGGATATATCCCCGGATGCAAGGCTGGTTCAACACTCATAAAACAATAAATGTGAGTCATCATATCAGCAAGAGAAAAAAAACAGAACCATATGATCCTCTAAATAGCTACAGAGAAAGTATTTGACAAAATACAGCATCCATTCCTAATCAAAACTCTTCAGAGTGTAGTGATAGAGAGAAAATTCCTCAGCATCTTAAAAGCCATCTAAGAGAAGCCCACAGCAAATATCATTCTCAATGGGAAGCACTGGGAGCCTTTCCCCTAAGATTCAGAACAAGACAGGGACGTCCACTCTCACCACTGATATTCAACATAGTATAAGAAGTCCTAGCTTCAGCAATCAGACAACAAAAAGAAATAAAAGGCATTCAAATTGGCAAAGAAGAAGTCAAATTCTCCCTCTTCATAGATGACATGATACTCTACGTAGAAAAACACAAAAGACTCCACCCCCAAGATTGCTAGAACTCATACAGTAATTTGGCAGTGTGGCAGGATACAAAATCAATGTCCAGAAGTCAGTGGCATTTCTATTCACTAACAATAAGACTGAAGGAAGAGAAGTTAAGGAGTCAATCATATTTACAATTACAACCAAAAGCATAAGATACCTAGGAATAAACCTAACCAAAGAGAGAAAGGATCTATACACAAAAACTGCAGAACACTTCTAACAGAAATTAAGGAAGACACAAAGAGATGGAGAAATATTCCATGCTCATGGATTGGCAGAATTAATATTGTGAAAATGTCAATGTTACCCAGGGCAATTTACAAGTTTAATGCAATCCCTATCAAAATACCATGGACTTCCTTCAGAGAGTTGGAACAAATTATTTTAAGATTTGCGTGGGATCAGAAAAGACCCCAAATAGCCAGGGGAATTTTTAAAAAGAAAACCATAGATGGGGGCACCACAATGCCAGATTTCAGGTTGTGCTACAAAGCTGTGGTCATAAAGACAGTGTGGTACTGGCACAAAAACAGACACATAGATCAATGGAACAGAAGAGAGAACCCACAAGTGGACCCTCAAATTCATGGTCAACAAATATTCAACAAAGGAGGAAAGACTATCCAGTGGAAGAAAGACAGTCTCTGCAATAAATGGTGCTGGGAAAATTGGACATCCACATGCAGAAGAATGAAACTAGACCACTCTCTTTCACCATACACAATGATAAACTCAAAATGGATGAAAGATCTAAATGTGAGACAAGATTCCATCAAAATCCTAGAGAACACAGGCAACACACTTTTTGAACTTGGCCACAGTAACTTCTTGCAATATTAATCCATGAAGGCAAGAGAAACAAAAGCATAAATGGACTATTGGGACTTCATCAAGATAAGAAGCTTTTGCACAGCAAAGGATACAGTCAACAAAACTGAAAGACAACCTACAGAATGGGAGAAGATATTTGCAAATGACATATCGGATAAAGGGCTAGTTTCCAAGATCTATAAAGAACTATTAAACTCAACAGGTCATGAACAGAAATCTCACAGAGGAAGACATAGACATGGCCAACAAACACATGAGAATATACTCTGCATCCTTTGCCATCAGGGAAATACAAATCAAAACCACAATGAAATACCACCTCACACCATTGAGAATGGGGAAAATTAACAAGGCAGGAAACAACACATGTTGGAGAGGATGTGGAGAAAGAGCAACCCTCCTGAACTGTTGGTGAGAATGTGAACTGTTGCAGCTACTCTGGAAAACTGTGTGGAGGTTCCTCAAATGGTTAAAAATAGATCTGCTCTACAACCCAACAATTGCACTGTTGGGGATTTACCACAAAGATACAGATGCAGTGAAACACCGGGACACCTGCACCCCAATAATTCTAGCAGCAATGTCCACAATAGCCAAACTGTGGAAGGAGCCTCGCTTTCCATTGAAAGATTAATGGATAGGGATCCCTGGGTGGCATAGCGGTTTGGCGCCTGCCTTTGGCCCAGAGCGCGATCCTGGAGACCCGGGATCGAATCCCACGTCGGGCTCCTGGTGCACGGAGCCTGTTTCTCCCTCTGCCTGTGTCTCTGCCTCTCTCTCTCTCACTGTGTGTGATTATCATTAATAAATAAAATTAAAAAAAAGAAGATGTGGTTTATGTATACAATGGAATATTATCTGCCTTTTGAAATGACAAATACCCACCATTTGCTTCGACTTGGATGGAACTGGAGGGTATTTTTTTTAAGATTTATTTTTATTTATTTTTGATAGACACAGAGGGAGAGAGGCAGAGACACAGGCAGAAGGAGAATCAGGCTCCACGCTGGGACTCGATCCCAGGACTCCAAGATTGCACCCTGGGCCAAAGACAGGTGCAAAACCAGTGAGCCACCCAGGGATCCACCCCAGAACTGGAGGGTATTATTCTCTTTTTTTTTTTTTTTTTTTTTTTTGTTTTTTTTTGGAGGGTATTATTCTGAGTGAAATAAGTCAACATTATATGGTCTCATTCGTTTGGGGAATATAAAAAATAGTGAAAGGGAATAAAGGGGAAAGGAGAAAAAATGAGTGGGAAATATCAGAACTGGAGACAGAACATGAGAGACTCCAAACTCTGGGAATCGAACTAGGGATGGTGAAGGGAAAGTGGGTGGGGACTGGGGGTCACTGTGTGACAGGCACTGAGGGGGGGCACTTGATGGGATAAGCACTTGGTGTTATTCTATATGTTGGCAAATTGTACACCAGTAAAAAATAAATTTATAAATAAATAAAAATAAAAAAGAAAAGAAAGAAAAGAAACTGTGTTCTACAGTTCAGGCCAGAGGGGCAGCTGAAGAGCCATCTGGCAAGGAGGAAGCCAATGAAAATGACTCTTGGGCTCATTAGTAACATATTGAATGTTTACTTTGTCTCCAGCACTCACTTTCTCAACTTGCCTATTATGATCTGGGGTCTGAACACCAAAGATGTGTCAGGTTCCAACACCTGACAATTAGTTTCTGCCAAGGAGGGGCATGTTCCTCTCCTCTATCCCCTCTACACTTGCACACACACACACACACACACACACACACACACATACACACACACACATAAACATACACATACAAAATGAGGGATAAGGCGTGTGAGCTCGCTCAGCTGAGATCACAGTGGTATCTGCTCTCCAGTGGCTGTCACAAGATGCCTTGTGGTTCCTGTTGATTTCTCTGGCCAATTTACAAGAATCTTCAGGGTGGAGGGACGAGTTGATGTTGAAATCGACATGAAAATCTCTCTCTCTCTGGACTCTCCTGAGTCTACATAGAAAATAGGACATGAAGTCTACATGAAAATAGGACAACTGCCATAGAACATCTTATTCTCTTGACATCTCCAGTTAAGTGAACAGGAACACAGGTTCCTGGTTACCAGGGCTCTAGATCAGTTGTGGGCCTGTCACCAAGGAAGTGAAGTCACTTTCAAGATTCCAGCACCGCAGCCCCTTCCTTCAGTCTGACCTGTCCAGAGCCCCATCTTTGCAGATGACTGATTACCAAATGTCATCTTCTTAACTGTACAATATGAGCCAAAAATGACATAGCCACAACTCTGAAAATGCAAGTAAGGGCCCACTTTTGAGGAGACTGTCCTGAATCCAGACCTTTATTTCTCTGCTCTCTTTCCTAGTTCTGAAACCTATCTAAACCACGGTGTCACTCACATAGTCCCCCATATCCCAACCTGCATGGTTGTAGAATCAAGGTAGAATCTACTTCCTAGGGACAGGTGTCTATGAATGATATTTATAATGCATGTGGCCTCATATCCTGTGTATCGGGGCCTCAAATTTAAAGATGGAATATTGACAAAAAGGGGTGGATGTGGTTGGAGTACCACTTGAATGTGGCCTGGGTTCCAGCAATGTAACATCACAAGGGCCACTTTCCCTCTGGCCTCATTTCAATGGGGTCACTATATGGTTGCAAATGCTCCAAGATGCAGACATGGTCAGATTCTGTAGTACACTTTCCAATTGTTTTCTTCTGTATTTAGTATGAGAGGCAGTTGCCTCATTAGGGCCTCTGAGGCCTCCATCCTTCACAATGGCTCCTGCAATCCTGACCTGTGAATAATTATCCCTGTATACCCCTAAGGTGCTTAGTGACTGGATTCTTACCAATACGATACAGACAAAATGATGAGATATCACATCTAATTCCAATTTGAAATAGCGTCTCACTTGCTATTTCTTTCCTCTCCTGTTCCATCACTCATGTTCCACTTCTGACCTTTCACTTTCCCATTTCCTTCTCTATCCCTAAATCAAAAATCTGGCATAGATATTTTGGACTGCGAAGTATAGAGACTCCATGGCAGAGAACTGATTTCATGTGGCAGAAATTGCTCTGCCAGGCTCCCGCTCATGAGACCTCAGCCACAGCCCACTACACACCTTGAGGTGGAGCAACGAATACAATTTCTGCCTGGATTCCTCATCCACAGAACTGGAGAAAAATTAAATATATGATTTGTGAGATGGAACGTATTGGGGAACTTAGTAGCAGGGGAACAATACTTAACTAACGGTCTACCAGGCATCAGCAACCCTCCCTGCCCTCTCCCGTCTCCTCAATTCTCCTCCACATTTCACCCCAACCATGCTGGCTGCCTTTTTCACCTCCTCTGGCCAAATTAGCTTCTATTAGTCAGTATCTTCAACAGGGGTCCTTTCTTCTCAACAAGCTGCACCAAGACATGTCCAGATCTAACTGGCTTTTGTTATTCTCTTCTCACCAATGTCACCAGAAATGAGACCTTTCATATCTTTCTCTGCAGTGATACCCCAGCCTGGTTTCACAGCACACAGTCTTGTATAGCATACAATACTTGCTCTTTTCTTTCATGTGTTATTGCTTTGGGGCTTTTGTCCATCTCCAGACTATGAATTCCTAAAATCAGGGAGCTCATGGTACTTTTAGATACACCCATAGTCCCACCAAGGTACCCAAGTGCTTAGGGCCTAGTTATGGAATGAATCAATCAGAAGTTCTTAGAAGACATTTTCTCTTTCAACCACATAGATTGCAGAGATAAATGTCACTCAGAGTTTCCAGTTGCCTCTGGTTAGGGAGATGACCACACTGGCCTCTGTGAGAGTTCTTACACTGCTGTTCCTCCAGCATAAATATGTAGATACCTTAGCAAATGAGGCATCCTGCATCGTGTTCTCCAGCTCTAGCATAACAGCCCCAGGCAAGCACACCACAAAAGAAAAGGAGAGTTTTATTTGGGTGTCCTCATAGCAGTGTCTTTCCAGAACCACAGGGCAAAGAAGGAGGACCCACTGTCTCCAGGGGCAGAATAAAGGACCTAAGAAACCTCCCTGTCATCCCTTTCCTGTTGTCTCCATTCGTATCTTTAGAAATATGAGAACTCACCTCAGCCAGAAGAGTCACCCTTCACCCATTCATGCCTATCTACCAAGGTATCTGACGGTCCTGTGGAGACTGGTCTCCCTGAAAACCAGAGGCAGTGTACAGTTCTTTGGCATTCCCCAGAGAAATAGACACATGATAGACAGGTATACAACATGACTAACCATCAGAAAAATGCAAGCCAAGAACACAATGAGACATCATATCACATCCATGGAAGAGCTGCCATTGAAAAGACAAGAGATAAGAAACCCTGCTCTAAATGTGGAGAAAAGGGAACCCTTGGACACTGTTTTTGGGGTCATCCATTAGTACATTTGCTACGCAAAACATATGCTGGTTCCTCAAAATTTAAAAAGAGAAGTACCATATGATAGAACACTTGCACTTCTGGGACCATATCCCTAGAAAGGAGAACAATATGGCTAGGAAATGCTTGTACATCCATGATCAGGAGGGACTATTTTCTTTTTTTTATTTTATTTATTTATTCATGATAAAGACACACACAGAGAGAGAGAGAGAGAGTGAGAAAGAGAGAGAGAGAGTGAGAGAGAGAGAGGCACAGACACAGGCAGAGGGAGCCTGACATGGGACTCGATCCCGGGTTTCCAGAACCACACCGGGGCTGAAGGTGGCGCTAAGCCACTGAAAGGACCGCCCTGGAAGGATTATTTTCAACAACAAAGTAATCAAAACATTCATACCCATCAGTGGTGAGTGGAAAAAGAAGTGTTAGCTGTAGACTGGCATAGGAGTAAGCCATAGGAAAGGAAATCCTGCTACAGGTGGTAATGGTACTTGACTTTGAAGGCATTATGCTAAGTGATACGATTGAGACAGAAAATGGCACACATATATATTCCCTTAAGTGTGGAATCTAAAACAAAAGAGAAAAAAGAAACAAAAGAAAGAAGGAAAAAACAAATTCAGAAAGAGATCAGGGGATCCCTGGGTGGCTTGGTGGTTTGGCGCCTGCCTTTGGCCTGGAGTCCCAGGATCGAGTCCTGTATTGGGCTCCTGGCATGGAGCCTGCTTCTCCCTCCTCCTCTGTCTCTGCTTCTCTTTCTCTCTATGTCTATCATAAATAAATAAATAAATCTTTAAAAAAAAGAAAAAGAAAAAGAGATCAGAATGAAGTAATCAGAATAGTGCTTGAGGGAAAGGTGAAAAGGTACAAATTTTCAATTTTAAGATAATAAAGTAATAACGATTTACAGTACAACATGACCACTATAGTGAATACAGCTTTATAATGTATCTGAGAGTTGGCAAGAGAATAAATATTAAGAGTTATCATAAAGAAAATAGGTTTTTTTTTTACTATATTTTGTTATCTATCAGAGATGATCGTGTTTAACCAAACTTATTCTGGTCATCGTGTAACAATAAAGGAATGTAAAATCATTATGCTCTTTACCTTCAACACACAAGGTACTCTATGTGAATATTATCAATAAAACTTAGGCCAACTTTATTGTAATATTCATAATGAGGATTGGAAAAGTTGATTGGTAAAAGCAGGGATTCCTAAACCAAATTTTAAACAGCAGACCCTGTTTGTAGCCAGCATAATGGCTGGCTATCCATATCATATGATATGGATATGATATTGTTTATTTGCCTAAAAAGATACAATTCTGATTTTAAAAATCATTGAATGAAAATTGAAGGGGTTACAATAAAATTTTCAATTTGAGATTTTAAAAATTGATGGAGGATTAAAGTGACCCTGAAAACTACCTTCTCAAAAGCATTTTTATGCTTTGGATGATTCTGATTTTAAGCCTTTAAGTACTTGAGTATGTGACAAGAACATTTTGTTTGAGCAAAGTTGTCTCAAGGAAAGTGACTGGGAAAAAATAGCAGGAGTAAAATTAGAGGGTAAAAAGGGAAGACTACATAGTCCTGTCCTCATTTCTCTGCATTTACAGCTTTTAAATGAAATATAGGGGATCCCTGGGTGGCGCAGCGGTTTGGCGCCTGCCTTTGGCCCAGGGCGCGATCCTGGAGACCCGGGATCGAATCCCACGTCGGGCTCCCGGTGCATGGAGCCTGCTTCTCCCTCTGCCTGTGTCTCTGCCTCTCTCTCTCTCTGTGACTATCATGAATAAATAAATAAAATCTTTAAAAAAAATAAATAAATGAAATATATTTCATTTATTTTTTAATATTTTATCTAATTAATTAATTAATTAATTAATTAATTAATTATTTATGAGAGACATGGGGCAGGGGGCAGAGACACAGGCAGATGGATAAGCAGGCTCCATGCAGGGAGCCTGATGTGGGAATCGATCCCTGGACCCCAGGATCAGGCCATGAGCTAGAGGCAGATGCTTATCCACTGAGCCACCCAAAATATGAAATACATATTATTGATGTACAATACACATGATCAAATATATACCATCTACAAATCTACCATGTATGTTTTAATTTCCTTAATTACATTAAGTTAATAGACCATTTTTAAGCATATTATATTCATTAAAACTTAGGACAAAGTCCCTGAAACCTATCTTCAGAAGGCATTTTTTCTTGTACAACTAAAACTCTCTACCATGAGTCAGAAACTTCCCATTACTCTTTCTGTCTAGCCCTTGGCAAAAACCATTCTACTTTCTGTCTTTATGAATCTATTTTACGTTTGAAAGAGGAATAGGATGTATCTGGAAAAGAGATGTCTAAATGCATTTCTGTAGTATCATAAATGAGGCCAGCACCCTCCTAAAACCCTTTGCTCAGACTACACACTGCTATGCTCCACTGTGCACCTTCAAATGTGGTAGGCCTCCTTACATTCATAGGATTCTAGGACCACACTTGGAGGGGCCCAGGGTCCAAAACTCTCCCACAGTCCCTAAGGCATTACAGACCCAGGCTTGCACACCACCAAAGTAAAGGAGAGTTTTATTTGGGGGTCCTCAAGGCAGTGTCTTTCAGAATCACAAGGAAAAGGAGCAGGATCTATGGGCTCCAGGGGCAGAGTAAAGGAACTCAGAAGCCTCCCTTTCATCCCTTTCCTGTCCTCTCCCTTGGTGTCCTCTTTACAAATATGGGAACTCACCTCAGCCAGAAGAGTGACCCTGACCTATTTATGCCTATCTAAACGAGGGTCCTGATGGTCATTTTGAGACTGGTCTTCTCCTGGACCCCAGATGCAGTGTACAGTTCTATGGCATTTTCCTAAGAGAACATAAGCACATGCTAGACAGGTAGACAACATGACCAACCATAGAAAAATGCAAGCCAAGAACACCATGAGACATCATATCACATCCATTGGAAGAGCTATCATAGAAAAGACATGAGATAAGAAATTCTGCTAAGAATGTGGAGAAAAGGGAACCCTTGGGCACTGTTGTTGGGATCGCTCATTAGTACAGTTGCTATGCAAAACATATGCTGGTTCCTCAAAATATAAAAAGACAACCACCATATGGTTAAGCATTTCCACATCTGGGATCATATCCCTAGAAAAGAGAAGAATATGGCTAAGAAATTCTAGCACCTCCATGATCAAGAAGCAGAATTTTCAGCATCCAAGACTCGAAAATGTCCGTGCCCATCAGTGGTGAATGGGTAAAGTAGTGTTAACTGTATAACAGAAAAGGCATCAGCCATTGGAAATGAAATCCTGCTACGTGTGGTAACGGTACTGGACTTTGAAGGCATTATGCCAAGTGAAATGAGTGAGAATAGCATATGAGATCAGATTGATGTAACCAGAATGGTGGTTGAGGGAAATGTGAATAGCTACAAATTTTCAACCTTAAGATAAAAAAGTAATAACTATTTACAATACAACATGACGACAACAGTAAATACTGCTTTATAGTGTATTTGAGAGTTGGAAAGTGAGTAAATATTGTGTGTTCTCATCACAAGGAAAACCTTTTTTTTAGTTAATTACTATATTTTTGTATCTATAAGAGATGATAGTGTTTAACCAAATTTATTCTGGTAATAGTGTCACAATATAGGAATGTAAAATCGTTATGTTAGTTACCTTCAACATACAAGGTGTTTTGTCAATTGTATCAATGAAACTTGGGCCAACATTATTTTAATATTCATAATGAGAATTAGAAAGTGGATTGTTAAACGTAATGATGACTAAACAAATTTTAAAGTGCAGCCCCTGTCTGTAGCCAGTAAAGTATTATGTGGAATATCCAACCATTTGCCTAAAAACAATCTATTCTGATTTTAAAAATCATTGAATGAAAATTGAAGTGGATGCACTAGAATTTTCAATTTGTGTGGGATTTAAAAAATTGAGGAATAAATTAACCCTTAAAACTACCTTTTCATAAGCTCTTTTATGCTTTGGAAGATTATGATTTTAAGCCTTTAAGTACTTGGGCATGTGACTGAGAAGATTTTTTTTGAGCAAAGTTGTCTCAAGGAAACTGGGTGAGAAAAAAATGGTGGCAGTAAAATTAGAAGGTATAAGGGAAAGACTACATAGTCCTGTTATCATTTATCTGCATTTACAGCTTTTAAATGAAATATATTTTATTTGCTTTTTTAAGATTTTATTTTTTCATGAGAGATTCACACACAGATATAGAGAGAGAGTGAGAGAAAGAGAGGCAGAGATACAAGCAGAGGGAGATGCAGGCTCCATTCAAGGAGGCTGATGAGGGACTAGATCCCAGGACATGAGGATCATGTCCTGAGTGGAAGAAAGATGCTTAAATGCTGATGCATCCAGGTTTCCCTGAAATACACTTTATTGATGTACAACACACATGATCAAAAACCTTCAAGTTTACCATGTATATGTTTATATTTCATTAATTACATTAATTTAATAGAGTACATTTTAAGCATATTAAATGCATTAATAGGTTTGTACAAATTCACTGTAACCCATCTTCAGAAGGCATTTCTTCTTCTAAAACCAAAACTCAAAAACAAACAAAATAAAACCAAAACTCTCTACCATGAGTCAGAAATTTCCCACTACTGTCTCTGTCCAGCACTTGGCAAACACCATTCTACTTTCCATCTTTACGAATCTACTTTACATTTGGAAGAGAAATAGGATGCATCTGGAAAAGAGATGTCTAAAAGTGTGTCTCTTGGACTGGAAATGAGGCCAGCACCCTCCTAAAACCTCTTGCCAGGCTACACAATGTTATGCTTTGCTGGACATCTTCAAATGCGCTAGGCCTCCCAACATCCATAGGCTTCTGGGACCAAACTTAGAGGGTCCTAGGGTCCAAAACTCTCCCACACTTGCAAGAATTCCTCGAGGCTCCCTAGTTTAAGGCAGATGAATTTGCTTGGATCCATGGGCTCAGCTTTCTCCAAAGTTTTTGTAAAAAAGAGCCGCATGAGGAAATGGATACACAAGATGCCAAAGATTTTCAGAAGAGGTGAAAGTGGGGTAATGTGGAGAGTGGAGTGATTAGCACAATCTCATAACAACTTGGGAGCCCTGTATGGAACCTGGTTCTCTCTCCCTCTCTCTCTCATTCTCTTTCTCTCTATCTTTCTCTCTGTCTCTCATGAATAAATAAACAAAATCTTTAAAAAAGAAAAACTAAGTATCTCAAAGTCTGTGAAAGCATAAAACAAAAAAAAAGAAAGAAAGCATAAAAGTTCCAACAACTTAACCATGAGAAAGAAGAGTTACTAGAAGACAGCTTTAAACTAGTATCTCAAAAAAATTAAAAAAATAAATAAATAAACTAGTATCTCATTTGGCGAATTGAGCCTTAGCGTCAGGGTCACGACCAGGGGTAGGGATTAGGGTTAGATTAAGGGGTTGAGTTAGGGTTAGGGTTAGGATTAGGGTTAGGGTTAGGGGTCAGGTATAGGGGTTGGGATTCAGAAGTGGGTTAGGGGTTCGGGTCTGGATAGGGCTCGGGACGGTTTTGGAATCGGGGATCTGGTTGAGTTGGTGTTGGTGTTGGATGGGGTTCTGGTTATGGGTTTGGGTACGGTTTGGAGAATGGGTTATGTATTCAGGACAAGACTCTAGTCAGTGTTTGGGTAAGTGTTTAGGGTCAGCTTACAGTTAGTGTTAGGGTTAGGGTTAGGGCTCAGGTTAGGGTTCTGGTTAGGGTTGGGGTGAGGTTTTGGTATAGGGTTCAGGTGCAGATTCGGCTTAGGGTTTGGGTTAATGTTCCAGTTAATATTCCAGTTAGGATTCAAGTTAGATTTAGGTTTAGGGTTAGATTTCAGTTTAGGTTTTGTGTTAGGGTAAGGGTTAGGATTAGGGTTAGGGTTAAGTTTCGGACTAGGTTAGGGTTAGGCCTTAGGGTTTGGCTTCAGGTGAGGTCTGGTTAGTGTCCAATTATGCTTCAGGCTAGGGTTGGATTATTTCACAGGTTATGGTTCGATTTTGGGTTAGGGTTCAGTCGGTGTTCATGTTAGGGATAAGGAAAGGTTTAGGGTCAAGTTTTGGGATAGGGTTTGACTTTGGGGTTATGATTCAGATTCGGGTTTGTGATAGGGTTAGGGTTCAGATTCAGGTTAGGATTCGGATTCAGATCTCCTTGCGGTTGGCCCCATGGGGCACTCATGTGGAAACACTATGAGAGGGTCCCAGGTATCTCTCCATGTTTGTGTGAGGGCCATAGTAGTGTTGAGAAAAATCTTCCCATTCTCAACTCAGAACAGCAATGATCCCTGTATGCCTGAAGCACCCGATAATTCTCTAGAATAGTTGAAGCCACAAACCAATTCCTTCAAGATCTCCTGGGTGCAGCTCTGCAAATACAGTGTCCCATATATATAGGGCCAAGAGACATTAGGGTCCTCCTTGAACATCACTGCAAGGGGATAACCCCATTAGAAACCGAGTTCTCCAGTGCAGGCCACAGCGAGAGCTTAAGAGACATCTGGCAAAGAGAAAGCCAGATGAAAGAGACTCAGGGTCATGACTAACATGTACAAAGTTGAGCTTGGTCTCTAGCACTCACCTTCTCATCTTGTGTTCACAAAAGGGTCTGAACACAAAAGATGTGTCAGTCTTCCAACACCTTGTAGCTGGTTTCTGCCCAGGAAGGGCATGTTTCTCTCCTCTGTCCCATATACACAATCATACACACACTCACATGCAAATACATTGAAAGACACACACAGAAAGAAGGCTAAGAGGTGTTAGCCCACTCAGCTGAGATTACAGTGGGGTCTGATCTCCAGTGGGCTGCCCCGAGTTGCCTTGTGGTACCTGTTTATGTCTCCCGACACATAACCAGAAGCTTCTGAATAGAGGGATGAGCTGATATCAACAGCGACATGAAAATCTCTCCGTCTAGACACTTCTGAGTCCAGAGTGCCTGATGGAAGGACAACAGCAACAGAATATCTTATTCCCTTGACCTTCTCCAGTTGAGTGAGCTGCATAGTGGGAAGTTCTAGAATGCAGGTTCCTGGATACCAGAGTTCTAAATAGGTTGTGGGGCTGTCACCAAGGAAGTAAGGTCACTTTTTTAAGATAACAGCCCCCCTCCCTTCTTGCAGTCGGACTTATCCAGAACCTTTTCTTGGCAGATGGCTACTTATTCCATGTCCTCTCCTTAACTATCTATCATGAGCCAAAAATGACATAGCCACAACTCTGAAAATGCAAGTAAGGTCCTAACTTTGAAGAGATGGGGCTGAATTCAGAACTTTAGTTCTCTGCTTGCTTTCCCAGTTCTGTGTCCCATCAAACCCATGGTGTCTGTCACATAGTCCCTAGTTTGCCAACCTGCACGGTGGGAGAATCAGGCTAGAATCTACTTCCTAGAGACATCATCAGGGGTCTATGGATGATATTTATAACACGTGTCACCTGGTATTCTGTGTATCTGAGGCTCATTTTAGGGATGGAAGTTTGAGAAGAAACGGTGGCATGTGGCAGGGAGTACCACTTGAAAGTGGCCTGGGTTCCAGCAATGTAATATCCCAATAGTCACTTTCCCTCTGGCCTCATTTCAATGGGTGCACCAAGGTGGGGTGGAAATGCTCCAAGATACAGATGTGGTGATCATTTGTAGTAAAATTGTTCAATTGTTTCCTGTTATATGTAGAATGAGACTCAGTAGCCCAGTTTTGGTCTCTGACACCCATAGCCTTCACAATGGCTCCAAACGATCCTGACCTGTGGCCTAAGTATCCCTGTGTAACCGTGAGGTGCTTAGTGATGGGATTAGGACCAATAGGATACAACCTACATGAAGAAATGTCACATCTATGTCCAATTGGAAATAACTTCTCTTTCTATTTCTTTCCTCTCCTGTTTCACTTCTGACCCTTTCACATTTCAAATATCTTCTCTAAAAAAAAAAACAAAACAAATATCTTCTCTATTCCTGAATCAAAAATCAACCAGAGATTTTTTGAGCTGCCACATATAGAGGCTCCCATGGTAGAGAACTGAGCCCACATGGCAGAAAGTCCTCTGCTAAACTCTCTTCCCATATGTTTACCACCACAGCCACCGACATACCTTAAGTTGGAGGAACCAAGTAAATTTGTGCCCGGGTTCCTCATCCCCAGATCTGGAGAGAAACTAAATACATGAATTTTGAGATGTGAAGAATTGTGGAATACAAAAGCAGAAGTACAATACATCACAAAGTGTCCACCAGGCCACTGCATCTCTCCCTGACCCCTTCCTTCTCCTTAATTCTCCTCCGTGTTTCCCCTCAGCCATGCTGCATTTTTCACCTCCTCTAGCCAAACCAGCTTCTGTTAGTGTCTGCAGCAGGAGTCCCTTCTTCTCAAGATGCTGCACCCAGATGTGTGCAGATCTAATGCTCTTTCATTATTCTCTTCTCAGCAATGTCACCCTCAGTAAGACCTTTTATACATTTCTCTCCAGTGATGCCCCAGCTTTGCTTCACAGCAGTCTTATGTAACATACAGCACTTGCTCTTTTCTTTCATGCATTGTTGTTTTTGTGCTTTTATCCATCTCCAGACTGAGTTCCTAAAGGCAGGAATCTCGTGGTATTTTCAGCTCCACGGATGGGTCCACCAAGGTACCCAAGTGCTTTGTGCCCAGTTGTGGAATGAATCAATAAAAACTTCCTGGAAGCCACTTCACCTCAACCACTGTTGAGGGACTGCAGGGATAAATGCCACTAAGATTTTTGAGTTGTCTCTGGGCAGGGAGTAACCACAGTGGTATCTGCAGGAGTCTTTCCTCTGTAGTTCCTCCAGGAGAAGTCACACAATATCATTGCATAGGAGGCCTCCTGCATCAGGTTCTCCATGTCTAGCATTACAGCTCCAGGCAGACACCCCCAAAGAGAAGAGTAGTTTTATTTGAGTTTCCTCAAAGCAGTGTCTTTCCAGAATCCTAGAGTAAAGAAGGAGGACCCATGGGCTTCAGGAGCAGAGTAAATAACCTCAGAATCCCCCCTTTCATCCCTTTCCTGTCATCTCAATTGGTGTCCTCTTTACAAGTATGGGACCTCACCTAAGCCAGAAGTGTGACCCTGCACCCATCCATGCCTATCTAAACGAGGATCGTGATGGTCCAATGGAGATTGTTCTTGTCCTTGGACCCCAGATCATTGTACAGTGCATTGTCATTCTCCTAGAGAAGATAGACCATAATAAACAGGTAGACAACATGACTAACCATCAGAAAAATGCAAGCCAATAACAAAATGAGACATCACATCACATCCATTGGAAAAGCTATCATAGAAAAGACATGGGATAAGAAATGTTGCTGAGAATGTGGAGAAAAGGGAACCCTTGAGCACTGTTGTTGGGATCGCACATTAGTACAGTTTCTATGCAAACCATATGGTGGTTCTTCACAATTTAAATAGAGTATTACCCTATGATTGAGCATTTCCACTTCTGGGACCATATGCACAGAAAACAGAAGAATATGGTGGGAATTGTTTGCACTTCCATGAGCAGGAAACATTATTTTCAACAACCAATACATGAAAACATCCATACCAATCAGTGGTGAATGGATAAAGAAGTGTTAGCTGTAGAATGAAATAGGAGTCACTATTCCAGGAAAGGAAATCCTGCTACATGTGGTAATGGTACTGGACTTTGAAATCATTTTGCCAATTGAAATGAATGAGACTGAGAATGACACATGTGTGGAATCTAAAAAAAAAAAGAAAAAAGAAAAAAGTCATTCAAAAAAAGAGATCAGATTGAAGTAACCAAAATGGTTGTTGAGGGAAATGTGAAAATATACAAACTTTCAACTTTAAGATAAAGAAGTAATAGTGATTTACAGTACAACATGATGACTACAGTGAATACTGCTTTATACTGTATCTGAGAGTTGGCAAAATGAGGAAATAATGAGAGTTCTCATCACAATGAATATCATTTTTTATTTACTATATTTTTGTGTCTATCAGAGATGATGGTGTTTAAACACACTCTGGTCATCATGTCACAATATAGGAATGTAAAATCATTATTCTGTTTACCTTCAACATACAAGGTGCTCTATGTCAATTATATCAATAAAACTGGGGCCAACATTATTTTAATATTTATAATGGGGCTTTGAAAAGTAAACTGGCAAAAGTAATGACACCTAAACAAAACTTTAAACAGCGGACACTATCTGAAGCCAGCATATTATGATATGGATAAAAAAAATCCAACCACTTGCCTAAAAAGAAATAATTATGATTTTAAAAATCATTGAATGAATATTGAAGTGTATATAATAGGTAATAGAATTTTCAATTAGTGTGAGATTTTTTAAATTGATAGAGGAATAAATTACCACTGAAGACTACCTTATCATTTTTTAATATATTTTTTAAGATTTTATTTATGTATTCATAGAGACACAGAGAGAGAGAGAGGCAGAGACACAGGCACAGGGAGAAGCAGGATCCATGCAGAGAGCCTGACGTGGGACTCGATCCAGGGTCTCCAGGATCACACTCTGGGCTGCAGGCGGTGCTAAACTGCTGCGCCACCAGGGCTGCCCAAGACTACCTTTTCAAAAGCTCAGTAATACTTTCGTAGATTATGATTTTGAGCCTTTAAGTACTTGGGCATTTGATGAGAACAATTTGTTTGATCACAGTTGTCTCAAGGAAAGTGGCTGAGTTAAAATAGCAACAGTAAAATTGGAGGGTATAAAGGGAAATCTAATATTCCACTGCTCATTTCTCTATGTTTACAGGATTTAGATGAAATATATTTTGTTTATTCATTTTTATTGTTTTATTTATTTATTTATTCTGGAGACAGAGAGAGAGAGAGAGAGAGAGAGAGAGAGAGAGAGAAACAGAGACACAGGCAGATGGAGAGGCAGACTCCATGCAGGGTGGACCCGTGTGTCCAGAACTCGGGATCATGCCCTGACCTCAAGACAGATTCTTAACCACTGAAACACCCAGGCATCCCTGAAATACATCTTATTGATCTACAGTACACGTGATCAAAAACCTAACATCTACGAATCTACCATGTATATATTTATATTTCCTTGATTATATTAAGTTAATAGAGAATATTTTAAGCATATTAAATGCATTAATAGCTTAGGGCAATGTCCCTGTAACTTATCTTTTTTATATAAAATAAATTTTTATTCGTGTTCAATTTACCAACATACAGAACAACACCCAGTGGTCATCACATCAAGTGTCTGCCTCACTGCCCATCACCCACTCACCCCCACCCCCTACCCTCCTCCTCTTCCAACACACCTAGTTCATTTCCCAGAGTTAGGGGTCTTTATGTTCTATCTCCCATTCTGATATTCCCCACACATTTCTTCTACCTTCCCTTCTATTCCCTTTTACTATTATATTCCTCAAATGAATGAGAACATACACTGTTTGCCCTTCTCCGATTGACTTACTTCACTCAGCATAATAACCTCCAGTTCCATCCACGTTGAAGCAAATGGTGGGTATTTGTCGTTTCTAATGGCTGAGTAATATTCCATTGTATACATAAACCACATCTCCTTTATCCATTCATCTTTTGATGGACACTGAGGCTCCTTCCATCCACATTTGGCTATTGTGGACATTGCTGCTAGAAATATCAGGTTGTAGGTGTCTCAGCGTTTCACTGCATCTGAATCTTTGGGGTAAATCCCCAACAGTGCAATTGCTGGGTCATAGGTCAGATCTATTTTTAACTCTTTGAGGAACCTCCACACAGTTTTCTAGAGTGGGGGCACCATTTCATATTCCCACCAACAGTGTAAGAGGGTTCCCTTTTCTCAGAATCTTCTCCATTTGTAGTTTCCTGCCTTGTTAATTTTCCCCATTCTCACTGGAATGAGGTGGTACGCCATTGTGGTTTTGATTTGTAATTTCCTGATGGCAAGTGACACAGAGCATTTCCTCAAGTGCTTGTTGGCCATGTCTATGTCTTCCTCTGTGAGATTTCTCTTCATGTCTTTTGCCCATTTCATGACTGGATTGTTTGTTTCTTTGGTGTTGAGTTTAATAAGTTCTTTATAGATCTTGGAAACTAGCCCTTTATCTGATATGTCATTTGCAAATATCTTCTCCCATTCTGTAAGTTGTCTTTTAGTTTTGTTGACTGTATCCTTTGCTGTGCAAAAGCTTCTTATCTTGATGAAGTCCCAATAGTTCATTTTTGCTTGTCTTTCTTTTGCCTTCATGGATGTATCTTGCAAGAAGTTACTGTGGCCAAGTTCGAAAATGGTGTTGCCAATGTTCTCCTGTAGGATTTTGATGGAATCTTGTCTCACATTTAGATCTCTCATCCATTTTGAGTTTACCTTTGTGTATGGTGCAAGAGAGTGGTCTAGTTTCATTCTTCTGCATGTGGATGTCCAATTTTCCCAAGACCATTTATTGAAGAGACTGTCTTTCTTCCAATGGATAGGCTTTCCTCCTTTATCGAATATTAGTTGACCATAAAGTTGAGGGTCCACTTCTGGGTTCTCTATTCTGTTCCGTTGACCTATGTGTCTGTTTTTGTGCCAGTACCACACTGTCTTGATGACCACAGCTTTGTAGTACAGCCTGAAATCTGGCATTGTGATGTCCCTGTATTTTATTTTATTTTATTATTTTATTTTATTTTATTGTATTTTATATTTTATTTTATTTTATTTTATTTTATTTTATTTTATTTTATTTATTTTATTTTATTATTTTATTTTATTATTTTATTTTATTTTATTATTTTATTTTTGGTTTTCTTTTTTAAAATTCCCCTGGCTTTTCGGGGTCTTTTCTGATTCCACACAAATCTTAAAATAATTTGTTCTAACTCTGTGAAGAAAGTCTATGGTATTTTGATAGGGATTGCATAAAACCTGTAAATTGCCCTGCGTAACATTGACATTTTCACAATATTAATTCTGCCAATCCATGAGCATGGGATATTTTTCCATCTCTTTGTGTCTTCCTCCATTTCTTTCAGAAGTGTTCTATAGTTTTTAGGGTATAGATCCTTTAGCTCTTTGGTGAGGTTTATTCCTAGGTATCTTATACTTTTGGGTGCAATTGTAAATGGGATTGACTCCTTAATTTCTCTTTCTTCAGTCTCATTGTTAGTGTATAGGAATACCTTGATTTCTGGGCATTGATTTTGTATCCTGCCATGCTACCAAATTGCTGTATGTGTTCTAGCAATCTTGGGGTAGAGACTTTTGGGTTTTCTATGTAGAGTATCATGTCATCAGCAAAGAAGGAGAGATTAACTTCTTCTTTGTCAATTTGAATGCCTTTAATGTCTTTTTGTTGTCTGATTGCTGAAGCTAGGACTTCCAATACTATGTTGAATAGTAGTGGTGAGAGTGGACATCCCTGTCTTGTTCCTGATCTTAGGGGAAAGGCTCCCAGTGCTTCCCCATTGAGAATGATATTTGCTGTGGGCTTTTTGTAGATGTCTTTTAAGATATCAAGGAAAGTTCCCTGTATCCCTACACTCTGAAGAGTTTTGATCAGGAATGGATGCTGTATTTTTTGAAATGTTTTCTCTACATTTAATGAGAGGATCATATGATTCTTGGGTTTTCTGTTGCTGATATGATGAATCACATTGATTGTTTTACAAGTGTTGAACCAGCCTTGTGTCACTGGAATAAATCCTACTTGGTCATGGTGAATAATCTTCTTAAGGAATTGTTGGATCTGATTGGCTAGTATCTTGTTGAGAATTTTTGCATCCATGTTCATCAGGGATATTGGTCTGTAATTCTCCTTTTTGGTGGGGTGTTTGTCTGGTTTTGGAGTAAGGTGATGCTGGCCTCATATAACCAATTTGGAAGTACTCCATCTCTTTCTCTTTCCAAACAGCTTTAGAAGAATAGGTATGATTTCTTCTTTAAACGATTGATAGAATTCCCCTGGGAAGCCATCTGGCCCTGGACTCTTGTGTCTTGGGAGGTTTTTGATGACTGCTTCAATTTCCTCCCTGGTTAATGGCCTGTTCAGGTTTTCTATTTTTTCCTGATCCAGTTTTGGTAGTTTGTGGCTTTTCAGGAATGCGTCCATTTCTTCTTGATTGCCTAATTTACTGCTGTATAGCTGTTCATAATACGTTTTAAAAATCGTTTGTATTTCCTTGATGTTGGTAGATTTCTCCTTTCTCATTCATGATTTTCTTAATTTGAATCTTCTGTCTCTTCATTTTAATAAGGTTGGCTAATGGTTTATCTATCTTATTAATTCTTTCAAAAACAAACTCCTGGTTCTGTTGATCTGTTCCACAGTTCTTCTGTTCTCAATTTCGTTGAGTTCTGCTCCAATTTTAATTAACTCTCTTCTTCTGCAGGGCATAGGGTCCATCTGCTATTTTTCTCTAGCTCCTTTATGTGTAAGGTTAGCTTTTGTTTGAGTTCTTTCCAGTCTTGAATGGATGCTTGTATTGCGATGTATTTCTCCCGCAGGACTGCTTTTTGCTGCATCCCAAAGATTTTGAACGGTTGTATCTTCATTCTCATTAGTTTCCATGAATTTTTTAATTCTTTCTTAATTTCCTGGTTGACCCTTTCATCTTTTTTTCTTTTGACGCTTACATCTTTTTTTTAAAGATTTTATTTATTTATGAGAGACACACAGAGAGAGGCAGAGACACAGGCAGAGTCACAGGCAGAGGGAGGAGCAGGCTCCATGCAGGGAGCCTGACATGGGACTCAATCCCAGGACTCCAGGATCACACCCTGGACTGAAGGCAGGCTCTAAACTGCTGAGCCACCCAGGGATCCCATGACCCTTCCATCTTTTAGCAAGATGTTCCTTAACCTCCACGTGTTTGAGGTCCTTCCAAACTTCTTGTTGTGATTTAGTTCCAATTTCAAGGCATTCTGGTCTGAGAATATGCAGGGGACCATCCCAAACTTTTGGTATTGGTTCAGACCCGATTTGTGACCCAGTATGTGGTCTATTCTGGAGAAAGTATCATGTGCACTTGAGAAGAATATATATTCAGTTGAGTTTGGATGTAAAGTTCACAGATATCTGTGAAATCCATCTGGTCCAGTGTATCATTTAAAGCTCTTGTTTCTTTGGAGATGTTGTGCTTAGAAGACCTATCGAGGGTTGAAAGAGCTAGATTGAAGTCACCAAGTATAAGTGTATTATTATCTACATATTTCTTCACTTTGGTTATTAATTGGTTTAAATATTTGGCAGCTCCCACATTCAGGGCATATATATTGAGGATTGTTAAGTTCTCTTGTTGGATAAATCCTTTAAGTAAGGGATAGTGTTCCTCTTCATCTCTCACTACATTCTTCAGGTAAATTTTAGTTTATCTGATTAAGGATGGCTACCCCTGCTTTTTTTTTGAGGTCCATTTGAATGGTAAGTAGTTCTCCAACCTTTTATTTTCAAGTTGTAGGTGTCCTTCTGTCTAAAATGAGTCCCTTGTAGACAGCAAATACATGGGTCCTGCTTTTTTATCCAGTCTGAAACACTACGCCTTTTGATGGGGTCATTAAGCCCGTCATGTTCAGAGTTACTATTGACAGATATGACTTTAGTGTCATCATGATATCTATTCAGTCCTTGTTTTTGTGGATTGTTCCACTGAAATTCTCCTTAAAGGGGAATTTGAAGAGTCCCCCTTAAAATTTCTTGCAGGGCTGGTTTGGAGGTCAAGTATTCTTTCAGTTCCTGCCTGTCTTGGAAGATCTTTATCTCTTCTTCTATTTTGAATGAGAGCCTTGCTGGATAAAGTGTTCTTGGTTGCATGTTCTTCTCATTTAGGACCCTGAATATATCCTGCCAGCCCTTTCTGGCCTGCCAGGTCTCTGTGGAGAGGTCTGCTGATACCATAATATTCGTCCCCATAAAAGTCAGGGATTTCTTGTCTCTTGCTGCTTTAAGGATCTTCTCTTTATCTTTGGAATTTGCAAGCTTCACTATTAAATGTCATGGTGTTGAACAGTTTTTATTGATATTCGGGGGGGGGAGATCTATTTTCTGGATCTGAATGCCTGTTTCCCTTCCCATATTAGGAAAGTTTTCAGCTATGATTTGTTAAAATACAGATTCTGGCCCTCTGACCCTTTCGGCACCCTTGGGAACCCCAATTAAACGTAGGTTTTTCTTCCTCAGGCTGTCGTTTTTTTCCCTTAATCTGTCTTCATTGTCTTCTAATTGTTTTTTTCCCTCAGTTTCCCTCTTTGCCATCAACTTGTCTTCTATGTCACTCACTTGTTCTTGCACCTCATTAACCGTGGTCATTAGGACTTCTAGTTTGGATTACATCTCATTCAACTGATTTGTAATTTCTGCCTGACTGGATCTAAATTCTGCAGTCCTGAAGTCTCTTGAGTCCTTTATGCTTTATTCTAGAGACACCAGTAGCTGTATAATACTGCTTCTTCATTGGCTTTCTGACATTGAATTGTAATCCAGATTTTGTAACTCTGTGGGAGAGAGGACTGTTACTGATTCTTTCTTTTTTTTTTTAATTTTTATTTATTTATGATAGTCACAGAGAGAGAGAGAGAGAGAGAGGCAGAGACATAGGCAGAGGGAGAAGCAGGCTCCATGCACCGGGAGCCTGATGTGGGATTCGATCCCGGGTCTCCAGGATCACGCCCTGGGCCAAAGGCAGGCGCCAAACCGCTGCGCCACCCAGGGATCCCTGATTCTTTCTTTTGAGGTAGATTTTCCTTCTAGTCATTTTGCTCAGTGCAGAGTGGCCAAAAACAAGTTGTATTGGGAAAAGGAGAAAAAGAGAGAGAGAGAAGGAAAGAAAAGAGAAAAAGAAAAAAGGAAGAAAAAAGGGAAAAAGAGAAGAAAAAGAGAAAGAAAAAGAAAGAAAGGTGAATAAAAAGGGTGGGGGAAGCAATCAGACATAAAGAAGAAAAAAAAACACAGGGGAGTATCTTCTGTTTCTGTATACTTTAAGTCCCTTGTCTTCCCCTGGAACCTCCGTCTCGTTGGTCTTTTGCAGGAAGGACATGTTGTGCTCTTTTTCAGGTGTTAGCACTTGGGGGAGCTGCTCTTCCCTCTGCCTGGTGCAGGGCTCAGTGGGGGTTCTTTACCCCATGAGGCCCTGGAGGAACAACCCCAGTGGCTGCTCTGGAAACCTGAATTCAGCCTCCGCAGTAACTATGGAATTCCCCATCTGCAGGGGCCTGGAGGCTCCAGGGTGGGGCCGCTGATCTCTTCAGCTTGGGGCAGGAGCATACTTGCTGTCCTGGGCCCTCTGGGCCTCTGCCTGTCCCGGGGGAGGCCGGATCTTGGGCTGTGTCCCAGCGCCCTGTGCTCCCGGTCTGCGCTGTTGGATTTGCGCTCTGGGCCACGCAGCTGCCTCTCCATGGATCCACTGCCAGAGCCTCTCTGAGGTGCTCCCGGAGCTGTGCAGCCCCCTCCGCACGGAGCCTCTTCCTCTGCCAGAGCCGCCACCACCGAGCTCCTCCCGGCCACGCAGCCCCCTCCCCAGAGCCACTGCCGGAGCTCCTCCGAGGTGCTCCCAGAGCTGCTCAGCTCCCTCCATGGAGTGGCCACCCGATCTGCTCCCAGCTCAGTGTGTGCGCACGGCAGCCCTTAGGGAGCTCGGTGCACTCTCCTGGGTGCGCAGGTGTCTGTTAGTGTCCCAGGGAGCCTGAGGGCATTCCTGCTCTCCTGGGGTCCTGCTCTAATTCCCTGCGAGCCCCTTTTCACCCAGGAAGAGTGGTGCAGTTCCTTCTTCTCCGGGACGGGGCTCTCCTGTCCTGGGGGCACTCGCCCCAGCCTTAGCCAGGCTCCTCGTGGGGCCCTTCCCCGTTGGATGCCTTTTGTTTATTTCTTTTTCCCCATCTTCCTACCTTAATAGAAGTGTGAACTTTTCTCACTGTAGCATTTCAGCTATTCTCTCTTTAAATCTCAGGCTGAATTCATAGATTTTCAGGATGATTTGAAGGTTATCTAGGTACTTTGGTGGATACAGGTGATTTGGGAACCCTACTCTTCTGCCATCTTGCCCCTCTTCCCCTTGTAACTTATCTTCAGAAGGAATTCATTTTTCTACAACAATAACTCTATTCCATGAATCAGAAACTTCCCACTACTGCCTCTTTCCAGTCCTTGGGAAACATCATTCTTTCTGTCTTTACAAATCTACTTTACATTTGCAAGAGGAATAGGATGTCTAAATGCCTTTTCCTAGCCTCAGAAATGCGGCCAGCATCCTCCTTAAACTTGTTGCCCAGGCTACACATTACTATGCTCTGCTGGGTACCTTCAAATGCACTAGGTCTCCCAACATCCATAGGCTTCTGGGACACTTGGGAGGCCCAGTGTCCAGAACTCTCCCACGGTCCCAAAGATTCCCCCAGGCTCCCCAGTTTAAGGCAGACTAATTTGCTCTGAGACATGGGCTCATCCTTTCTCAATGTTGAATCTATGGGGTAGCCCAGGTGGCTCAGTGTTTGGCGCCACCTTCAGCCCAGGGTGAGATCCTGGAGACCCAGGATTAAGTCTCACTTTGGGCTCCCGGCATGGAGACTGCTTCACTTTCTGCCTGTGTCTCTGCCTCTCTCTCTTTCTGTGTCTCTCATGAATAAATAAATAAAATACTTTAAAAAGAGATGAATCTAGGTTTTAAAAAGAGCCAAATGATGGAAATGGATAAAAAATATGTCAAAGATCTTCATAAGAGATGAAAGTGGGTGAATGTGGAGAATGGAGTGACTAGCACAATCTCATAACAACTTAGCTTCTGGCTGAATCAGTGGGTGAAGAATTTACCTTCAGCCCAGGTCATGATCACAGGATACTGGGTTGTGCCCTTCATCAGGCTCCCCACTTGGTGGGTATTCTCCCTTTCCCTCTGCCCCTGGACTCACTCATGCCCTCTCATTCAGTCCCTCTCCCTAAATAAATAAAATACTTAGGAAAGAAAAATTCTCATAATCTTATGGATTTCCTTTGGTTTTAAATGTTTTTCAATACATCAATAGCCTTATCTACCTTCCTTGCAAAGATATTGGACAGGTGTATATCAACTTTCTAGACTTCAGAATCATGAGTTATTCTCCCCCTTTTGGAGGATTGTTTTTCAACTCATACTTAAAAAGTCTCTTCCAGTTTGTCCAGGGCAGGGGGAAGGAAAAAGTTTCAACCTGCAGATATGACTTCTTCCTTCCAGGGGGATGCAGAATGTGCCAAAGTCTGTTGGCTCTTATGACGCACTCCAGTTCACCATGGAGATAATCTGGGTATGCTTCCCCAATTCCTTGGGATGAAGTGTCAGTGCCAATGTAGAGTGGTACTAGACAGTGCTGGCAATCGGGTGGCCATGGCCTTCCCTGTGCCCTAGCTCTCCCTTGTACATATGCAATCACACATACACACACATCAATCCATGTTCACACACAATGATGGTGCACAAAAAGTTTCAAAATATATACCGTGCATCATAT
This sequence comes from Canis aureus, assembly GCF_053574225.1. NCBI lineage: Eukaryota > Metazoa > Chordata > Mammalia > Carnivora > Canidae > Canis > Canis aureus. The sequence continues at coordinate 4,869,208 of NC_135650.1, read as the reverse complement.
GACACTAAGGGAAGAGGGCCCCAAGAGTATCTCCTGGACAACATGATGACCTACCCTCAACAGACCAATGAATTTAATCAGAACAGGAAAGTGCAGGCAGCCACTCAATATCTACTTCTTTGTCTTGTTTCTTAGCAGAAACCTAATTATACTTAAGTGGCAAATTGCCCAGCAAATTCTACATTTCTCGAGGTTCCCAGCAGCCAGAGTGTCTAAAAAAACATAAGTGGGAAGGTGGGGCAAGATGGCGGAGGAGTAGTATCCCCAAGTCACCTGTCCCCACCAAATTACCTAGATAACCTTCAAATCATCCTGAAAATCTACAAATTCGGCCTCAGATTTAAAGAGAAAACAGCTGGAATGTTACAGTGAGAAGATTTCACACTTCTATCAAGGTAGAAAGATGGGGAAAAAAGAAATAAAGAAACAAAAAACATCCAAGGGGGAGGGGCCCCAAGAGGAGCTAGGGTAAGGCCAGGGTGACTGCCCCCAGGAGAGGAAAGCCCTGTTGTGGAGATGCAGAAGCTTCACCAATCATCCTGGGCAGAAAGGCGATTACAGGGAGTTAGAGCAGGACCCCAGTAGGGGCGGGGATGCCCTTAGGCTCCCTGGGACAGTAATGGAGCACCTGTGCCCTGGAGAGAGTGCACTGAACTCCCTAAAGTGCTGCAGCGTGTGCACAGCTGGACCTGGGAGCAGCTCGGATGGACTCAGGCTGTGGCTCCACGGAGAGGGAGCTGCACAGCCTGGAGCATGAATCCAACAGTACAGGCCTGGGAGCACAGGGCACCAGGGACACAGCCTAGGATTCGACCTCCCTCGGGGATAGGAAGAGGCCAGGAGGGTACAGGACAGCAAGTGCCCTCCTGCCCCGAGCTGAGCAGATCAGCAGCCCCGCCCCCAACCATCCAGGCCCCTGCAGACTAAGAGCCCTGTAGCTACTGTGGGAACTGAATCCAGGGGTCCAGCACTGGCCGCCACAACTGTGGTTGTTCCTCCTGGGGCCTCACGGGGTAAACGATGCCCACTGAGCCTCACAGTGGCCTCACAGGTTAAACAGGTTAAATATCTTTTGCTGAGCAGCCCCCCCAGGTGATAACATCTGAAAATTGGCACAGAAGGACCCTCCCCCAGAAGAACAGCTAGACGGACAGGGGAAAAAATTATTGACCAAGCAGCACTGGAAAGTTCCAGGGGAAGTCAAGGGATTTACAGTATACATAATCAAAGGATACTCCCCCTTGTTTTTCTTTTTTTCTTTTTTTTGTTTTGTTTTTCTTTTATCCTTTTTTTTTGGCTTTTTGATTTCCGTTTGCTTCCCCCCCCTTTTTTTGTTTTTCTTTTTATACTCTTTTTCTTCTCTTCTTTTTTCCTTTTTTCTCTTTTTTCTTCTTTTTCTCTTTTTCTTTCATTCTTCTTCTACTTTCTTTTTCTCCTTTTGACAACACAACTTGTTTTGACCACTCTGCACTGAGCGAAATGATGAGAAGGAAAATCTCACCTCAAAAGAAGGAATCAGAAACAGTCCTCTCTCCCACAGAGTTAAAACATTTGGATTACAATTCAATGTCAGAAAGCCAATTCGGAAGCACTATTATACAGCTACTGGTGACTCTAGAAAAAAGAATAAAGGATTCAAGAGACTTCATGACTGCAGAATTTAGATCTAATCAGGCAGAAATTAAAAATCAATTGAATGAAAAAAAAAATAAAAATCAATTGAATGAGATGCAATCCAAACAAGAAGTCCTAAGGCCAAGGGTTAACGAGGTGGAAGAACAAGTGAGTGACATAGAAGACAAGTTGATGGCAAAGAGAGAAACTCAGGAAAAAAAGATACAATTAAAACATCATGAGGATAGATTAAGGGAAATAAGTGACAGCCTGAGGAAGAAAACTCTACGTTTAATTGGGGTTCCCAAAGGCGTTAAAAGGGCCAGAGGGCCAGAATATGTATTTTAACAAAACATAGCTGAAAACTTTCCTAAATTGGGAAGGGAAACAGGCATTCAGATCCAGGAAATAGAGAGATCCTCCCCCCCCCGAAAATCAATAAAAACTGTTCAACACCTCGACATCTAATAGTGAAGCTTGCAAATTCCAAAGATAAAGAGAAGATCCTTGGGATCCCTGGGTGGCGCAGCGGTTTGGCGCCTGCCTTTGGCCCAGGGCGCTATCCTGGAGACCCGGGATCGAGTCCCATATCGGGCTCCCGGTGCATGGAGCCTGCTTCTCCCTCTGCCTGTGTCTCTGCCTCTCTCTCTCTCTCTCACTGTGTGCCTATCATAATAAAAAATAAAATTAAATTAAAAAAAACATATTATAAACAGCTATATGCCAAGAAATTAGGCAATCTAGAAGAAATGGACACATTCTGGAAAGCCACATAGTACCAAAACTGGAATAGGAAGAAATAGAAAACCGGAACAGGCCAATAACCAGGGAGGAAATTGAAGCACTCATCAAAAACCTCCAAGGATACAAAAGTACAGAGCCATATGGCTTCCCTGGGGAATTCTATCAATCATTTAAAGAAGAAACTATACCTATTCTACTAAAGCTGTTTGGAAATATAGAAAGAGATAGAGTACTTCTAAATTTTTCTATGAGGCCAGCATCACCTTAATTCCAAAACCAGACTAAGACCCCAACAAAAAGGAGAATTACAGACCAATATCCCTGATGAACATGGATGCAAAAATTCTCAACAAGATACTAGCCAACAGGATCCAAGAGTACATTAAGAAAATTATTCACCATGACAAAGTACGATTTATCCCTGGGACACAAGGCTGGTTCAACACTCGTAAAACAATCAATGTGATTCATCATATCAGCAAGAGAAAAAACAAGAACCATATGATCCTCTCATTATATGCAGAGAAAGCATTTCACAAAATAGAGCATCCATTCCTGATCAAAACTCCACAGAGTGTAGTAATACAGGGAACATTCCTCAACATCTTAAAAGCCATCTATGAAGAGACCACAGCAAATATAATTCTCAATGTGCAAGCACTAGGAGCCTTTCCCCTCAGATCAGGAACAAGGCATGGATGTCCACTCTCACCACTTATATTCAACATAGTACTAGAAGTCCTAGCCTCAGCAATAAGACAAGAAAAGACATTAAAGGCACTCAAATCGGCAAAGAAGAGTCAAACCCTCCCTCTTCGCCTATATCATGAGACTCTACATAGAAAACCCAAAAGCCTCCAAAAGCTGTATGAGTTGCTAGAACTCATACAGCAATTTGGTAGCATGGCAGGATACAAAATCAATGCCCAGTAGTCAGTGGCATTTCTATACACTAACAATGAAACTGAAGAAAGAGATATTGAAGAGTCAATCCCATTTCCTTTGCACCCAAAACATAAGATACCCAGGAATAAACCTAACTAAAGAGGTAATGATCTATACCCTAAAAACTATACAACACTTCTGAAAGAAATTGAGGAAGACACAAAGAGATGGAGAAATATTCCATGTTCATGGATTCTCATAATTAATATTGTAAAAATGTCAATGTTACCCAGGGGAATGTACATGTTTAATGCAATCCCTATCAAAATACCATGGACTTTCTTCAGAGAGTTAGAACAAATTATTTTAAGATTTGTGTGGAATCAGAAAAGACCCCGAAGAGCCAGGGAAATTTTAAAAAAGAAAACAATAGCCAGGGGCATGACAATGCTGGATTTCAGGTTGTACTACAAAGCTGTGGTCATCAAGACAGTGTGGTACTGGCACAAAAACAGACACATAGATCAATGGAATGGGTTAGAGAACCCACAAGTGGATGCTGAACTTTATGGTCAACTAATATTCGATAAAGGAGGAAAGACTATCCACTGGAAGCAAGACAGTCTCTTCAATAAATGGGGTGGGAAAATTGGACATCCACATGCAGAAGAATGAAACTAGACCACTCTCTTTCACTATACACAAAGATAAACTCAAAATGGATGAAAGATCTAAAGGTGAGACAAGATTCCATCAAAATCCTAGAGGAGAACACAGGCAACACCCTTTTTGAACTTGGCCACAGTAACTTCTTGCAAGATACATCCATGAAGTCAAAAGAAAGAAAAGCAATAATGAACTATTGGGACTTCATCAAGATAAGAAGCTTTTGCACAGCAAAGGATACAGTCAACAAAACTAAAAAATAACTTACAGAATGGGAGAAGATATTTGCAAATGAGGTATAAGATAAAGGGCTAGTTTCCAAGATCTATAAAGAATTTATTAAACTCAACACCAAAGAAACAAACAATCCAATCATGAAGTGGGCAAAAGACATGAACAGAAATCTCACAGAGGGAGACAAAGTCATGGTGAACACACACACGAGAAAATGCTCTGAATCACTTGCCATCAGGGAAATACTAATCAAAACCACAATGAAATACCACCTCACACCACTGATAATGGGGAAAATTAACAAGGCAGGGAACCACAAATGTTGGAGAGGTTGTGGAGAAAAGGGAACCCTCTTACACTGTGGTGGGAATGTGAAAGTGTCCCCCACTCTAGAAAACTGTGTGGAGGTTCCTCAAAGAGTTAAAAATAGACCTGCCCTCCGACCCAGCAATTGCACTGTTGGGGATTTACCCCATAGATACAGATGCAATGAAATGCCGGGACACCTGCACCCCGATTTTTCTGGCAGCAATGTCCACAATAGCCAAACTGTGGAAGGAGCCTCAGTGTCCATCAAAAGATGAATGTATAAAGATGTGCTTTATGTATACAATGGAATATTACTCAGCCATTAGAAATGACAAATACCCACCATTTGCTTTGACGTCGATGGAGCTGTGGGTATTATGCTGCGTGAAATCAGTCAATCAGAGAAGGACAAGCATTATATGTTCTCATTCATTTGGGGAATACAAATAATAGTGAAAGTGTATAGAAGGGAAGGGAGAAGAAATGGGTAGGAAATATCAGAAAGAGTGACAGAACATAAAGATTCCTAACTCGGATCCCTGGGTGGTGCAGTGGTTTGGTGCCTGCCTTTGGCCAAGGGCATGATCCTGGAGACCCGGGATTGAATCCCACGTCAGGCTCCTGGTGCATGGAGCCTGCTTCTCCATCTGCCTATGTCTCTGCCTCTCTCTCTCTCTCTCTCTCTCTGGGACTATCATAAAAAAAGACAACTAACTCTGGGAAATGAACTAGGGGTGGTGGAAGGGGAGGACGACAGGGCTTGGGGGTGAATTGGTGACGGGCACTGAGAGGGGCACTTGAGGATGAGCTCTGGGTGTTATTCTGTATGTTGGCAAATTGAACACCAATATAAAATAAATTTACTATTAAAAAAAAGAAAACCATGTGGTTAAATGAGTGAGGCATTACATCCTGGGTGAGAATGGAGATTTTGAAAACACTGCCCAGAGGAAGGTCACCAGGAGAACATTACCATTGCAGGCACAGGGACACAGGAGACTATGCAGCTGTCATCTGCAGGACCCAATACACATGTGGCCCATTGAACCCCTGGCTCAGGAGTCTCACTGGCCATGTAGTGCCCCAGCTTAAGCACAGCCCCCTCTCTCCAGTTACTGTGTGTGGGCTTCTCTGACACCATACCGCAGAGAACTAAGCAGAACCTGAAGGCCTGAGGTCAAATACCAGCTCCTCAGTGCCCCTGTTGGGAAATTCTCCACCTTTTGAAACTTGCACAATAGGAAGTAATACACACAGGCAGCTCATGGTGTTGTCAGGAGGAGCTCTAGGGAACATGTATGAAGCATGTACTGCTGGTAGAGTCAGCACCACACCAATAATAATGCTTGAGGAGGTATCTGAAGAGGAACTGTGAATCATAAGGCATGTGCTATATACTTAGCTCTGAGAAACAATGATTACTTGGGTGCTGTTCCCTCTGGCATCATTGGTGTGACGTTAACATGTATCACATTTATGTGTGCATGTGCATATCAACTGACCCCATTTTAACTGTGAGAAAGAAAGGAGATATCTCAAGAAGTGAGTTTTACCTATACTGTTGCGTGTTGACCTTAGAAACTATCCTTAATGGGGCATTCTGGGTAACTCAGTGGTTTAGCACCCGCCTTAGGCCAAGGACATGATCCTAGAGTCTCTGGTTTGAATCCATTATTGGGAGTCCTGCATGAAGCCTGCTTCTCCCTCTGCCTCTTTCCCACTCAATGTGTCTCTCATGAATAAATAAATTAATTCTTAATAAAAAAGAAACTATCTCAAATGTCTGTGTGAAAGCATAAGGCAAGTGACAGCAATTTAACCATGTGGAAGCAGTTATTAGAAAGCAGTTTGAGGGATCCCTGGGTGGCGCAGTGGTTTGGCGTCTGCCTTTGGCCCAGGGCGCGATCCTGGAGACCTGGGATCAAGTCCCACATCGGCCTCCTGGTGCATGGAGCCTGCTTCTCCCTCTGCCTGTGTTTCTGCCTCTCTCTCTCTCTCTGTGTGACTATCATAAATAAATAAAAATAATTTAAAAAAAAGAAAGCAGTTTGAAATAAACATCTAATTTGGCGAATTTAGCCTTAGGGTCAGGGTCAGGATAATAGGTAGATGCTAGCTTTAGAATAAGAGGTCCAGTTAGAGGTATGGTTATGGTTATGGTTGGGGTTAAGAGCTAGGCTTAGATGCTGAGGTTCAGATTTGAGTAAGGGGTTGGGTTTGGGACAGGGGTAGGGACAGGTTTGGAATAGGGCTATGTTGGGTTTCAGATTGTGTTTGAATGGGTTTCGGTTTACTGGTTGGGTATAGGTTCTAGTTTGGGTTATGGATTTGGGTCAGAGCTCAGGTCAATGTCAGGTCAGAGTTTAGGGTCAGAATTATGGTTAAGATTAGGATTAGAACTGGACCGGTTAGGATTAGAGTTCATTTTAGTGTTCTGATTAGGGTTCGTATTAGGATTTGGGTTAGCTTTTTGGGTGAGGGTGAGGGTTAGCGTTAGGATTCTGGTTAGAGTTAGGTTTCTGGTTAGGTTTCTGGTTAGGTTTTGTCTAGTGTATGGCTTAGTGTTCGGGTTAGGGTTCAGGATAAGTTTAGGGTTGGGTTCAGGTTTGTTAAAGGGTTAGAGTTAGGATTAGGGCCAAGTTTCAGGTTCATTTTCAGATTCCAGTTACGTTTTGAGTTCAGGTTCGGGTTCAGGTTAGGGTCGGGTTAGGGATTAGGTTTAGATTTAGGGGTAGGGTTTGATTTCAGGTTAGAGACCCCATCTGTTACTCCCGTTGACTCATTTGCCTCTCCACAGGAAGCCCCTAAAGTGAATCGCTCCAATGGAAATCAAGAGATCTATGAGAATCTGAGCTCTGAGAGTCGTTCCACAACACCTATAGTCTCCCAATTTGCTCTGTGGAGACATCAATGTTCTCTTGTATCCAAAGACCAAAGTTTTACTTGATCTTTTACAAAAATTTTTAAGGATATTAATTAATATCTTTCAGAGAAAAAGAGAAAATAAGAAGGGTAGTAGCAGAGGAAGCAGGAGAAGCAGGTACCACATTGAGCAAGGTACCCAATGTAGGGCTCAGACCCAGGAATATGGGATCATCAACTGACCTGAAGTCAGAGGTCTAAGTGACTGAGTCATGCAGTGCCCTTACTTGATTTTATCATCTATCCTGATGGTCCAAATATGGGTGGACCTATTCATTCCATGAGGCAGCCATGAAGATACCATATATAACATACTATGAACATGCCTACCTACAATGTGTAGAGTGATTGACTGACATCTAAACGGAGGTATGTAAATGAGAACTGTATCTACTTTATTCCTTCAATGATCTTAGCGACTAGAAATGTGTCTGCAATACTAGTTGCTAAATCTATGTTCTTGGATGAAGTAATCCCAACCAGCACTATTCATAGAGGACCTTGAGCTGCTTTCCATTCCCCCAATGACCCCTAACTCTGAGCACATAAAGGAAAGTAGAAATACCATTTAGATTGAATGCCAGAAGTCCTTTGCAAAGAGGAATACTGCCTACTTTCCACGTATTTCAGTAAACCCAGGTACCACAGACCCATGAGTGTTGATGTGGAGAGCTTCTTCCATGTGGAGAGAGAACTGCCATGCATGAAGATGCCCTGCAGCCCTTTTACAAGGCCAGGCAACAGAAAAGTCTATGCCAGCATTTCTCCCAGGATTTCCCACAGTATGCCCACGGAGTTCATCCTCTTACCACAGCACTTTTCAGAGGAGGAAAAGGAAGCTCAGAGAGAAGCAGTGACATTCTCAAAACATACAGGTGGTAGAGGCAAGCCTCACTCCCTGTGCTGCATATGGGGTGGTCACTCATCTGTCTGACTGCTGGCCCAACACTTATTGGGTTGTGTTGAACATCTGGTAGATACAGGTAATGATTGGGTTGTGTTAGAGGCTACTATCCTGGAAGGATAGCAACAGGGAGTGTAAAAACTATGCCTTCTTTTGGAATCAGCATAGTTTAGGCCTCACCCAGGGACAGGGTTTATTCCAGTTCACACGAGGGACAAAATGAGGGACATTTGTTGTCAGCTTCAAAACCATGAATCAGGGATCCCTGGGTGGCGCAGTGGTTTAGGGCCTGCCTTTGGCCCAGGGCGCGATCCTGGAGATCTGGGATCAAATCCCACGTCAGCTTCCCGGTGCATGGAGCCTGCTTCTCCCTCTGCCTGTGTCTCTGCCTCTCTCTCTCTCACTGTATGCCTATCATAAAAAAAACAAAAAACAAAACAAAACCAAAAATCACTGGGAACATCAGTGTCTGGCGCCCTGACTAGAGACTCCCATCTCCTCTGGAAGTTGTACAGGACAGAAGACTTCAGTGTCAATAGGAAAGAGTTTCTAGGCTTCAAAGTACCATTGGTTTGGAGGGAGACATGGTAAATCATTGGTAATTTCAACAAATTCTGTTAGCTGAGCAACAACAGCACTTCTCTCAACTAATAACTTTTATGAAAATCAGTATGTCATTGAGTCACCAGTAAACATCCCCACTGCAGATAGAACACAGAGGGTTAGAAACACATATGATGCTCACGATCCCATACATTGGGCCTGAGAATAGACCAAAGCATGGGCTGCATGGCATTTCCCCTAAGCTTATGTAGCTTGGTCTATTCCTGACAGAGGGATGAAGGTTCAAGGGAGAACCACCTTCTTCTGCAGGCCCCAGAGAAGCCGATTGTTTATAGTATGGGTTCTTGGCTTGCCCTCATCATCTGTCTTGAGTTCGACCATGAATGTGACCTGTTCTCACCACAGACTGGCAATTGATTTCATTGGTGCCCTGATGCACCTGTGCTTGTCAGAGGAGATGAAGTAATTGGAGACTTGAAGCAACTCATCCAAGAATTCTTGTGTGGATCTCTACAAAAAGAGCTAGCTACCTGGGGTCAGAAGGCATCAGAGGCCTTCCCCCTAATCTGGGGTTCAAGGTTATGGCAGATCTAGCAACTAAAACAGTCTGTTGAGACACATAGTGTGTTCTGCAGCACTGCAGAAATGTTAAAAGAATGGCATCAGGTCAAGTGCCAAGGGTTTGAAAGGCTGAATATATGTGGCAAATGTCCCATTTATGGAGTGCTACTAAGATCTATAAGGACAAAGCTCATATTCTGTTGGACCAATGATTTGATGTGTTATGACAGATGACACAGTATAGAAATGTTTCATCCCAACCTACATTTTTTGATAAATCATCCTCTTTAGTAAGGGCTCAGAGACGTTCTGCAAGGACAGTGGAGCTGGGTTCTATGAAGGATATCTGGGACGTTAGATGAAATAATAAACAGTAGTAAAATGGACATTGCTTTTTGTGAAACAAACAAACCACCGCCACTAATCAAAAACATAAAATATATTCTGCATCACCCTAAAATATGTGAAGAGTGTCTTCCCACCTCATACGTAGCTGGAGGTTAGGAGTCGGGCGCTCACATGGAAACATTATGGAGGCTCCAGGTTTCTCTGCATGTTGCTGTGGGGGCCATATTTGTGTGGAGTACCCTCTTCCCATTCTCTCATGAGAACAGCATTGATCCTTGATTGCTTGGTGCACCTGATAATTGACTAGGGATATAGAACAGTTGATGCCACATACCATCTCCACAATTATTTCCTCAGTGCACCTCGGCAAATACAGTGCCTCGTATATACAAGGCCAAGAGACATTAGATCCTCCCTTGTCATCAGTACAAGGGCATACCCCAGTAGAATATGTGTAATCCAGTTCAGACCACAGGTATAGCTGAAGAGACACTTGGTAAGGAGGAATCCAGATGAAAGAGACTCTTTGTTTCATGACTAACATACTCGTAGTTAAGCTTGGTCCCCATCATTCACCTTCTCATCTTGCCTGCTATGACTTTGGGACTGAACACAAAAGATATGTCAGGCATCCCAAACCTGCTGGTTTATGTCAAGGAAGGGCATGTTCCTCTCCTCCATCCTCTCTATATACACACACTCACACACACACACACACATAGACACACACACACAATGAGGGGCAAGAGGTATGGGCCCACTCAGCTGAGATCACAGTGTGGTCTGCTTTCCTGTGGGCTGCCCCACGTTGCCTTGTGGTACCTGTTGATGTCTCCTGACACATAACCCGAAGCTTCAGAGAAGTGGGCCAAGATGACATCAACAGAGACGTGAAAATCTCTCCCTCTTGACTCTCCTAAGGTGAGAGCATGTGAAAGTAGGACAACAACAACAGAACATCTTATTCTGTTGATTGTCTCCACTTAAGTGAGCTGGAAAGTGGGAAGTTCTAGAACACAGGTTCCTGGTAACCAGAATTCTAATCAGTTTTGGGCCTGTCATCAAGGAATTGAGGTCACTTTTTTAAGATTCCAGCACCTGGGCCCCTTCCTTCACTCAGACTTGTCCAAAACCTCTTGGTAGATGACTACTTAACCCAGGTCATCTCCTTAACTATACATCATAAGCCAAAAATGTCATAGCCACAACTCTTTGAAAATGCAAATAAGATCCTACCTATGAGGAGACAGAGCTGAATTCAGACCTTTGTTTCTCCACTAGCTTCCCCAGTTCTGTGTCCTATATAATCGCCTGTGTCTCTCACAGAGTCCCTGGTTTCCCAGCCTGCCTGGTGGTAATCAGGCTAGAATCTACTTCCTAGGGACATCATAAGGTTTCTTTAGGTGATATTTTTAATGCGTGTGGACTGGTATCCTGTGTATGTGAGGCACAAATTGAAGGATGGTAGATTGACAAGAAGGGATGGGATGTGGCATGGGGTACCCCTTGAAATTGTCCTGGGTTCCAACAAAGTAATGTCATAATGGTCACTTTCCCTCTCACTTCATTTCATTGGAGACACCACGATGGGTTGAAAGTGCTCCAAGATGCAGATAATGTCATCTTCTGTATTAAAACTTTCTAATTGTTTCTTGTTATATTTAGGATGAGACCCAGTTGCCTAGTTTTCGCAACTGAGGGCAACAACATTCACAGTGGCTCCAGGGATCTTGGCCTATGGCTCAAATATCCCTGTATAACCTGGAGGTGCTTAGTGACTGGCTTCTAACCAATAAAATACAGCTAACAGAATGACATGTCAAATCTAAGTTCGAATTAAAACTATGGCTAGGTTTAGTGTTAGGGTTAGGTTTAGGGTTAGGATTTAGGGTGAGCATTAGTGTTACAGTTTAGGGTAAGGATTAGAGGGAGGGTTAGTGCTAGGCTTTAGAGTTAGTGTTAGGGTTAAGGGTGAGTTTAGGATTAGCCTTTAGGTTTAGGGGTTAGGGTTAGAGTTTAGGGTTAGGTTTTAGGATTAGGTTAATGTTTAGGTTCTAGGTTGAGGGTTAGGGTTTAAGGTTAGGGTTATGGGTAAGGCTTAAGGTAGTGTTATGTATTAGGGTGAGTATTAGCATAAGGGTTTAGTGTTAGGTTTAGGTTATGATTTAGGGTTATCATTAGGTTTAGGTTTCTGGATCATGTTCAGTTTTGTATTCAGGTTCAGGTCAGGTTAATGTCACATTAGGAATCAGGTTAGGGTTTAACTATTGTTCTGGTTAGGGTTCGGATAAGGTTCAGGTACGGTTTAGGATTCAGGTCCACGTTCGTGTTATGGTTATGGTTAGTTTCAATGTTTGAGTTCTCGTTCAGTTTAGGGGTCATGTTTTGGGTAGGGTTCATGTTGGGGTTAGGGTTATGGTTCGGGTTAGGTTTGGATTAGAGTTAGGGTTAGCATTCAGTTTAGGTCTTAGGGTTACCATTAGGTAATCATCCAGGTTCGTTTTCAGGGTAGGGATCCCATCTGCTATTCTCTTTCACTCATTTGCCTCTTCACAGGAAGGCCCCAAAATGAAGCACTCCCAATGGAAAACAATAGGTCTATGAGATCCTTCGTACTGAGTTGCTCCCCAGTCACAACCCCTATAGTCTCCCAAAGTGCTCTGTGAAGGCATCAATGTTCTCCTTCTGGATCCAAAGACCAAAGTTTTACTTTATATCTTATCAAAAAAAAGGTTAAGGATAATTACTAATTTCTTAGACAGAGAGAGAGAATAAACATGGTGAGCAGGAGAGGCAGGCTCCCCACTGAATAGCGAGGCCAATGTAGGGCTCAAACTGAAGACCCTGGGACCATGATCTGACCTGAAGGCAGAGGACTAACTATCTGAGCCACTCAGACCCTTTCTTCATCTAATTACCAATTTTAATTGTCCAAATGTGGGTGTATCCATTCATCTCATGAGGCAGCCATGAAGATGTTACATCTAACAAACTATGGACAGTTAGATGGGGTCCCAGAAGTCCTTTGCCAACAGGGATACTGCCTGCTTTCCATGTACTTTGGCAAACCCAGACTGCCACAGGTCCATAAGGGTTGATGTGGAGAGCTTCTTTGCTGGGGAGAGAACTGCTACACAGGAAGATGCATAGCAGCCCTTTCTACAGGCCAAGTGCCTTAAAAGACTGAATCACTCTTGCAGATGGCCTCATTTATGGAGTACTATGAATATCTATAAGGAAACAGCTCGTGACATATTGGGCCTTCAGTGATCTGATGTGTTCTGACAGACACATTATGGAAAAGTATACAGAATAGATTCATCTCACCCTCCTTTTTGTGTTAAAAAAATCATTTAGTATGATGAGTTGTAACAGTTAGGAGACTTTCTGCAGGGACAGTGGAGCTGGGATCTACATAGGATATCTGGGACGTATTGGTAAAATAATAAAAATAGTACTAAAATGCAAAGATACTCATTGCTTTGTGTTAACCAAAAAAAACCAACTTCACTCCACAAAACATGAAATATATTCTGCACCATTCCAACATAGATGAAGAGAGATTTCCCACCTCATACATAGCTGTAGGTTAGCCATGAAGGTTCATATCTCTTTGGGGTTGAGCCTGTGGGGCACTCATGAAGAAACACTACAAGAGGGCCCCTGGTTTCTCTCCATGTTTGTGCATGGATGAATTTCTTTGAAGAACACTTTCCTATTCTCACCTCAGAACACCATGGAGTCTTCTTTTCCTGTTGCACCAGATAGCTGTCTAGGCAGATAGAATAGTTGAAGCCACAGACTATTTCCTCCAAGATCTCCTGTGTGCGGGTATGTAAACACAGTTCCCAATATATACAGGGCCAGGAGACATTAGGGTCCTTCCTGGAGTTCACCGAAAAGGGATACCCCAATTAGAATGTGTGTTCCCCAGTTCAAGCCACAGGGGCAGAGGAAGACACATCTGGCAAGGAGAAAGCCAGATGAAAGAGTAACTTGGGCTCATGACTACCATATTCAAAGTTGAGCTTGGTCCCCAACACTCATTTTCTCATCTGCTTACTATGACCTGGGTGACTGAACACAAATCATGTGTCAAAGTTCCAACAGCAACCCCCCTTTTCCCAGGAAGATCATGTTCCTCTCCTCTGTCCTGTCTACACACACACTTACAAAAAACATACACATACAGACACACATACAATGAGGTGTTAGAGCCCACTCAGCTTAAATCACAGTGTGGTCTACTCTTCAATTGGCTGCCTCAATTTGCCTGTGGTACCTTTTGATGTTTCCCAACACATAACAGAAGCTTCAGAGAAAAGGGCTGAGCTGAGGTCGACAGCAACATGAAATGCACTCCCTCTGGATTCTCCTGAGCCACGAGCTCCTGACTGTAGGAAAACAGCAACAGAACATCTTATTTTCTTGACCACTCCAATTAAGTGAGCTTAGAAGCAGGAAGTTCTAAAACATAGGTTTCTGGCTACCAGAGATCTAAATAGGTTGTGGCCTGACACCAAGGAAATCAGATTTTCAAGATTCCATCTCTTAGGCCCCTTCCTTCAGTCAGACCTATCCAGAGCCCTTACTTTGCAGATGACTGCTTTCCCCATGTCATCTCCTTAACTGTGCATCATGAGCCAAAGATGCCATAGCCACAACTCTCTGAAAATACAAGTAAGGTCCTACCTATGAGATGGAGCTGAATTCAGACCATTATTTCTCCACTTTTTTTCATAGTTGTGTCCTATCTAACCAAATGTGTCTCTCACATTGTCCCCAGTTTCTCAACTTGCACATTGGTAATCAGGCTAGAATCTACTTCCTAGGAACATCATCAGGTGTCTATGGATGATATTTTTAACGCATGTGGGCTGGTGTCTTATGTATCTGGGGCACAAATTGAAGGATGGAGGATTGACAAGAAGGGGTGGGATGTGGTATTGTGTACCACTTGAAAGTGGCCTGGTTTCCAACAAAGTAACATCACAATGGTCACTTTTCCTATGGCCCCATTTCAATGGGGGCACCCCGCTGGGGTGGAAATGCTCCAAGATGCAGACATGTTCATCTTCTTTAGTAAAACTGTCCAATTGTTTCCTTTTATTTTTAAATTTTTTTTTATTTATGATAGTCACAGAGAGAGAAAGAGAGAGGCAGAGGCAGAGACATAGGCAGAGGGAGAAGCAGGCTCCATGCACCGGGACCCCGATGTGGGAATCGATCCCGGGTCTCCAGGTTCGTGCCCTGGGCCAAAGGTAGGAGTCAAACCGCTGCGCCACCCAGGGATCCCCCTTTTATTTTTATAATGAGACCCAGTTGCCTCATATTCACAACTGAGGGCTGCAGCATTCACAATGGCTCCCAGCCATTCTGACCTGTGGCATAAGTATCCCTGAGTAATCCCGAGATTCTTAGTGAATGGCCCTTGACCAATAAAATACACCCAACACAAAGGCATGTAACGTCTAAGTTCAGAATAGAACTATGGATATGTTTAGTGTTAGTGTTAGGGTTAGGATTTATATTGAGGTTTAATGTTAGCATTTAGTGTTAGGGTTTAGGGTTCAGGGTTATGTTTTAGGGTTGTGTTTTAGGTTAGGTTAATGTTTAGGGTTTAGTTTGAGGGTTTGATTTAGGATTAGGGTTTAGTGTTAGGGTTTAGGGTTAGGATTAGGATTTAGGGTGAGCATTAGTATTAGGTTTTAGGGTTAGGTTTTAGGCTTTAGGGTTACAGTTTTGGATTATGTTTAAATGTTAGGGTTATTTATAGGTTTCTGGATTGTGTTCAGTTCTGTGTTCGAGTTCAGGTCAGGTTAATGAGGGGTTAGGATTGGGTTAGGATTCGATTAGTGTTCTGGTTAGGGTTTGGATAGATTTCGGGGTTGGTTTAGCATTCTGATCCCCGTTCATGTTATGGTCAAGGTTAGTTTCAAGATTCGGGTTCAGTTCAGGTTAAGGGTTATGGTTCGTGTAGTGTTGGTGTTGGGGTTAGTGTTAGGTTTCGGGTTAGGGTTCAGAATAGGCTTAAGGTACGGTTCATGTTAAGGTTTGGATTGGGTTAGCTTTCAGGTTAGGATTAGGGTTACCGCTAGGGTTAAGGTTCATTTTCATGTTAGGGACCCCATATGCTCCTCACTTTGACTCATTTACCTCTTCACAGGAATGGCCCAAAATGAATCGCTCCCAATAGAAAAGAAGAGGCCTATGAAATCCTTGGTTCTAAGAGTTGTTCCCTAGTCACAACACCTGTAGTTTCCCAAAATGCTCTGCGGAGGCATCAAGGTTTATCTTACTGAATCAAAAGTACATTAAAAGTATTACATGATCTTTAATAACAATTTTAAGGATAATTATTAATTTCTTGAAGAGAGAGAGAGAAAATGCAGGATGAGCAACAGAGGGAGCTGGAGCGGCAGGCTCCCCACTGAGCATCAAGCCCAATGCAGGCCTCAAACAGAGGACCCTGGGATCATGATCTGACCTGAAGGGAGAGTCCCAACTGACTGAAACACCTATGCCTTTGCTTGATCTTATTGTCCATTCGAATGGTCCAAAAGCGAGTGGATCCATTCATGCAATGAAGCGGCCATGAACAAGACACATCTAACAAACTATGGACATGTGTGCCTATGACATGTACAGTGATTGACGTCTGACAGTCTGATTAGACTAGAGACCAAGACACTGTATCTATTGTAATCCTTCAATGATATTAGTGACTAAAAATGTGTCTGCAATACTAGGTATTAATCTATATGATAGGATGAAGAAATCCCAACCAACACTTTCCATAGACTCAGTGGAATTTGAGGTGCTCTGCCTTCCCCCAGTGACCTCTATTCTGGACACATAAAGGATAAGTAGCAGGACCAGTTATACAGAATCCCAGAAGTCCTTTGCACACAGGAAAACTGCCTGCGTTCCACATGCTTCTGCAAGCCCAGATTGCCACAGACCCATGAGTGTTGATGTGGATAGGTCCCACACTGAGGAGAGGGAACTGCTAAACATGTAGTTGCTCACCAGCCCTTTCTCAAGGGCAAGACACCAGATAAGTCTATGCCAGGTTTTCACCCAGTATTTCCCACAGTAGCCCCATGAGGTTCAGCCTCTTATGACAGCAAATTTCAGAGGAGGCAAAAGGAAGCTTAGAGGTGCAGTGACATTCCCAAACATACCTGTAGTAGAGGCAAGCAGCACCCCCTGTGCTGTGTATGGGGTCGTCACTCACCTGTTGAACTGATGACCCATAACATGTTGTGCTGTGGTGAATACCAGGTAGATAGAGGAAATTATTGGGTTGATTCAGAGGTTTCAATCCTGGAAGGATGGTACCAGGTTCTGTACAAACCTATCCAGTCTGCCTTCCCTGAGTGTCAGTATGATCCAGGACTCAGCCAGCAACAGGATTGATTCCTTTTCACACCGGAGACAGGAGGGACATTTTAGTCAGCTTCAAAACAATGAACCACTGGGAAGATCAGGCATTGGTGATCTGACCCTCAGGAACGGTACACGACAAAGGAATTCAGTGCCCATCAGAAAAGGTTTCTAGGCTTCAAAGTACTATTGTTTTTAGAGGAGAAATGGTAAACCATTGGTAACTTCAACACATTCTCTAAGCTGAGAAACATCATTTCCTCAACTAATAGCTTTTACGAAGACCAGTATGCCATTGAGTCAGCAGTTAACATCCCCACTGCAGACAGAACTCAGAGTGTTAGAACCCCAAACGCTGCTCAAGATCACATATGTTTGGCCTGAGAATAGATCAAATCATTCGCTGTGTAGCCATTCCCCTAAGCAGGTGTACCATCATCTGCTCCCAACATTGTGAAGAAGGGGTAGGGGAGAACGATGTTCTTCTGTAGGCCCCAGGAGAGAAAATTGTTTCTAGCCTGGGTTCTTGGATTGCCTGGTCATCTCTGGGGTTTGAATTTTACCATGAATGTGAGCTGTTTCCACCCCAGACTGTCAATTGATGTAGCAGTGGCCTGATGCACATGTGCTTGTCAGGGAAGATGGAGTCATTGAAGCCTTGGAGTAACTCAAGAGCCTGAGTTACTGTGATCAGGAGGCATGAGAGGCCTTCCACGTAGTCTTGGGTTCCAGGTTATTGCAGATATAGCAATGCAAAGACTCTGTGGGGACACATAAGCTGTTTCTTGCATCACTGCAGAAATGGCAAGAGAATGGCATCAGATCAAGTGTTAAGGGCATTGAAAGACTGAAACACTGTGGCAATTGGCCTCATTTATGGAGTAAAATGAAGATGTCTAAGGACACAGCTCATGACCTGTTGGGCCTACAATGATTTGATGTGTTCTTTTTTTTAAGATTTTATTTATTTATGAGAGAGAGGCAGAGACAAAGGCAGAAGGAGAAGCAGGCTCCAAGCAAGGAGCCCGATGTGGGACTCAATTCCAGGCCCCCAGGATGATGCTCTGGGCCAAAGGGGCACTAAACCGCTGAGCCACCCAGGCTGCCCTGATCTGATGTGTTCTGCTAGACAACACGTTATAGAGAAACTTATAGAATGGCTTCATTCCACCTTTACTTTTGGGTTAAATCACCCTCTTTAGTGTGAGGTTTTGTAAGGGCTCAGAGACATTCTGCTCGGACAGTGGAGCTGGGTTCTACTAAGGATATCTCAGACGTTAGATGAAATAATAAAAATAGTAGTAAAACACAAGCATACTCATTGCTTTCTGTGCAACAACAAACCATCCCCACTCCTCAAAAACATAAATATATTCTGTACCATTTCAACATAGTTGAAGAGTGTCTTCCCACCACGTATGTAGCTGGAGTTAGGAGTGGAGGTTCATATCTTTTTGCCCTAGACCCAAACTGTGGGACACCCATATGGAAACACTATGGGATGGCCCCAGATTTCCCTCATTTTTTTGTGTGGGAGCCATAGTTGTGTGGAGAATATACTTCCCATTTTCACCACAGAGCAGAACTGATTCTTGTTTGCCTGGTCCACCTGATAATTGGCTAGTGAGTTAGAATACGTGAAGCCACAGAGATCTTCTTAGTAAGATTGGAAGGTCCTCAAACACGTGGAGGTTAAGGACCATCCTGCTAAAAGATGAAAGGGTCAACCAGGAAATTAAGGAAGAATTAAAAAGATTCATGGAAACTAATGAGAATGAAGATACAACCATTAAAAATCTTTGGTATGCATCAAAAGCAGTCCTAAGGGGGAAATACATCTCAATACAAGCATCCATTCAAAAACTGGAAAGAACTCAAATACAAAAGCTAACCTTACACATAAAGAAGCTAGAGAAAAAATAGCAGATGGACCCTATGCCCAGCAGAAGAAGAGAATGAAAATTCGAGCAGAACTCAATAAAATTGAGACCAGAAGAACTGTGGAACACATCAATAGAACCAGGAGTTGGTTCTTTGAAATAATTAATAAGATAGATAAACCATTAGCCAACCTTATTTTTTTAATAAAATAATTTTTACTGGTGTTCAATTTACCAACATAGAGAATGACACACAGTGCTCATCCCATCAAGTGTCCCCCTCAGTTCCTGTCACCCACTCACCCCCAACCCCCGCCCTCCTCCCCTTC
Source organism: Canis aureus (assembly GCF_053574225.1). Lineage (NCBI taxonomy): Eukaryota > Metazoa > Chordata > Mammalia > Carnivora > Canidae > Canis > Canis aureus. The sequence continues at coordinate 4,849,862 of NC_135650.1, read as the reverse complement.
CACCACCCCTAGTTTGTTTCCCAAAATTAGGAGTCTTTAGGTTCTGTTTCCCTTTCTGATATTTCCTACATATTTCTTCTCCCTTCCTTTATATTCCCTTTCACTATTATTTATATTCCCCAAATGAATGAGATCATACACTGTTTGTCCTTCTCTGATTGACTTACTTCACTCAGCATAATACCCTCCAATTCCATCCACATTGAAGCAAAAGGTGGGTATTTGTCATTTCTAATGGCTGAGTAATATTCCATTGTATACATAAGCCACAACTTCTGTATCCATTCATCTTTCAATAGACACCGAGGCTCCTTCCACAATTTGGTTATTGTGGACATTAGTAGCTAAACTTATTAAAAAGAAGAGAGAGGGATCCCTGGGTGGCGCAGAGGTTTGGTGCCTGCCTTTGGCCCAGGGCGTGATCCTGCAGACCCGGGATCGAATCCCGCATCGGGCTCCCAGCATGGAGCCTGCTTCTCCCTCTGCCTGTGTCTCTGCCTCTCTCTCTCTCTGTGTGTGTGACTATCATAAATAAATAAAAATTTATTTAAAAAATTTAAAAAATAAAAAGAAGAGAGAGAAGACTCAAGTTAATAAAATCATGAATGAGAAAGGAGAGATCAGTACCAACACCAAAGAAATACAAATGATTTTAAAAACATATTATGAACAGATATACACCAATAAATTAGGCAATCTAGAAGAAGTGGATGCATTCCTGGAAAGCCACAAACTACCAAAACTGGAACAGCAAGAAATAGAAAACCTGAAAAGGCCAAAAACCAGGGAGGAAATTGAAGCAGTCATCAAAAACCTCCCAAGACACAAAATTCCAGAGCCAGTTGTCTTCCCTGGGGAATTCTATCAAATGTTTAAAGAAGAAACCATACCTATTCTACTAAAGCTGTTTGGAAAGATAGAAAGAGATGGAGTACTTCCAAATTCATTCTATGAGGCCAGCATCACCTTAATTCCAAAACCAGACTAAGACCCCACGAACAAAAGAGAATTACAGACCAATATCCCTGATGAACATGGATGCAAAAATTCTCAACAAGATACTAGCCAATCAGATCCAACAATACCTTAAGAAGATTATTCACCATGACCAAGTAGGATTTATCCCCGGGACACAAGGCTAGTTCAACACTCATAAAACAATCAATGTGATTCATCATATCAGCAAGAGAAAAACTAAGAACCATATGATCCTCTCATTAGATGCAGAGAAAGCATTTGACAAAATACAGCATCCATTCCTGATCAAAACTCTTCAGCGTGTAGGGATAAAGGGAACTTTCCTCGACATCTTAAAAGCCATCTACGAAAAGCCCACAGCAAAAATCATTCTCAATGGGGAAGCACTGGGAGCCTTTCCCCTAAGATCAGGAACAAGACAGGGATGTCCACTCTCACCACTGCTATTCAACATAGTATTGGAAGTCCTAGCCTCAGCAATCAGACAACAAAAAGACATTAAAGGCATTCAAATTGCCAAAGAGGAAGTCAGAATCTCCCTGTTCACCAGATGACATGATACTCTACATAGAAAACCCAAAAGCCTCCACCCCAAGATTGCTAGAACTCATACAGCAATTTGGCAGTGTGGAAGGATACAAAATCAATGCCCAGAAATCAATAGTATTCCTATACACTAACAATGAGACTGAAGAAAGAGAAATTAAGGAGTCAATCCCATTTACAATTGCACCCAAAAGCATAAGATACTTAGGAATAAACCTAACCAAAGAGGTAAAGGAACTATACCCTAAAAACTATAAAACACTTCTGAAAGAAATTGAGGAAGGCACAAAGAGATGGAAAGATATTCCATGCTCATGGATTGGCAGAATTAATATTGTGAAAATGTCAATGTTACCCAGGGCAATTTACAGGTTTAATGTAATCCCTATCAAAATACCATGGACTTTCTTCAGAGAGTTAGAACAAATTATTTTAAGATTTGTGTGGAATCAGAAAAGACCCCGGATAGCCAGGGGAATTTTTAAAAAGAAAACCATATCAGGGGACATCACAATGCCAGATTTCAGGTTTTACTACAAAGCTGTGGTCATGCTTTTGTGGTACTAGCAGAAAAACAGACACACAGATCAACGGAACAGAATGGAGAACCCAGAAGTAGACCCTCAACTTTATGGTCAACTAATATTTGATAAAGGAGGAAAGACTATCCATTGGAAGAAAGACTGTCTCTTCAATAAATGGTGTTGGAAAAATTGGACATCCTCATGCAGAAGAATGAAACTAGACCACTCTCATGCACCATACACAAAGATAAACTCAAAATGGATGAAATATCTAAATGTGAGGCAAGAGTCCATCAAAATCCTAGAGGAGAACACAGGCAACACCTTTTTGAACTTAGCCACAGTAACTTCTTGCAAGATACATCCATGAAGGCAAAAGAAACAAAAGCAAAAATGAACTATTGGAACTTCATCAAGATAAGAAGCTTTTGCACAGCAAAGGCTACCATCAACAAAACTAAAAGACAACGTACGGAATGGGAGATGATATTTGCAAATGAGGTATAAGATAAAGGGCTAGTTTCCAAGATCTATATAAGAACTTCTTAAACTCAACACCAAAGAAACCAACAATCCAATCATGAAGTGGGCAAAAGGCATGAAGAGAAATCTCACAGAGGTAGACATAGACATGGCCAAAATGCACACGAGAAAATACTCTGCATCACTTGCCATCAGGGAAATACAAATCAAAACCACAATGAGATACCACCTCACACCAGTGAGAATGGGTCAAATTAACAAGGCAGGAAACAACAAATGTTGGAGAGGATGCAGAGAAAAGGGAACCTTCTTACACTGTTGGTGGGAATGTGAACTGGTGCAGCCAGTCTAGAAAACGGTGTGGAGGTTTCTCAAAGAGTTAAAAATAGACCTGGCCTATGACCCAGCAATTGCACTGTTGGGGATTTACCCCAAAGATTCAGATGCAATGAAATGCTGGAACAACTACACCCCAATGTTTCTAGCAGCAATGTCCACAATAGCCAAAATGTGGAAGGTGCCTCGGTGTCCATCGAAAGATGAATGGATACAGAAGATGTGGTTTATGTATACAATGGAATATTATTCAGCCATTAGAAAAGACAAATACCCACCTTTTGCTTCAATGTGGATGTAACTGGAGGGTATTGTGCTGAGTGAAGTAAGTCAATCAGAGAAGGACAAACAGTGTATGTTCTCATTCATTTGGGGAATATAAATAATAGTGAAAGGGAATATAAGGGAAGGGAGAAGAAATGTGTGGGAAATATCAGAAAGAGAGACAGAACATAAGACTCCTAACTCTGGGAAACGAACTAGGGGTTGTGGAAGGGGAGGACGGTGAGGGGTGGGGGTGAGTGGGTGATGGGCACTGAGAGGGACACTTTACGGGATGAACACTGTGTGTTATTCTGTATGTTGGTAAATTGAACACCAATAAAAAATTAATTTATTAAAAAAGAGATCTTCTTAGTGCAGCTCTGCAAACACAGTGCCCCACTTATAAAGGGCCAAGAGAATTAAGGTCCTCCCTGGAATGCATTGCAAGGGGTTTCCCCCCCTTAGAAACCATGTTCTCCAGTTCAGGCCACAGGGGCAGCTGAAAAGGTATCTGTGATGGAGAAAGCCAGATGCAAGAGACACTTGGACTCATGACTCATATTCGATGATGAGCTTGGTCCCAGGCACTCAAATTCTCATCTTGCCTGCTATGACCTGTGTTCTGAATACAGAGATATGTCAGGCTTCCAGCACCTGGCAATTGGTTTCTGCTCAGGAAGGGCATTTTCATTTTCTTGTCCCTTCTACACACTCACACACACACACCACACACATAAACCTAAACACGCAGACACACATGCAATGAGGGGTAAGATGTGTGATCCCACTCAGGTTATATCAGTGTGGTCTTCTCTCCGTTGGGCTTCCCCATGTTGCTTTGTGGTAGCAGTTGTTGTCTCGCAACACATAAACAGAAGCTTCGGAGAAGTGGGTCGTGCTGAGGTCAACAGCAATATGAAAATGTCTTCCTCTGGACTTTCCTGAGCCTAGAGCACCTGAAAGTAGGACAACCTCAACAAAACATCTTGTTCTTTTGACTCTTTCCAGTTATGTGAGCTGGAAAGTGGGAAGTTATAGAAGGCAGGTTCCTGGTTACCAGAGTTCTAGGTCAGTTGGCCTGTCACCAAGGAAGTGAGGTCACTTTTTCTAGATTCCCCCTTCCTTTGGTCAGTTATACCCAGAGCTGGATCTAGGAAGATGACTGCTTACTCCATGTCATCTCCTTAACTGTACATGATGGGCCAAAAATGCCATAGCCACAACTCTGAAAATGCAATTTCTCATAAATTGGAGAGATGGAACTAAATTCAGAGCATTATTTCTCTGCTTGCTTTCCCAGTTCTGTGTCATATCTAAACCAAGGGGTATCTCACATAGTCCCAGTTTCCAAGCTGCACGGTGGTAGAATCACGCTAAAATCTACTTCTTTGGGACATCATCAGATATCCATGGATGATATTTTTAATGCATTTGGGCTGGTATCCTGTGTATCCTAGGCGCAAATAGAAGGATGGAATATTGACAAGAAGGGGTGGGATGTGGCATGGAGTACCATATGAAAGTGGCCTGGATTCCAGCAACTTAATATCAGAGTGGTCACCTTCCCTCTGACCTCATTGTAATGGCGACACCAAGATGGTATTGACATGCTTCAAGATGCAGACATGGTCATCTTCTGTAGTATAGCTGTCCAATTGTTACCATTTATATTTAGAATGAGTCCCAGTTGCTTTGTTTTGGCTTCTGAGGGCCACAGCCTTCACAATGACTCCCAGTAAAATGAACTGTGGCATAAGTATCTCTATGTAAACCCGTGGTGCTTAGTGACTGGCTTCTGACCAGTACAATACAGCCGACACAATGGCATGTCACATCTAATTTCCATTTAGAACTATGGTAGGGCTAGGTTTCAGGGTTTAGGTTTAGGTTTAGGATTAGGCTCATAGTTAGATTTAGGATTAGCGTTTAGGGTTAGCATTTTGTTTTAAGGTTAGGGTTTAGGGTTAGTGTTTAGAGTAGGGTTAGTATAAGGGTTAAGGATCTGAATCTGGTTTGGTTTCATGTGGGGTTGTTGTCGAGTTAAATTTCAGGTTAGTTTTCACCAGTGTTGGGGTTAGGGTTCAGATTGGAGGTCAGGTTCCTGTTAGTGTTCTGGTCAGATTCAAGTTAGGGTTAGGGGTTTGGTTAGGTTTCAGGTAAGGGTTAGGTTTAGGGTGTGGATTAGAGTTTTTATTTTATTTTATTTATTATTTTATTTTATTTTTATTTTATTATTTGTATTTGTTCAATGTGTGGGATGATTTTTTTTATTGGAGTTCAATTTACATACAGCATAACACCCAGGCTCATCCCATAATGGGCCCCCGTCAGTGCCCATCACCAGGTCACCTCACTCACCTCCCTTTCCACCACCCCTTGTTCATTTCCCAGTCTCTCATGTTCTGTCTCCCTCCTGATATTTCCCACTCACTATCTCTCCTTTCCCCTTTATTCCCTTTCACTATGTGTTATATTCCCCAAATGAATGAAACCATATAATGTTTGTCCTTTTCTGATTGATTTCACTCACCATTATACCCTCTAATTCCATCCACATTGAAGCAAAAGGTGGGTATTTGTCATTTCTAGTGGCTGAATAATATTCCATTGTATAAATATACCACATCTTCTTTATCCATGCATCTTTCAATGGACACTGAGGCTCCATCCAAGTTTGGCTATTGTGGATATTTCTACTAAAAACATTGAGGGGCAGGTGTCCTGAGGTTCACTGCATCTATATCTTTGCGGTAAATCCCCAGCAATGCAATTGCTGGGTGGTAGAGCAGAGCTATTTTAACTCTTTGAGGAACCTCCACACAGTTTTCCAGAGTGGCTGCACCATTTCACATTTCCACCAACAGTGCGAGAGTTCCCCTTTCTCCACAGCCTCTCCAACATTTGTGGTTTCCTGTCCTGTTATATTCACCATTCACACTGGTGTCAGATGGTATCTCATTTTGGTTTAGATTTCTATTTCCCTGATGGCAAGTGATGCGGAGCATTTTCTCATGTGCTTGTTGGCCATGTCTATGTCTTCTTCTGTGAGATTTCTGTTCATGCCTTTTGCCCATTTCATGATTAGAACATTTGTTTCTTTGCTGTTGAGTTTATTTTTTATTATTTATTTATGATAGTCACACACCCACACACAGAGAGAGATGTAGAGACATAGGTAGAGAGAGAAGCAGGCTCCATGCACCGGGAGCCTGACATGGGATTCGATCCCCAGTCTCCAGGATCGCGCCCTGGGCCAAAGGCAGGTGTCAAACTGCTGCACCACTCAGGGATCCCTGCTGTTGAGTTTAATAAGTTCTTTATACATCTTGGATACAAGCCCTTTCCTTGACAGGTCATTTGCAAATAACTTCGCCCATTCTGTATGTTGTCTTTGAGTTTTGTTGACTGTTTCTTTTGCTGTGAAAAAGCTTCTTACCTTGATGAAGTCCCAATAGTTCATTTTTGCTTTTGTTTCTCTTGCTTCATGGATGTGTCTTGCAAGAAGTTACATGCCCAAGTTTAAAAAGGGTGTTCTTTTGTTCTCCTCTAGGATTTTGATGGATACTTGTCTCACATTAAGATCTTTCATCCATTTTGGGTTTCTCTTTGTGTATGGTTCAAGAGAGTGGTCTAGTTTCATTCTTCTGCATGTGGATGTCCAATATTCCCAGCACCATTGATTGAAGAGACTGTCTTCTTTCCAGTGGATAGTCTTCATGCATTCTCGAATATTAGTTGACCATAATGATAAGGTTCCACTTCTGGATTCTCTATTCTGTTCCATTGATCTATGTGTCTGTTCCTCTGCCAGTACCACAACATCTTGATGAGCACAGCTTTGTAGTACAACCTAAAATCTGACATTGTGATGCCCCAGCTATGGTTTTCTTTTTAAATATTCCCCTGGCTATTCGGGGTCTTTTCTGAGTCCACACAAATCTTAAGATGAGTTGTTCCAACTCTCAAGCAATTCCATGGTATTTTGATAGGGATTGCATTAAATGTGTAAATTTCCCTGGGTAACATTGACTTTTTCACAGTATTAATTCTTCTAATCCATGAGCATGGAATATTTTTCCATCTCTTTGTGTCTTCCTCAATTTCTTTCAGAAGTGTTCTGTAGGGATCCCTGGGTGGCGCAGCGGTTTGGCGCCTGCCTTTGGCCCAGGGTGCGATCCTGGAGACCCAGGATCGAATCCCGTCGTGCTCCCGGTGCATGAAGCCTGTTTCTCCCTCTGCCTGTGTCTCTGCCTCTCTCTCTCTCTCTCTCTCTCTCTCTGTGACTATCATAAAAGAAAGAAGTGTTCTGTAGTTTTTAGGGTATAGATCCTTTATGTCTTTGGTTACATTTTTTCCTAGGTATCTTATGCTGTTGGGTGCAATTGTAATTGGGATTGACTCCTTAATTTCTCTTTCTTCAATTTCATTTTTAGTGTATAGAAATGCCACTGATTTTTGGGCATTGATTTTGTATCCTACCACATTCCCAATTGCTGTAGAGTTCTAGCAGTCTTCGGATGGGGGCTTTTGGGTTTTCTTGTACAGTATCATGTCATCTGTGAAGAGGAAGATTTTGAGTTCTTTGTCAATTTGAATGTCTTTTATTTCTTTTTGTTGCCTGATTTTTGAGGCCTGGTTTTCTAGTACTATGTTGAATAGCAGTGGTGAGAGTGGACATCCCTGTCTTGTTTCCTGATCTTAGGGGAAAGGCTCCCAGTGTTTGCCCACTGTGAATATGTGCTATGGGCTTTTCATAGATGGCTTTTAAGATGCTGAAGAATGTGTCCTCTATCCCTACACTCTAAAGAGTTTTGATCAGGAATGGATGCTGTATTTTGTCTAATGCTTTCTCTGCATCAATTGAGAGTATCATTTGTTTCTTGATTCTTATCTTGCTAATATGATCAATCACATTGATTGCTTCACAATTGTTGAACCAGGCTTCCATCCCGGGATAAATCCCACTTGGTCATAGTGAATAATCTTCTTTTTTTTTAATATATATTTTTTAATTTATTTATGATAGTCACCGAGAGAGAGAGAGAGAGAGGCAGACAGAGGGAGAAGCAGGCTCCATGCAGGGAGCCCGACGTGGGATTCGATCCCGGGTCTCCAGGATCGCGCCCTGGGCCAAAGGCAGGCGCCAAACCGCTGCGCCACCCAGGGTGAATAATCTTCTTAATGTGTTGTTGGATCCTAGTATCTTGCTGAGATAGTATCAATAGGCTAGTATCTTGCTGAGAATTTTTGTATCCGTGTTCATCAGGGATATTGGTGTATAATTCGCCTTTTTTGTGAGGTCTTAGTCTGGTTTTGGAATTAAGGTGATGCTGGCCTCACACAATGAGTTTGAAAGGACTCTCTCTTTTTATCTTTCTGAACAGCTTTAGTATAATTAGGTATGGTTTCTTCTTTAAATGTTTCATAGAATTCCCCTGAGAAGCCATCTGGCCTGGACTTTTGTGACATGAGAGGTTTTGGATGACCACTTAAATTGCTTCCCTGGTTATTGGCCTGTTCAGGTTTTCTATTTCCTCCAGTTCCAGGTTTGGTAGTTTGTGGCTTTCTAGAAAAGCATCCATTTCTTTTAGATTGCCTACTTTATTGGTGTATAGCTGTTCATAATATGTTTTTAAAATTGTTTGTATTTCTTTAGTATTGGTGGTCTCTCCTTTCTCATTCATGATTTTATTAATTTGAGTCTTTTCTCTCTTCTTTTTAATAAAGCTGGCTAGTGGCTCCTCTATCTTATTAATTCTTTCAAAGAACCAACTTCTGGTTTTGTTATTTTGTTCCACAGTTCCTCTGATCTCTATCTCATTGCGTTCTGCTCAAAAGAATATCTATTTTCTGCTTTGTGTAGGATCTATTTGCTGTTTTTTCCCAAGCTCCTTTAGGTTTAAGGTTAGCTTTTGTATTTGAGTTCTTTCCAGTGTTTGAATGGGTGCTTGTATTGCAATGCATTTCCCCCTCAGGACTGCTTTTGCTGTATCCTAAAGATTTTGAACGGTTTAATTCCTTCTTAATTTCCTGGTTGACCCTTTCATCTTTTAGGAGGATGGTCCTTAGTCTCCACGTGTTTGAAATCCTTCCAAACTTTTTCTTGTGATTTAGTTCTAATTTCAAAGCATTAGGGTCTGAAAACATGCAGGGGATCATCTCAAACTTTTAGTATCAATTAAGACCTGATTTGTTATCCAGTATGTGGTGTATTCCGGAGAAAGTTCCATATGAATTTGAGAAGAATGTGTATTCAGTTGCTTTTGGAAGTAAAGGTCTGTAAATATCTGTGAAATCCATCTGGTCCAGTGTATCATTTAAAGCTCTTTTTTCTTTGGAGATGTTGTGCTTAGAAGATCTTTTTATTATAGAAAGCTCTGTGTTCAAGTAACCAAGTATAAGTGTATTATTATCTAAGTATGTCTTCATTTTGGTTATTATTTGATTTATGTACTTGGCTGCACCACATTGAGGCAATAATATTCATGAGTTTTAGGTCCTTTTGTTGGATAGATCCCTTTAGTATGATATCGTGTCCCTCTTCATTTCTTACTACAGTCCTTGGAATAAAACTTTATTTATCAGATATAAAGATGGTACCCCAGGTTTTTTTGAGGATTGTTTGAGTGGTAGGTGGTTCTCCAATGTTTTATTTTCAGGCTGTAGGCGTCCTTACGTCTAAAATCAGTCTCTTGTAGACAGCCAATAGATGGGTCTTTCTTTTTTATCCAGTCTGAAACCCTGCGCTTTTTGATGAGGTCATTAAGCCCATTCATATTCAGAGTTACTATTGAATGATAGGAATTTAGTATCATCATGATACCTATTCAGTCCTTTTTTTATGGATTGTTTCCTTGGACTTCCTCTCTCTTTTACAGATTCCTCTTAATATTTCTTGCAGAGCTGCTTTGATGGTCAAATATTCTTTTCATTTCTTCCTATCTTGGAAGCTCTTTATCTCTCCTTCTATTCCGAATGAGAGCCTTGCTGGACGAAGTATTCTTGGCTGCATGTTCTTGTCATTTAGGACCCTGAATATATCTTGCCAGCTCTTTCTGGCCTGCCAGGCCTCTGTGGAGAGGTGTGCTGTTAACCTAATATTTCTCCCTATAAAGTTTAGGGATTTCTAATCTCTTGCTACTTTAAGGATCTTTTTTTATCTTTTTTTTTAAGATTTTATTTATTTATTCATGATAGTCACACAGAGAAAGACAGAGAGGCAGAGACACAGGCAGAGGAAGAAGCAGGCTCCATGCACCGGGAGCCCAACATGGGATTCGATCCCGGGTCTCCAGGATCACGCCCTGGGCCAAAGGCAGGCGCCAAACCACTGCGCCACCCAGGGATCCCAGTTTTCTTTATCTTTTGGAATCTGCAAGTTTCAGCATTTAATATTGAGGTGTTGAGTGGTTTTTTTATTGATTTTTATTGATTTAGGGGATGATCTCTCTATCTCTCTATCTCCTGGATCTGAAAGTCTGTTTCCCTTCCCAATTAGGGAAGTTCTCAGGTATGATTTATTCAAATACACTTTCTGGTCCTCTGTCTCTTTTGGTGTTCTCTGGTACCCCAATTAATCATAGGGTGTTTTCTTCTGAGGCTGTCATTTATTTCCCTTAACATAGCCTCTTGATGTTTTATTTTTTTCTCTTTTTATCCTCAGCTTCCTTCCTTGCCATCAATTTGTCTTCTAGGTCACTCACTCGTTCTTCTACCTTGTTAACCCTTATCGTTAGGACCTCCAGTTTGGATTTAATCTCATCTAACTGATTTTTAATTCTGCTTAATTAGTCTAAATTGTGTAGTCCTGAAGTCTCTTGAATCCTTTATGCTTTTTTTAGAGCCACGAGTAGGTTTATAATTGTGCTTCTGAATTAACTTGGTGACATTAAATTGCAATGTATATATTGTAACTCTGTGGGATAGAGTACAGTTTCTGATTCTTCCTTTTGTGATGAGTTTTTCCTTCTGCTCTTTTTGCTCAGTGCAGACTGGCCAAAAACAAATTGTACGGGAAAAAAGCAAAAAAGAGAAAACGGGGGAGGGGGGAACAATCAGAAAACAAAAAACAAGGGGGAGTATCTATATCCTATATACTGTGATTCTATATACTATATTCTATATACTGTGATTCTATATACTGTGAATCCCTCAACTTCCCCTGGAAGTTTCCAGTGCTGCCTCGTCAAAACTTGCTTTACCCTATTCTTCCAGCTGGTCTTCTTGCAGAGAGGCCTCTGTGCTGATTCTCAGGTGTGTGCAACTGGGGTAGCTGTCAAGTCTCTGTCAGGTGCCTGGCTCAGTGGGAGATGTTTATCCTGTGACGTCTCTGCTCACTCCCAGGTACAAAGTGACAAGGATGAACAAAAAGAGTGGCAGCAGCCAGCTCTTCAGTTCTGGAGTCAGCTCACACAATAACTACCATAGCTCCCAGTCCGCAGGGGCCTGGATACTACAGAGGCAGGGGCTCCTGATCTGCAGAACTCAGTGCCACATGGTGGCAGGAGCCTCCTCATTGTCCTGGACAGTCCCAGCCTCTACCTGTCCCAGGGGGAACACCAGATCATGGGCTGTGTCCCCCAGCTCCATTGGCTCTGGAACCTGCACCACTGAAATCACGCCCCTGGGGCCGGGAAGGCCCCCTCACGTGGGGCCGCCAATGGAGCCACCACCCCAACAGCTCTGGGGTCCTCTCCTCACAGCGACCTCTGCCTGGAGCCGTAACCTGAGCCACCATTTGAGCTACTCCTGAGGACCCGCCAAGCACAAACTCCAGCATCCTCACTTAGGGTGCTCGGTCTGCGTCATGTGGTGCACTCTTCCCCATAGCACTGTTTCTCTGTTAGTGCCCCTGGGAGCCTGAGAGCATCCCTGCCACTACTGGGATCCTGACCGAATACCCTGTGAGCACCCTTTGGTCCAGGAAGATTGGTAATTATCTGCTTCTCCAGAACTGGGCTTTCTTGTCCTGGGGACACTTGCCGCATGGCCTTAGCCCAGAACCTTGCAGGGGACCCTCCCCCTGGATGCTTTTTTATTTCTTTACCTTTTTCCTTCTTCCTACCTTGATAGAAGTGCAAACTCTTCATACTGTATCATTCCAGCTTTTCTCTCTTTAAATTTCAGGCTGAATTCTTAGGCTTTCAGAATGATTTAAAAGTTATCTAGGTAATGCGGGGAAGGTGACTTAGAACCCTACACTTTTGCCATCCTGCCCAGCCTACCCGCCCTTACTTGATCTTATCATCCACCCTAATTGGTCCAAATGTGGGTGGATCCATTCATCCCATGAGAGCAAAATAAAGATGTCACATCTAAACAAGCTATGGACATGCATGCCTATGATGTGTAGAGTGATTGACACTCTGATTGGACTTGAGTTCAAGACACTGTATCTACTGTATTCATTCAATGATCTTAGTGCTAGAAATATGTTGCAATAATAGGTGATTAATATATATTATTGGATGAAGGAATCCAACCAACACTTTCCATATACTGAGTGGACCTTGAGCTGCTCTGCCCTCTACAGTGACCTCTATTGTGGGCACATAACGGACAAGTAGCAGGACTATTTAGACGGAAACCCAGACGTCCTTTGCAATCAGGAAAACTGCCTGCTTTCCACATGCTTCTGCAAACCCTGAGTGCCACAGGCCCATGGGGTTTGATGTGGAGAGCTTCTTAGCTGGGGAGAGAGGACTGCTACACATGAAGATGCTCAGTTACCTTTCTAAACTGCCAGGTATCAGAAAAGTCTATGCCTTGTTTCTTCCTAGATTTCCCACAGTAAACATATGTAGTTCATTCTCTTACCACAGCACTTTCCAGAGGAGAAAAAGGAAACTCAGAGAAATGCAATGACATTCCCAAAACATACCGGTAGTAGTGGCAAGCATCACCTCCTCTTCTGTGTATGGGGTGGTCGCTCAAATGTGGAACTGCTGGCTCAGGACCTGTTGGGCTGTTGTAACCACTTGGTAGATACAGGAAATGATTGGGTTGTTGGACAGGCCTCTATCCTGGAAGCATGGTACCACAGACTATATATTATTATCCATTCTGCCTTCTTTGAGAGTCACCATGGCCCAGGCCTCACCCACAGGCAGGGTTAATTCCTTTTCACTCCAGAGACACAAGAATAGGTACTGTAGTCGGCTTCAAAACCACAAACCATTGGAAATATCAGGGCCTCAGAACAGAGACTCCAATCCCCTAGGGAAGTTGTACATAACAGTGGATTTCAGTGCCCATAGTTAAAAAGTTCTAAGCTTCAAATTAGCATTAGTTTAAGGAGAGACATGATAAACCATTGGTAATGTTAACACAGTCTGTTAGCTGAGCAACAACAGCAACAACAGCATTTCTCTCAACTAATAGCTTTTATGAAGACCAGTATGCCATTGATTCAATAGTAAACATCCACACTGCAGATAGAACACAGAGGATTAGAACCTCAAATGCTGCTCAAGATAACATACATTGGGCCTGGGAATAGAGTAAAGCAAGTGCTGCATGGCTCTTCACCTAAGGTGATGTAGTTTGGTCTGTTCCTGACATAGGGAATAAGGTTCAGGGGAGAACCACCTTCTTCTGCAGGCCCCAGGGGAGCCATTTGTTTCTAGTCTGGGTTCTTGGCTTGCCCTGAACCAAGCTCATCTCTGCATCTTGAGCTTAGTTATGAATGTGACCTGTTCTCATCCCAGACCGGTCCTGATGTCATTGGTGGCCTGAGACACCTGTGCTTCTCAGGGGAGATGGAGTAATTGAACAATATGTGGGGACAGATAAGTTGTTGCTTGCAGCACTGTAGAAAAGGGAAGGGAATGACAGGTCAAGTGCAAGGCCTTGAAATGTTATATCACTGTGACAGATGGCCTCTTTGATGGAGTAGTACAAAAATCTATAAGGAAACAGCTCATGACCTGTTAGCCTACAATGATCTGATGTGTTCTGAGAGATGAAACATTATAAAGAAACATAGAACAGCTTCATGTCACCCTCCCTTTTGTGATAAATCACCCTCCTTATTGTGGTGTTTTTTAAGGGATCAGAGAATTTCTGCAGGGATAGTGGAGATGGGTTCTACACAGGATATCTGAGAAAGTAGGTGAAATAATAAAAATAGTAGTAAAATGCAAAGATACTCATTGCTTTATTTGAAACAAACAAACCACCCCCACTGCTCAAAAACAAGAAACATATTCTACACCATTCCAACAAAGGTGAAGAGTGTCTTCCCACCTCATAGGCAGCTGGAGGTTAGGAGTGGAGGGTCAGATCTCTTTGTGGTTGGGCCTCTTTGGCAATTATGTGGAAACACTACAACAGGGTCCCAAGTTTCTCTCCATCTTTGTGTGGGGGTCATATTTTTGTGAAGAACCCTCTTCCCATTCTCACTTCACAACAGCACTGATCCTTGTTTCCCTGGTGCACCCGATAATTGTCTAGGGTGTTAGAATATGGAAACCAGAGTTCATCTCCTCCAAGATCTCCTGGGTGTAGTTTTGCAACTACACTGACCCATATATACAAGGCCAAAAGACATTATTGTTCTCCCTGAACATCACCACAAGGGGATACTCCCATTAGAAACTGTGTTCTCCAGTTTAGGCCAGTCTGACAGCTGAAGAAACATCTGGCAAGGAAGAAGTCAATGGAAGACATTCTTGGGCTCATGACTAATATATTCAAAGTTGAGTTTAGTCTACAGTATTCACCTTCTCATCTTACTTGCTAGGACCTGGTCTGAACACAAAAGACGTGTCAAGTTTCCAACACTTGGCAACTTGTTTCTGCCCAGGAAGGATATATTCCTCCTTCCAGTTCTTCTACATGCCCCCCTTACACACAAACACACATACACACAGAGACACACACAGAATGAGGGGTAAGAGGTGTGAGTCCGCTCAGCTGAGATTACAGTGTGGTCTGCTATCCAGTGGGTTGCCCCAAGCCTTGTAGTACCTGTTGATGTCTCCCAACACATAACAAGAAGCTTCAGAGAAGAGGGCCGACCTGACAACAGCAGCAACATGAAAATCTCTACCTCTGAAATCTCCTAAGCTCAAATCGCCTGAAAATTGGACAACAGAAAAAGAACATCTTGTTATCTTGACAGTCTCCAGTTAAGTGAGCTGTAAAGGGGGAATGTCTTGAATGCACGTTCCTGGTTATCAGAGTTGTACATCAGTTGTGGGCCTGTCATTAAGCTAGTGAAGTCACATTTTCAAGATTCCAGCACCTGCACCTCTTCATTCAGTCAAACCCATCTAGAGCCCCTTCTTGGAAGATGATGGCTTACCACATGTAATCTCCTTAACTGTCCATCGTGAGCCAAAAATGCCAGAGCAACCACTCTGAAAATTAAAGAAAGATCCTACCTTTGAAGAGACAGAGTTGAAGTCAGATCTTTATTTCTCTGCTTGCTTTCTCAGTACTTTGTCCTACTAACCAACTGTGTGAGAACATAGACCCCAGTTTACCAACTTGCTCACGGTTGAATCAGGCTAGAATCCACTTCCTAGGGACATCATCAGGTGTCTATGGATAGTATTTATAATGCATGTGAGCTGGTATCCAGTGTATCTGAGGGGCAAATTTAAGGATGGAAGATTGAGAAGAAGGGGTAGGATGTGGCATGGAGTACCACTTGAAAGTGGCCTGTGTTCCAGCAATGTAATATCACAATGGTCACTTTCCCTCTGGCCTCATTTCAATGGGAGTACCACAATGGGGTGGAAATGCTCCAAGATGCAGACATGGTCATCTTCTGTAGTAAAACTGTCCAACTTTTTCCTGTTATATTTAGTAAAAGCCCCAGTTACCTCATTTTGGCCTCCGAGGGCTGTGTCCTTCACAATAGTTCCCAGTGGTCCTGACCTGTGACATAAATACCCCTGTGTAACCCGGAGGTGCTTAGTGACTGACTAACAATACAATACATCCAACACAATGACATGTTACATCTAATAGCCAATTGGAACAATAGCTAGTGCTAGGGTTAGGGCTAAGGTTAGGGTTAGGTTTAAGAATTACTTTTAGGGTTACAGTTAGGGTTAGGGTTAAAGTGAGAGTTAGGGTTCAGGGTTTAGGTTTAGGTTTTAGGCTTATTGTGTAGGGTTAGTGTCAGGGTTCAGTTTAGGCTAGGTTTCAGGATCGGGTACAGGTTTGGGTTCAGTAGGTTTAGGGTCAGGCTAAATTTCAGGTTAGGGTTCACATACTGTTCTGGTTAAAGTTCGAGTTCGAGTTTGGATTAGGATTAGGGTATGGGTCCGGGTTTGTATTAGTGTTTAGGGCTAGGGTTAGGGTCAAGGTTCATGTTTGGTTCGGTTTTGGTGTTAGGCTTCAGGTTAGGGTTCGTTTTCAGTTATGGTCAGGGTTCATGGTAGGTTTCGAGTTAGGGTTCAGGTTCAGATTAGGGTTCTGATTAGGGTTAGGGTTCAGGCTAGGGTTATGTTTAGGGTTCGTGTTAGGGATTATGGTTAGGGTTAGGTTTAGTGTTCTGGTTTGGGGCCCCACCTGCTACTTCCTTTGACTCATTTCCCTCTTCATAGGATGCCCCAAAAATGTAGTCTTCCCAATGGAAAACAAGAGATATTTAAGATCCTGAGCTCTGAGAGTCTCTCCCCCAGATACATCCCCTGTATTCTCCCAACGTGCTCTGTAGAGGTATCAAGTTTTTCCTTCTAGATTGACAGACCAATTGAAGTTTTACTTGAAATATCCACTCCCTTCTTATATCTTTTATCCTCTGTTCCACTCATTCATGTTCCACTTCTGACTCTTTCCCTTTCCCATTTTCTTCTATATCCCTGAATCAAATTCAACCAGATATGTTTTGAGCTGTCAATTATAGAGTCTCATGTGACAGAGAACTGAGTATACATGGCAGAAAGTACTATGCCACACTAGCCTCCCTTGAAGCCACAGCTACAGCCTCTGACAGATCTTGAGGTGGAGGAGCCAAGCTAATTTGTGCCTGGATTCCTCATCCACAGGACCAGTGAGAAATTATGTATACAATTTGTCAGATGAGATGTATTAAGGCAATACAGTAGCAGAAGAACAATACATAACTAACAGTCTACCAGTCCTCAGCATCTCTCATTGCCCTAATGCTTCACTGGCTGCCTTTTTCACCATCTCTGGCCAAAACAGTTTCTGTTATTTTCTGAAGCTCCACAACATGCTGCACCCAGATGTGTGCAAATCTAACTCGCTTTTGTTATTCTCTTCTAAGCAATTCCACCCTCGGTGTGACCTTTCATACCTTTCTCTCTAATGACTCCCAAGCCTTGCTTCACAACACATAGTCTTGTATAGCATACAGCACTTGCTTTTAGTGCTGTCATATTAATATGATATGAGATCCACATAGGAAATCTTGGATGAGTTGTTCCAAGGATTCAATTACTCCATTTCCCCTGACAAGCAGAGGTGCATCAGGCTACTACCTACATCAATAGCTGGTCTTGGGGGAGAACAGATCACATTCATGGTCAAACTCAAGACCCAGAGATGATCAAGGTAAGCCAAGGACCCAGACTAGAAACAATTGGCTCCTGTAAGGCCTGCAGAAGAAGGTGGTTCTCCCCTGAACTTTCCTCCCTATGTCAGGAACAGACCAACCTACATAACCTTAAGGAAAATGACATGTAGCCCATGCTTTGGTTTATTCTCAGGCCCAAATTATGTGATCCTGAGCAATATTTGAGTTTCTAACACTCTGTGTTCTATCTGCAGTGGGGACATTTACAGATGACTCAATGGCATACTGGTCTTTGTAAATGCTATTAGTTGAGAGAAATGCTGTTTTTGCTCAGTTGACAGAATGTCTTGAAGTTACAAATGGTTTACTATGTCTCCCCTCAAAACAATGGACTTTGAAGCCTAGAACATTTTTCTGTGTGGGTACTGAAGTCCTTTGTCCTGTACAATTTCAGAGGGGATCGAGTCTCTGGTCTGAGTACCAGACCCTGATATTCCCAGTCAGTCATGGTTTTGAATACAGTACCCCTCATTCTGTCTCTGATGTGAAAAGGAATTAACACATTCCCTGGGTGAGGCCTGGACAATGCTGATGCTCAAGGAAGGCAGAACGGATAATTTTGCACAGTCCATGATAACATCCTTCCAGTATAGAAGCCTAAAAATCTATCCAATCATTTCCTGTATCTACCAGGTGTTACCACAGCTCAACAGGTCCTGAGCCAGCAGTTCCACAGAAGAGTGTCTCTCAGAGCCCAGGATCTCATAGATCTCTTGATTTCCATTGTGTAGCCTCATTTTAGTGGCTTCCTGTAAAGAGACAATGAGTCAAAGGAAGAAGAAGATAGGGTTCCTAACCTGAACCTGAACCCTAACACTAACCCTAACCCAAACACCTTAAATGAACCCTAACCCTAAGTCAAACCCTATCCCTAACCCGAACCCTAACCTTACCCAAACATGATCCTACCCCAACCCCTACTGGAACCCTAAACACTAACCCTAACCAGAAACCTAACTTGATAGCCAAAACTTAATCCAAATCCTAAACTGATCCATAACCCTTACACAAAACCCTAACCAGAAACCTAATTTGAAACCTAACCCTATCCCAAATCCTAACTCAAACACTAACCCTCACCCTACCCCAACCCAAACCTAACCCAATTCCTAACCAGAACCCTAACCTTAAACCCAACCCTAACATGAACCAAGCCCAAACAAATCCTAAAAGTAATCTGATGCTAAACCCTTACCCAAACATTGATGGAGCCCTGACCAAATCCATAAACCAATCTTCAACCTGTACCTGTACCCAAAACCCAAAACCCATCCTACACAAACCCCAACCCCAACCCAAACCCCGATTCCAAACCCATGCACCACACCTATCCTGAATCTGAAACCCTAACCTGCATCTGAACCCTAACCTCTAGCCCTGGCCTCTAAACTGAACTGTAACCATAACTCCTAACCCTAGACCCTAACCTTTACTCTAATCCTTACCTCTACCACTGATCATCACCCTGACCTTAAGTTTAAATCTGCCGAATGAGATAATAGTTTCAAACTGCCTTAAACTAACTTTTCTTTTTCAAAGATAAGTAGTTGGCCCTTGCCTTATGATTTTACAAAGAATTTTTAGATAGTTTCTTTTTCCTTTTTTAGGATTTTATTTATTGATTGATGAGGGACAGAAAGAGAGAGAGGGAGAGAGGCAGAGGGAGAAACAGGCTTCATGCAAAACTTCTGAAGCGGGATTCAGAATCTTGAGAACCGAGGATCATGTCCTCAGCCTAAGGCAGGTGCTAAACCGCTGAGCCATTCAGGGATGCCCCTTTTGAAATACATTCTAAGGTCAGCACACAAGAATATAGGTAAAACCAACTTCCTGCGATAACTACTTTCTCAGCGTTTAAATTAGGTCACTTGACATACACATGCACATAATGCTATCTATTAAGGCCTCCTGCATCATGCTCTCCAGCTCTAGCATTACAGCCCCAGGCAGGAACACCACCGAAGAAAAGGATAGTTTTATTTAGGTGTCCTCAAGGCAGTGTCTTCCCAGAATCACGGGGCAAAGGAGCAGGACCTATGGGCTCTAGGGGCAGAGTAAAGGACCTCAGAAGCTTCCCTTTCATCCCATTCTACATTTGTGTCCTCTTGACTAATGTGGGTCCAGACCTCAGCCAGAAGAGTGACCCTGCGCCCATCCATGCCTATCTAAATGAGGATCCTGTCAGACCTCTGGAGACTGGTCTTGTCCCTGGACCCCAGACAGTGTACAGTGATCCAGCATTTTCGTAGAGAAAATAGACACATGATAAACATGTAAACAACATGACTTACCATCAGAAAAATGCAAACCAAGAACATAATGAGACATCACAACACATCCCTTGGAAAATCTATCATAGAAAAGAAAAGAGATAAATGCTGCTGAGAATGTGGAGAAAAGGGAACACTTGGACACTGTGTTGGGGTTGCACATTACTAGAGTTGCTATGCAAATCATATGGTGGTTCCTCAAATTCTAAAAACAGAACTACCCTATGATTGAGCATTTCCACTTCTGGGACAATATCCGTAAAAAAACAAGAAAAATATGGCTAGGAAATTCTTGCACCTCCATGATCAGGAAGCACTATTTTCAACAACCGAGACACAAAGGACTTAAGAGACTTCACTGCAGAATTTAGATCTAATCAGGCAGAAATTAAAAATCAATTGAATGAGATGCAATCCAAACTAGAAGTCCTAATGAAGAGGGTTAACGAGGTGGAAGAATGAGTGAGTGACATAGAAGATGTTCATGGCAAAGAGGGAAACTGAGGAAAAAAGAGACACACAACTCAACTTTGTGGTCAACTAATATTCAATAAAGGAGTAAAGACTATCCACTGGAAGAAAGTCTCTTCAATTGATGGTGCTGGGAATATTGGACATCCACATGCAGAAGAATGAAACTAGACCACTCCCTTTCACCATACACAAAGATAAACTCAAAATGGATGAAAGATCTAAATGTGAGACAAGATTCCATCAAAATCCTAGAGGAGAACACAGGCGACACCCTTTTTGAAATCAGCCGCAGTAACTTCTTGCAAGGTACATCCATAAAGGCAAAAGAAACAAAAGTAAAAATGAACTATTGGGACTTCATCAGGATAAGAAACTTTTGCACAGCAAAGGATAGAGTCAACAAAACTCAAAGACAACCTACAGAATGGGAGAAGATATTTGCAAATGGGTATAAGATAAAGGGCTAGTTTCCAAGATCTATAAAGATCTTATTATGCACAACAGCAAAGAAACAAACAATCCAACCCCAAATGGGCAAAAGACAGCAACAGAAATCTCACAGAGGAGGGGGAGGGGCAAGATGAAGGAAGTGTAGGGTCCGCGAGTCACCTGTCCCCACAAAATTACCTAGATAATATTCAAATCTTCCAGAAAATCTATGAATTCGGCCTGAGATTTAAAGATTTGCTCTAACTCCCTGTGAGCCCCTTTCCATCCGGGAAGATTGGAGAAGCACCTGCTCTCCTGGGACGGGGCTCTCCTGTCCTGGGGGCACTCACCCTGACCTTTGCCTGGCTCCTTACGGGGCCCCTCCCCATTGGATGCCATTTGTTTCTTTATTTCTTTTTTCCCCGTCATCCTACCTTCATAGAACCATGAAGTCTTCTAATTGTAGCATTCCAGCTGTTCTCTCTTTAAATCTTTAAATGAACTAGGGGTGGTGGAAGGGGAGCAGCGCAGGGGGTGGGGTGACTAGGTGGCAGGCACTGAGGTAGGCATTTGACGGGATGAGCACTGGGTGTTTTTCTGAATGTTGGCAAATTGAACACCAATAAAAAATAAAATTAAAATTACAAAAAAATGACAGACACATAGACGAATGGAACAGAATAGTGAATACAGAATTGGACCCTCAACTTTATGGCCAACTAGTATTCAACAAAGCAGGAAAAACTATACACTGGAAAAAATACAATCTCTTTAATAAATGGTGCTGGGAAAATTGGACATCCACATGCAGAAGAATGAAACTAGACCATTCTCTTGCACCATACACAAAGATAAACTCAAAATGGATGAAAGACCTTAATGTGAGACAAGATTGCATCAGAATCCTAGAGGAGAACACAGGCAACACCCTTATCGAACTTGGCCATAGTAACTTCTTGCAAGATTCATTGATGAAGGCAAAAGAAACAAAAGCAAAAATGAACTATTGGGACTTCATCAAGATAAGAAGTTTTTGCACAGTAAAAGATACCATCTAAAAAACTCAAAGACAATCTCCCCAATGGGAGAAGATATTTGCAAATGATGTATCAGATAAAGGGCTAGTTTCCAAGATCTATAAAGAACTTACTAAACTTAACAGCAAAGAAAAAATGTTCGAATCATGAAATGGGCAAAAGACATGAACAGAAATCTCAGAGGAAGACATAGATATGGCCCACAAGCGCATGAGAAAATGCTCTGCATCACTTGCCATCAGGGAAATACTAATCAAAACCACAATGTGTTACCACCTCACTCTGTGATAATGGGAAAAATTAACAGAGCAGGAAACCATAAATGTTGGAGAGGTTGTGGAGAAAGGGGTACTGTTGGTGGGAATGTTAACTGGTGCAGCCATTCTGGAAAACTTTGTTAAGGTTCCTCAAGGAGTTAAAGATAGATCTGTGTATGACCCAGCATTTGCACTGCTGCGCTTTTACCCCATATATACAGATGCAATGAAACACCGCGACACCTGCACCCCGATGTGTCTAGCAGCAATGTTCACAATAGCAAAACTGTGGAAGGAGCCTCGGTGTCCATCGAAAGATGAATGGATAAAGAAGATGTGGTATATGTATATGATGGAATATTACTCAGCCATTAGAAATGACAAATACCCACCTTTTGTTTCGAGATGGATGGAACTGGAGGGTATTATTCTGAGTGAATTAAGTCAATCAAAGAAGGACAAACATTATATGGTCCCATTCGTTTGGGGAATATAAAAAATAGTGAAAGGGAGTAAAGGGGAAAGGAGAAAAAATGAGTAGGAGATATCATAAATGGAGACCGAATATGAAAGACTCCTAACTCTGGGAAACGAACTAAGGGTTGTGAAGGGGAGGAGGGCGGGGGTGGCGGTGACTAGGTGATGGGTACTGAAGTGGGCACTTGACAGGATGAGTGCTGGGTATTTTTCTATACGTTGGCAAATTGAACACCAATAAAAATTAAATTTATAAATAAAAAAATAACCTACCATGTACAAATCTACATTGTATATGTTTATATATCCTTAGTTACATTGTTATTCATGTACATTTTAAGGATAATAAATGCATTAATATATGTCTAGCATCTCCCTGTAACACATCTCCAGAAGGCATTTCTTCTTGTACAATTAAAACTCAGAATCTTCCTACTACTGTCTCATTCTAGCACTTGGCAAACACCATTCTACTTTGTCTTTACAAATCTACTTTCATTTAGAAGAGGAATTAGATGTATCTGGAAAGATGTCTAAATGTGTTTTTCTAGCCTCAGAAATGAGGACAACACCCTCCTAAAGCCTCTTGCCCAAGATACACACTTCCATGATCTACTGGGCTCCTTAAAATGTGCTAGGCCTCCTGATATCCATAGGATTATGGGACAAAACTTGGATAGGCCCAGGGTCCAAAACTCACCCACAGTCCCAAGTATCCCCCCAATTCCCTCATTTAAGGCAGATGAATTTCCTTTGAGCTCACCCTTTCTCCAAAGGTGAATCTAGTTTTAAAGAGAGCTAATTGATGGAAAAGGATACACAAGATGCCAAAGATCTTTAGAAGTGGTGAAAGTGGGGTAATGTGGAGAATGGAGTGACTAGCACAATCTCATAATAACTTAAGTTCTGGGTGGATCAGTAGGTGAAGCATCTGCCTACAGCCAGGTTATAATCCCAGAATACTGGATTGATCCTTGCTTCAGATTCCCTATTTGGTGGGTATCCTGCTTCACACTCTCCCTCTGCCTCTTTCCCCACTCATGGTATCTCATTGAGTTTCTCAAATAAATAAAAATACTTAAGAAAGATATTTTATCATAACCCTGTGGATTTTATTGGTTTTTACAGATTTTTCAATTCATCTACAGCCTTATCTACCTTCCCTGACAATATTGGACAGGTGTATGTCAAATTTATAGACCTCAGAAGCATGATTCACTCTCTCCCTTTGGGAGAATTACTTATCACTTCAGACTTAGGCATTCTATTCCAATTGTTCCAAGGCAGGAGAAAGGAACAAGTGCAACCTGCAGCTGTGGCCTCTTCCTCCAGGGGAATGGAGAATGTGCCATAGCCTGTTGACTCTTGGGAAGCCCTCCAATTCTCCATGGAGGTACTCTGGGAATGCCTCCCCAATTCCATGGGATGGAGTGTCAGTTCCCACAGAGAGTGGTACTAGCCAGTCCTGGCCATTGGGTGGCCTCCCCTGTGCCCCTGGTCTCCCTTGTCCATGCACGCATACATACACAAATCCATCCATATGTGCACACAAACAATGATGGTTCACACAAACTTTAGGAGTAACTACCCTTCATCATATGACACTAAGGCCAGAGGGGCCCAAGAGCATCCCCTGGGTCCCTGATGATCTTCTTTCAAAGATCAAAGAATTCAATAAGGATAATGAGAAAGTGTAGACAGCCAATGAACATATACTTCCTTATCTTGTTTCTCAACAGAAACCTAAGTTTATTTAAGTAGCAAAATACCCAGCAAAGTCTACATTTCTCAGGCTTCCCAGCAGCCAGTGTGTCTAAAAAACATAACCACAAGTGGCTATGTGGGATTATGGACAGTTAGTGTAAGAAGAGACAGTGGCAAGTGCTCTTCTTGCCTTTGCCCTTTCGCTCTTGTTTGTTGCCTAGAACACAGATGTGAGTGGTGGAGCTGCCTGCCTCTCTTGGACTAAGAAGATTGGAAAGAATTGAACCATGAAACCTGTGCCAAACTCCTGGTATTCCTGGAATTTTATTACATGTCAAAATTGAATACATCTCTGTCAGTGTACACACATATCTTGTGTTTCATGTTCTGTTACTAAGAGAGAGATGTAGTTCATAGCTATTACAGAAGGTCAAAGGTATGAGAGAAGGGGAAAAGAGCCCTGGTGGAAAGCCTCAGAAGAGAAGGAAATTGTGGGATGATCAAACAACAAAAAGAAAGTTGACCAAGAGGCTAATTTCCTTCTCAGAAACAGAAACCAAGGCAGAGGAGGAGGAACGGCAGTCTGTGAGTCCACCCTGAGGGGCAAACAGATTCTCATCTGTGGATATAAGAGAGACTACATGGTAAATGAGTGAGGCATCAGATCCTTGGAGACAATGGAGGATTCCAAAACGCCACCCAGAGGAAGGTCACTGGGAACATTGCCATTGCAGACCTAGGGACACAAGGGATGATCTGGCTGGCATTGCAGGACCCCACACACATGTGGCTCATTGAGCCCATGGCTCAGGAGTCTCACTGGCCATATAGGTCCCCAGTTCTAGCGCAGCCCCCTTTCTTCAGTTATTGTGTGGGGGCTGGCCTGAGAACATATGGCAGAAAACAAAGCAGAACCACAAGGCCCGAGGTCAAATCCCAGCTCCTCTGTGCACCTTTCAGGAAATGCTCCACCTTTCTATACCTGTGCAAAGGGAAGTAATACATAGGCAACTCATGGTGTCGTCAAGGGGAGCACCTCCGGGATGTGCATAACACACTAAGTACTGGCAGAGTCTGCACCACACCAGTAATAATGCTTGAGGAGCTATCTGAAGAGGAACTGTGAAAGCATAAGGCATGTGATATATACTTAACTCTGAGAAACAACCATTAGTGGAATGCAGTTTCCTGCTGGCATTATCTTTGGTCAAGTTTTAACCAGTATCAAATATTTGTTGCATGTGTATATCAACTGACCAATTTTAAACTCTGAGAAAGAATTTATCACAGGAAGCGTGTTTTACCTATACTCTTGTGTGTTGATCTTAGAAACTATCTCAAAAGGGGTCTCCCTGGGTGGCTCAGCAGTTTAGTGCCTGCTGAAGGCCAAGGATATGATCCTGGAGTCTCGAGATTGAAACCTGCTTCAGGAGTCCTGCATGGAAACTGTTTGTCTCTCCTCTCTCTCTCTCTCTCTCTCTCTCTCTCTCTCTCTCTCTCTTTCATCTCAAATAAATGAATAAAATCTTTTAAAAAAGAAAAAAAGAGGATGGCTGAAAAGTAGTGTCCCCAAATCAACTGTCTCAACCAAATTACCTAGATAACCTTCAAATAATCCTGAAAATCTATGAATTCAGCCTGAGATTTAAAGAGAGACCAGCTGGAATGCTAGAGTGAGAAGAGTTCATGCTTCTATCAAGGTAGGAAGACGGGGAAAAAGAAATAAAGAAACAAAAGTCATCCAAGGGGGAGGGGCCCCATGAGGAGCCAGGCTAAGGCCAGGGTGAGTTCCCCCAGGACAGGAAAGCTCCCTCCTGGAGAAGCAGGAACTTCACCAATCTTCCTGAGTGGAAAGGCACCCGCAGGGAGTTAAAGCAAGACCCCAAGAGGGCAGGGATGCCCACGGGCTCCCTGGGACACAACAGACACCTGCGCACCCAGGAGAGTATGCAATACCCCATGACCAAGCTCCCTAAAAGACTGCAGCATGCATGGCTGGACCCGGAGCAGCTCGGAGGGGCTTGAGCCGGGGCTCTGCAGGGAGGGGGCTGCGCAGCTCCAGGAGCAGCTCAGAGAGGTTAGGGCGTGGGTCCCCGGAAGGGGCTGTGCCACCGGGAGTGCGAATCCAAAAGCACAGGCTCCAGAGAACTGGGTGCCTGGACACAGCCCAGGATCCAACCGCCCCCCAGGACAGGCAGAGGCCAGGAAGGCCCAGGACAGCAAGGATGCTACTGCCCCAAGCTGAGCAGATCAGCAGCCCTGCCCCGGAGCCTCTAGGCCCTGCAGATGGAGAGCTCCAGAGTTCCTGCAGGGGCTGAATCCAGGGTTCCAGAGCTGGCCACCGCCACCATGGTTGTTTCTCCTGGGGCCTCACGGGGTACACAACCTCATGGAGCCCTGCACCAGGCAGGGGGCAGAGCAGCTCCCCCAAGTGCTAACACCTGAAAATCAGCACAACAGGCCCCACCTCCAGAAGACCAGCTAGACGGACAAGTTCCAAGGGAAGTCAAGGGACTTAAAGTATACAGAATCAGAAGATACTGCCCCATGTTTTTCTTTCCTGTATTTTTTTGTTTGTTTGTATTTTTTTTTTTGCTTTTTGATATCTGCTTGCTTCCCCACCTTTTTCCCCTTTCTTTCTTTTTCTTTCTCTTTTTCTTCTCTTTTTTCCTTTTTTTCTTCCTTTTTTCTTTTTTTCTCTTTTCTTTCCTTCTCTCTCTCTCTTTTTCTCCTTTTCCCAATACAACTTCTTTTTGGCCACTCTGCACTGAGCAAAAACACTAGAAGGAAAACCTCACCTCAAAAGAAAGAATCAGAAACAGTCCTCTCTCCCACAGAGTTACAAAATCTGGATTACAATTCAATGTCAGAAAGCCAATTCAGAAGCACTATTAAACAGCTACTGGTGGCTCTAGAAAAAAAGCATAAAGGACTCAAGAGACTTCATGACTGCCGAATTCAGATCCAATCAGGCAGAAATTAAAAATCAATTGAATGAGATGCAATCCAAACTAGAAGTCCTAAAGACAAGGGTTAACGAGGTGGAAGAATGAGTGAGTGACATAGAAGACAAGTTGATGGCAAAGAGGGAAACTAAGAAAAAAAGAGACAGACAATTAAGAGACCAGGAAGATAGGGATCCCTGGGTGGCGCAGCGGTTTGGCGCCTGCCTTTGGCCCAGGGCGCGATCCTGGAGACCCGGGATCGAATCCCACGTCAGGCTCCTGGTGCATGGAGCCTGCTTCTCCCTCTGCCTGTGTCTCTGCCTCTCTCTCTCTCTCTCTCTCTCTGTGTGTGTGACTATCATAAATATAAAATAAAATAAAATAAAATAAAATAAAATAAAATAAAAT
The DNA here is from genome assembly GCF_053574225.1 of Canis aureus. Classification (NCBI taxonomy): domain Eukaryota; kingdom Metazoa; phylum Chordata; class Mammalia; order Carnivora; family Canidae; genus Canis; species Canis aureus. The sequence continues at coordinate 4,822,179 of NC_135650.1, read as the reverse complement.
AAAATAAAATAAAATAAAATAAATAAAATAAAATAAAATAAAATATAAAATAAAATAAAATAAAATAAAAAAGAGACCAGGAAGACAGATTAAGGGTAATAAATGACAGCCTGAGGAAGAAAAACCTACGTTTAATTGGGGTTCCCAAGGGCGATGAAATGGACAGAAGGCCTGAATATGTATTTGAACAAATCAGAGCTGAAAAATTTCCTTATCTGGGAAGGGAAAAAGAGATTCAGATCCAGGAAATGGAGAGATTCCCCCAAAAAAAATCAATAAATTCGTTCAACACCTCGACATTTCATAGGTGAAGCTTGCAAATTCGAAAGATAAAGAGAAGATCCTTAAAGCAGCAAGACACAAGAAATCCCTGACTTTTATGGGGAGGAGTGTTAGGGTAACAGAAGACCACTCTACAGAGACCTGGCAGGCCAGAAACGACACACAGGATATATTCAGGGTCATAAATGAGAAGAACATGCAACCAAGAATACTTTATCCAGCAAGGATGTCATTCAAAATAGAAGGAGAGATAAAAAGCTTTCAAGATAGGAAGGAACTGAAAGAATATGTGGCCTCCAAACTAGCTCTGCAAGAAATTTTAAGGTGACTCTTAAAATTCCCCTTTGAGAAGTTCAGTGGAACAATCCACAGAAACAAGGACTGAATAGATATCATGATGACACTAAACTCATATCTTTCAATAGTAACACTGAACGTGAATGGGCTTAATGACTGCATCAAAAGGCACAGGGTTTCAGACTGGATAAAAAAGGAGAACCCATCTATTTGCTGTCTACAGGAGACTCATTTTAGACAGAAGGACACCTAGAGCCTCAAAATAAAAGTTTGGAGAACCATTTACCATTCGAATGGTCCTCAAAGGAAGCAGGGGTAGTCATCCTTATATCAGATAAACTAAAATTTACCCCAAAGACTGTAGTGAGAGATGAAGAGTGTCACTATATCATACTTAAAGGATCTATCCAACAAGAGGACTTAACAATCCTCAACATATATGCCCCGAATGTGGGAGCTGTCAAATATTTAAACCAATTAATAACCAAAGTGAAGAAATACTTAGATAATAATACACTTATACTTGGTGTCTTCAATGTAGCTCTTTCTATACTTGATAGGTCTTCTAAACACAACATCTCCAAGAAACGAGAGCTTTAAATGATACACTGGACCAGATGGATTTCACAGATATCTACAGAACTTTACATCCAAACTCAACTGAATACACATTCTTCTCAAGTGCATATGGAACTTTCTCCAAATAGACCACATACTGGGTCACAAATCGGGTCTGAACTGGTACCAAAAGACTGGGATCGTCCCCTGCATATTCTCAGACCATAATGCCTTGAAATTAGAACTAAATTACAAGAAGAAGTTTGGAAGGACCTCAAACACGCGGAGGTTAAGGACCATCCTGCTAAAAGACGAAATGGTCAACCAGAAAATTAAGGATGAATTAAAAAGATTCATGGAAACTAATGAGACGAGATCGGGCGCGTTCAGGGTGGTATGGCCGTAGACCATGGAAACTAATGAGAATGAAGATACAAGCATTCAAAATATTTGGGACACAGCAAAAGCAGTCCTAAGGGGGAAATACATCGCAATACAAGCATCCATTCAAAAACTGGAAAGAAATCAAATACAAAAGCTAACCTTACACATAAAGGAGCTAGAGAAAGAACAGCAGACAGATCCTACACCCAGCAGAAGAAGAGAGTTAATTAAGATTCGAACAGAACTCAATGAAATCGAGATCAGAAGAACAGTGGAACACATCAACAAAACCAGGGGTTGGTTCTTTGAAAGAATTAATAAGATACATAAAACATTAGCCAACCTTATTAAAAATAAGAGAGAGAAGACTCAAATTAATAAAATCAAGAATGAGAAAGGAGAGATCAGTACCAACACCAAGGAAATAAAAATGATTTTAAAAACATATGATGAACAGATATACGCCAATAAATTAGGCAATCTAGAAGAAATGGACTAATTCCTGGAAAGCCACAAACTACCAAAACTGGAACAGGAAGAAATAGAAAACCTGAACAGGCCAATAACCAGGGAGGAAATTGAAGCAGTCATCAAAAACCTCTGAAGACACAAAAGTCCAGGAGCAGATGGCTCCCTGGGGAATTCTATCAAACGTTTAAAGAAGAAACCATACCTATTCTACTAAAGCTGTTTGGAAAGATAGAAAGAGATGGAGTACTTCCAAATTCATTCTATGAGGCTAGCATCACCTTAATTCCAAAACCAAACAAAGACCCCACGAAAAAAGAGAATTACAGACCAATATCCCTGATGAACATGGATGCAAAAATTCTCAACAAGATACTAGCCAATCGAATCCAGTAGTACATTAAGATAATTCTTCACCATGACCAAGTAGGATTTATCCCTGGGAAACAAGTCTGGTTCAACACTCATAAAACAATCAATGTGATTCATCATATCAGGAAGAGAAAAACCAAGAACCATATGATCCTCTCATTAGATGCTGAGAAAGCATTTGACAAAATACAGCATCTAATCCTGATCAAAACTCTTCAGAGTGTAGGGATAGAGGGAACATTCCTCGACATCTTAAAAGCCATCTAAGAAAAGCCCACAGCAAATATCATTCTCAATGGGGAAGCACTGGGAGCCTTTCACCTAAGATCAGGAACTAGACAGGGATGTCCACTCTCAGCACCGCTATTCCACAGAGTACTGGAAGTCCAAGCCTCAGCAATCAGACTACAAAAAGACATTAAAGGTATTCAAATTGGCAAAGAAAAAGTCAGAATCTCCCTGTTCACCGGATGACAGGATACTGTACATAGAAAACCCTAGAGCCTCCACCTCAAGATTGCTAGAACTCATACAGCAATTTGGCAACATAGCAGGATACAAAATCAATGCCCAGAAATCAGTGGCATTTCTATACACTAACAAGGAGACTGAAGAAAGAGAAATTAAGGAGTCAATCCCATTTACAATTGCACCCAAAACATAAGATACCTAGGAATAAACCTCACCAAAGAGGTAAAGGATCTGTACCCTAAACACTATAGAACACTTCTGAAAGAAATTGAGGAAGACACAAAGAGATGGAAAAATATTCCATGCTCATGGATTGGCAGAATTAATATTGTGAAAATGTCAGTGTTACCCAGGGCAATTTACACCTTTAATGCAATCTCTATCAAAATAACATGGACTTTCTTCAGAGAGTTAGAACAAATTATTTTAAAATTTGCGTGGAATCAGAAAAGACCCCGAATACCAGGGGAATTTTAAAAAAGAAAACCATAGCTGGGGGCATCACAATACCAGATTTCAGGTTGTACTACAAAGCTGTGGTCATCAAAACAGTGTGGTACTGGCACAAAAACAGACACATAGATCAATGGAAGAGAATAGAGAACGCAGAAGTAGACCCTGAACTTTGTGGTCAACCAATATTCAATAACGGAAGAAAGACTATCCCCTGGAAGAAAGACAGTCTCTTCAATAAATGGTGCTGGGGAAATTGGACATCCACATGCAGGAGAATGAAACTGGACCTCTCCCTTTCACCGTACACAAAGATAAATGGATGAAAGATCAAAATGGATGAAAGATCTAAATGTGAGGCAAGAGTCCATCAAAATCCTAGAGGAGAACACAGGCAACACCGTTTTTGAACTCGGCCACAGTAATTTCTTGCAAGATACATCCATGAAGGCAAAAGAAACAAAAACAAAAATGAAGTATTGGGACTTCATTAAGATAAGAAGCTTTTGCACAGCAAAGGGTACAGTCAACAAAACTAAAAGAGAACCTACAGAATGGGAGAAGATATTTGCAAATGACGTATCAGATAAAGGGCTAGTTTCCAAGATCTATGAAAAACTTATTAAACTCAACACCAAAGAAACAAACAATCCAATCGTGAAATGGGTAAAAGACATGAACAGAAATCTCACAGAGGAAGACATAGACATGGCCAACATGCACATGAGAAAATGCTCTGCATCACTTGCCATCAGGGAAATACAAATCAAAACCACAATGAGATACCACCTCACACCAGTGAGCATGGGGAAAATTAACAAGGCAGGAAACAACAAATGTTGGAGAGGATGCAGAGAAAAGGGAACCCTCTTACACTTTTGGTGGGAATGTGAACTGGTGCAGCCACTCTGGAGAAGTATGTGGAGGTTCCTCAAAGAGTTAAAAATAGACCTGCCCTACGACCCAGCAATTGCACTGTTGTGGATTTACCCCAAAGATTCAGATGCAATGAAATGCCGGGACACCTGCACCCTGATGTTTCTAGCAGCAATGTCCACAATAGCCAAACTGTGGAAGGAGCTTCGGTGTCCATCGAAAGATGAATGGATAAAGATCGGGTTTATGTATATAATGGAATATTACTCAGGCATTAGAAACGACAAATACCCACCATTTGCTTCAATGTGGATGTAACTGGAGGGTATTGTGCTGAGTGAAGTAAGTCAATCGGAGAAAGACAATGAGTCTTTCTCATTCATTTGTGGAATATAAATAATAGGGAAAGAGAATATAAGGGAAGGGAAAAGAAATGTGTGGGTAATATCAGAAAAGGAGACAGAACATAAGACTCCTAACTCTGGGAAACGAACTAGAGGTGGTGGAATGGGAGGAGGGCAGGGGGTGGGGTGAATGGGTGACGGGCACTGAGGGGGGCACTTGAGAGGATGAGCACTGGGTGTTATTCTGTATGTTGGCAAAGTGAACATCAAAAAAAAAATAAATTAATTTAAAAAAACAAAAAAAGAAACTACCTGAAAAGTCTGTTTGAAAGCATAAAGCAAGTGTCAATACATAATCAAGAGAAAGCAGAGTTCCTTGAAAGCAGTTTGAAACTAGCATGTCATCTGGCCAAAGTAACCTGAGGGTAAGTGTCAGGATTAGTGGTAGTGGTTAGGGTTAGAGTAAGGGGTCTATTTAGGGGCTAGGTTTAGGGTTAAGTTTAAGGGCCAGGGTTATGTTCTGAAACAGATTAAAGGTTCAGGTTCAGGATAGGGGTTGGGTTTGGAGCTGTATTGGGGTTGGAAGTAGTTTGGTTATATGTTTGGGTACAAGTTCAAGATCAGCTTATCGATTCAGATAAGTTTTCAAGTCAGGAATTGGGTAAGGGTTTAGGGTAAGATTACGGCAAGGGTTAGATTTCGGGTTCGTATTAGGTTTAAGTTTTGCTTTAGGGTTCTGGTTAGGTTTCAGGAATGATTTCATTTATAGTTAGAGTTGGGGTTTGGGTGTGGTTTCAGGTTAGGATTCGGGTTAGTGTTAGGGGTAGACGTAGGATTAAGTTTCTGGTTAGGGTTAGGGTTAGAGATTAGGGTTTAGGCTCAGGTTCTGGTTTCGTTAGGGTCGGATTAACTCTTGGGTTGGATTAGTTTTCGGGATGGGCCTGGGTTAGGGTTTGGGTTCGGTCCATATTCGTGTTAGGATTAGGTTTAGGGTAAATGAATGATTGGGTTCAGTTTTGGTTTCAGGGTTTAGGTTCAGGTTATTGTTCGTGATCAGTTTTAGGGTTGGCTTCTGGTTAGGGTTCGGGTTATTATTAGGGTTAGTGTTTAGGTTTATGTTAGGTTTAGGTTTTGGTTAGGTTTAGGGGCCAGTTAGGATTAGGATTCAAATTTGAATTAGGTGTTAGGTTTAGGGTTAGGGTTAGGGTCAGGTTAGGGCAAGGGAACCCATCACCTGCTCCCTTTGACTCATTCACTTCTTCACAGGAAGCCCCTGAAACAAAGCCTTCTCAATGGAAATCAAGATACCCTGAGCTCTGAGAGTCACTCCCTGGCTGCAACACCTGTCATCTCCCAAAGTGCTCCATGGAGCCATCAAAGTTCTCCTTCTGGATCCAAAGACCAAACTTTTACTTGAACTTTTACAATAATTTTTAAGGATATTTATTAATTTCCTGGAGCAAGCGAGAGAGAGAATAAGCAGGGTGAGCAACAGAGGGAGAGGGAAAAGCAGGCTCTCAGTGAGCAGGGAGCCCAATGTAGGGCTCAAACCCAGAACACTGGGATTATAACCTGACTAGAAGGAACAGGCCAAACTACTCAGCCACCCACTGCACTTACTTGATCTTATCGTCTATCCTAATGGTCCAAATGTGGGTGGATCCATTCATCCCATGAGGCAGCAATGAAGATGTCACATCTAAGAAACTGGATATGTGTGTGAAGGACTTGTAGAATGATTGACACTCCTATTAAACTTGAGAACAAGACACTATGTCTAATGTATTCCTTCAATGATATTAGTGACTAGAAATGTTTCTGCAATACTAGGTGCTTTATCTATATTATTGGATGAAGAAATCCGAACCAGCACTTTCCATATACTGAGTGAACCATGAGCTGCTCTGCCTTCCCCCTGTGATCTCTACTCTGGGCACATAAAGGACAAGTAGCAGGAGCAGTTAGATTCCAGCACCTGGGACCCTTCCTTCAGTCACCCTATCCTGATCTATTTCTTGGCAGACGACTGCCTACCCAATATCATTTCCTTAACTGTATAGTGTATATGAGAGTTGACAAAAGAGTAAATTTTGAGAGTTCTCATCACAAGGAAAGTCATTTTTTATTTATTATATTTTTGCATCTATCAGAGATGATGGTGTTTAACCAAACTTATTCTGGTCATCTTGTCACAATATAGGAATGTAAAATTGTTCTGCTCTTTAGCTTTAACATACAAGGTGCTCTATGTCAATTATATCAATAAAATTGGGGCCAGCATTATTGTAATATTCAAAAAGAGGATTGGAAAATTTGGCTTGGTAAAAGTGATGACACCTAAACAAAACTTTAAACAGTGGATCCTGTCTGTAGCCAGTAGATTATGATAGGATAAAAATATCCAACCATTTGCCAACAAGGAATCAATTCTGATTTTAGAAACCATGAATGAAAATTGAAGTCAATGCAATAGAATTTTTTATTTCTGTTAGATTTTAAAAATTGATGGAGGAATAAATTGACCCTGAAAACAACTTTTTCTTTTTTTTTTCTTAAAAAAATATATATATATATATTTTTATTCATAGAGACACAGAGAGAGAGAGAGAGAGAGGCAGAGACACAGGCAGAAGGAGAAGCAGGCTCCACGCAACAAGCCCGACGTGGGACTCGATCCCGGGTCTCCAGGACCACACCCTGGACCGCAGGTGGCGCTAAACCGCTGCGCCACCAGGGCTGCCTAAAACAACCTTTTCAAAGGCTCTTTGTGTTATGGAAGATTCTGATTTTAAGCCTTTAAATATTTGGATGTGTGCTGAGAACACTTGTTTGAGAAAATTTGTCTCCAGGAAATTGGGTGAGATAAAATAGTGGCGGTTAAAATAGAGGGTATAAAGGGAGGACTGGGTTGGCTCAGCGGTTTGGTGCTGCCTTCAGCCTGGGGCGTGGTCCTGGAGGCCTGGGATTGAGTGCCACATTGGGCTCCTTGCATGGGGCCTGCTTCTCCCTCTGCCTGTGTTTCTGCCTCTCTCTCTCTCTCTCTCTCATGAATAAATAAAATCTTAAAAAAAATAAAGGGAGGACTACTTAGTCCTGTGCTCATGTCTCTGTAATTACCGCTTTTAAATAAAATGTTTTTGTTTTTGTTTTTGTTTATTTATTATTTATTTATTTATTTATTTATTTATTTATTTATTTATTTTAAATTTTATTTATTTACTCAGGAGAGACACGCAGAGAGAGTGAGCAGAAGTGAGAGAAAGAGACAGAGAGACAGAGAGACAGAGACATAGAGAGGCACAGGCAGAGCGAAAAACAGGCTCCATGCAGAGAGGACCCCTGCATTCTAGGACCCTGGATCATGCCCCAAGCTGAAGGCAGATGATTAAATGCTGATCTATCAGGTATTCCTAAAATACATCTTATAGCTGTACAATACACATGATCATAAAAATAACATCTACATATTGACCATGTATATTTTTTATTTCCTTAATTACATTAAATTGAGTAAATTTTAAGCATATTAAATGCATTAATATATTTGTACAACCTCCCTGTAACCCATCTTCAGAAGGCATTTCTTCTTTTACAACTAAAGCCCTCTACCAAGAGTCAGAAAACTCCCACTACTGCCTCCTTCCAGCCCTTGGCAAATAACATTCTACCTTCTGTCTTTACAAATCTACTTTATGTTGGAAGAGGAATAGGATGTATCTCGGAAAGAGGTGTCTAAATGTCTTTCCCGAGCCTCAGAAGTGATGACAACACCCTCTGGGCTACACACTACTATGCACTGCTAGGCACCTTCAAATGCACTAGGACTCCCAACATTCATAGGTTTGGGGAACAAAACTTGGAGGGGCCCAGTTTTCAAAACTCTCCCACAGTCCCAAGGATTCCTCCAGGCTCCCTAGTTAAGTAAGAGAGATGAATTTGCTCTGAGACACGGGCTCATTCTTTCTCCAAAGATTAATCTATGTTTTAAAGAGAGCCAAATGATGGAAATGGATACACAAGATGCCAAACATCTTCAGAAGGGGTGAAAGTGGTGTAATGTGGAGAAATGAGTGTCTAGCACAATCTCATAACAACTTGGTTTCTGGGTGGATCAGTGAGTGAAGCATCTGCTTTCAGCCCAAGTCATGATTCCATGATACTGGGTTAAGGCCTCCTCCATCAGGCTGCATACTCAGGGGGTATTCTGTTTCTCTCTCTCCCTCTGCCTCTGGCACCACTCATGCTCTCTCATTCTCTCTTTCTAATAAATAAAATCCTTAAAAAAGAAAATTTCACATAATCTTATGGATTTTCTTTGTTTTTAAAGGTTTTTTTAATACATCAACAGCCTTATCTACATTCCCTGACAAGATATTGAACAGTTGTGTATAAAATTTTTAGACTCAGAAGCATGATTTATTTTCTCCACTTGGGAGGATTACTTTTCAACTCAGACTGAAGCATTCTTTTCCAGTTTGTCCAGGTCAGGGGGAAGGAAAGAGGTGCAACCTGCAGATGTAGCCGCTTCATCCCCAGGGGATGGAGAATGTGTCATGGCCTGTTGAATCTGGGACGCACTCCTCTTCACCATGGAGATAAGAAGGGTATGCCTCACCAATTCCTTAGGATGGAGTTATAGTGCCCACGGAGAGTGGTACTAGCTGGTACTGGCCATCGGTGGCCTCCCCTGTGCCCCAGCTCTCCCTTGTCCATGAACACACATATACACACACATCCATCCATGTGGACACACACACAATTATGGCACACAGAAAAATTGGGAATATCTATCCCACCTCATCTGACACTAAGGCAAGAGGGGCCCAAGAGCATCCCCTGGTTAAACTGATGACCTCCCTAAACAGAGCCAAGAATTCCATCAGGAGGATAACAAAGTGCAGCCAGCCAGCCAACATCTACTTCTTTGTCTTGATTCTTAACCAAAACTTAACTTCACTTAAGTGGCAAAAAGACCAGCAAATTTTACATTTCTACAGCTTCCAAGCAGCTAGGGTGTCTAACAAAACATAAATGCAAGGGGCTAGGTGGGATTACAGAGAGCTAGTATACAAAGGGACAGTGGCAGTTGATTCTCTTGCCTTTCCCAACTTTCTTTTGTTTATTGCCTAGAAGAAAGTTGTAAGGGGTGGAGCTCCAGCCTCCTTTATTGGACCAAGAAGAATAGAAGGACTTGAACCATGGAACGAGTGCCAACCATCAGATATTGATGCACTTTTGTTACATGTCAAAAGTGAATACACTTCAGGCAGTGCACACACTTACATCTGTTTCATATTCTGTTACAAAGAGACAGATGTACCTCATAACTATTACAGAAGGTCAAAGGTATGAGAGAAAGGGAAATGCCCTGAAGATGGTCTCAGAAGGGAAGGAAATTGCTGGATTATCAAACAACAAGAAGAAAGTTGACCAAGGGTCTAATTTCCTTCTCAGAAATAGAAATCAAGGCAGAGGAGGAGGAATGTCAGTTTGTGAACCCACCCCAAGTGGCAAAAGGACCAGCACTGTCTCTCATCTGGGGATAGGGGAGACCATGTGGTAAATGAGTGAGGCGTCAGATCCTGGGTGAAAATGGAGGTTTGGAAACACCTCCCAGATAAAGTACACTGGAAGAGCATTGCCATTGCAGGCACAGGGACACAGAGGACAATGCGGCTGACATCAGCTTGAACTCACACACATGTGGCTCATTGAACCCCCCTGGCTTAGGTGTCTCACTAGCCATATGGCCCCCAGATACTGCACAGCTGACTCTCTCCAGTTCCTTTTAGTGGGCTTCCCTGAGAACATATGGCACAAAAGAAAGCAGAACCAGAAGCCCTGATGTAAAATCCCAGCTCCTCAGTACACTTGTTGGGAAATGCTCCACTTTTCTATATTTGCACAAAGGGAAGTAATAAACACAGGCAGCTTATGGTGTTGTCAGGAGAAGCACCTAAGGAATGTGCATGAAGTGCTTAGTACTGGCACAGTCAGCACCACACCAGTAATAATGATGAGGAGCTATCTGAAGAGGAACTGTGAAACCATAAGCCATATTATGTACACTTACCTCAGAAATAATCGTTACTAGAACGTATCACATATATCTGTGTATGTGCATGCCAACTGACATAATTTTAACTCTGAGAAAGAAGTTATTGCAGGAAGCAGATTTTACCTATAATCTTGTGTGTTGAACTTAGAAACTATCTCAAAATAGGCATCATTGGGTGGCTTACTCGTTTAGCACCTGGAGGTATCCTTGACTCTCAGGATTGAATCCCACATCCGTAATCCTGCATGGAGCCTGCCTCCCTCTGCTTCTCTCTCTCTCTCTGTCTCTTATGAATAAAGAAATGAAATCATAAGAAAAAGGGAACTATCTCTAATGTCTGTGTGAAAGCATAGGGCAACTGACCACAACTTAACCATGTGAAACAAGAGTTACTAGAAGGCAGTTTGAAACTAGCATCTCATTTGGTGAATTTAGTCTTAGGGTCAGCGTCAAGAGCATGGGTAGAGCTTAGGGTTAGAATAAGGGGTAGAGTTAGGGGTACAGTTAGGGTTATGTTTAGGGTTAGGAGTTAGGTTTAGGGGTTGAGTTTCAGATTCAGGTTAAGGTTTTGGGTTTGGGACAGGGATCCGAATGGGTTCAGGATAGGGCTTGGTTTGAGGTTCGTGTTGGTGTTGGATGGGTTTTGGTTTATGCTTCAGGTACGGGTTCTAGTTCGGGTTATGGATTCAGGTCAGGGCTTGTGTCAGAATTGGGTCAGTGTTTAGGGTCAGAGTTATGGTTAGGATTAGGTTTAGGACTGGCTTTGGGTTAGGGTTAGTGTTCAGGTTAGGTTTCTGGTTAGGGTTCTGTTTAAGATTTGGGTTACAGTTATGGTGCATTTCAGGTTAGGGTTCAGGTTGTGATTAGGGTTGGGTTAGGGTTTGGGTTAGGATTTGGGATACATTTAGGGTTAGGTTTAGGTTTAGGGTGAGGTCTTAGGCTTGGGGTTCAGTTTCAGTTTCAGATTCAGGTCAGGTGAGGATTCAGGTTACATTTCGAGTTACGGTACAAACAGTGTTCGGGTTAGGGTATGGGTTAAGGATCGGGTTAGGGTTAGGGTTTGGGTCTGTGTTCGTCTTTGGGTTTGGGTTAGGGTTAGCGTTATGGTCAAGGTTCAGGTTCGTATTTGCGTTTTTGGTAAGGGTTAGATTTTGGGCATGGGTTCGTGTTAGGGATAGGGTTAGGGTTAGGGTACCTGTTTGGATTCAGGATAGGGGTTTGGGTTAGGGATAGGGGTTGGGATGGGTTCAGAGGAAGAATTCAGGTTGTGGTTGTGGTTTTGGATACGGTTTGGGTTATGGATTTGGGTACGGGATCCGAGACTGGGTTATGGATTTGGGTCAGGGCTCATGTCATGGTTTGGATCAGAGTTTAGGGTCAGATTATGGTTAGGATTAGGGTTAAGGCTGGGTTTGGGTTAGGGTTAGAGTTCGGGTTAGAGTTCTGGTTAGGTTTCGTGTTAGGGTTTTGGTTAGGCTTTAGGGTGAGGTTTAGGGCTAGGAATCTGGTTAGGGTTAGGTTTTGAGTTAGGGTTTGGGTTAGGGTTTGACTACTGTTTGGGGAAGTATTCTGGTTTGGGTTCAGGGTTTGGGTACAGGTTTGCTAATGGTTAGGCTTAGGATTAGCATCAAGGTATGGGTTCATTTTAGGGTTCTGGTTAGGTTTAGAATTCAGGTTGGAGTTTGGGTTTGTGTTCAGCTTCAGGTTAGGGTCGGTTAGGGGTTAGGTTTAGGTTTAGGTTTTGGGTTCGGGTTAAGGTCCCATCAACTGTTCCCTTTGACTCATTTGTCTCTACACAGGAAGCCCTCAGTTGAAGCCCTCCCAATGGAAATCAAGAGATCTCAGAGTCCCTGGGATCTGAGAGTCACTCCCCAGCCATGAAACCTGTAGTCTTTCAATGTGCTCTGTGGAGGCATCAAGGTTGTCCTTCTGGATCCAAAAACAAATCAAAGTTTTACTTGATCTTTCACACCAATTTTTAAGGATATTTATTATTTTCTTGGAGAGAGAGAGAGAGAATAAGTAGGGTGAGAAGCAGAGGGGGGCGGGAAAAGGAGGCTTCTCACTGAGCAGAGAGCCCAATGTAGGTCTCAAAACCAGGAACCTGGGAACATGGCCTGACCTGAAGTCAGAGGCCTGAGTGAGCCATCCAGTGTACTTACTTGATCTTATCGTCCATCCTATTGGACCAAATGTGGGCGGATCCATTCATCCCATGAGGGGGATGATGATGATGTCACATCATCCATGCCATGAAGATGTCACATCAAAAAAAACTGTTGACTTGCATGCCTATGTGTAGAGTGATTGACTATCTGACAATCTGATTAGACTTGAGACCGAAACACTTTACCTACTGTATTCTTTCAATGATTTTAGTGATGAGAAAGGTGTCTGCAATACTAGATGCTTAATATATATTACTGGATGAAGGAATCCCAACCAGCACTTTCCATATACTCAGTGGACTTGAGCTGCTCTGCCATCCAACAGTGACCTCTACACTGGGCACATAAAGGACAAGTAGCAGGACCAAGTAATGGAATCTCAGAAGTCCTTTGAAAAGAGGAAAACTGCGTGTTTTCCACATGCTTCTGTAAACCCAGGTACCAGAAGCCCATGAGGGTTAATGTGGAGAGCTTCTTTGCTGAGGACAGGTAACTGCTACACATGAACTGCTACACATGTGGCAGCAGCCCTATCTACTGGCACAGACACCAGATAAATCTATGCCATGTTTTTTCCCTGGATTTCCACAGTATCCCTATGAGGTTCATCTTCTGACAACAGCACTTTTCAGAGGAGGAAAACAAAGCTTAGAGGTGCCTTAACTTTCCCAAAGCATACAGGTAGTAGAGGTGAGCCTCATGCCCTGTGTTTTGTATGAGGTGGTCACCTGGGGAACTGCTGGATCAGGACATGTTGGGTTATGGTGAACACCTGGTAGACACACGAAATGATTGGGTTGTTTGTGGGGCTTTTATATTGGAAGGATGGCATGAGGGACTGTCAAAACTATCCATTCTGCATTTCTTTACCGTTATCATGGTCCATGCCTCACCCACGGATAGGTTTGATATCTTTTCACAACAGAGACACAAGGAAGGGCTCTATACTCAGCTTCAAAATCATGAAACACTGGGAATATCAGAGTCTGGTGCTCAGACCAGAGATTCCCTTCCCTTAGGGAAGTTTTACAGGGAAAAGATAGTGTTCACAAAAAAGGTTCTAGGCTTCAAAGTACCATTGGTTTGAGGGGAGACATGGTAAACCATTGATAAATTCAACACATGCTGATAGCTGAGCAACAGCAGCATTTCTCTCAACAAATAACTTTACAAAGACCACTATTCCATTGAGTCATCAGTAAACACCCCCACTGCAGATAGAACACAGAGGCTTGGACACTAAAATGCTGCTCAAGATCAAATAGGTTATGCTTGAGAATAGATGAAACCATACACTGCATGTCAGTTCCCTTAAACTGGTGGAGCTTGATCTGTTCCTGACAGAAAGAGGAAGGCCCTTCTGCAGGCCCCATGGGAGTCAAGTGTTTCTAATCTGGGATCTCTGCATGCCATGATAAAATTTGGGTTGAGTTTGACCATGAATGTGATCTTTTTTCACCCAGACCGGGGATTGTTGTAGTTGGTGGCCTGATGCACCTGGGCCATCAGGAGAGATAGATTCATTGAACCCTTGGAAAAACTCATCCAAGATTTCCTGTGTGGATCTGTACAAAAGAGAATGAGGTACTAGGGTCAGGAGGCATCAGAGGCCTTCTTCTTATTGTGGTGTTCAAGGTTATGGCAGATATAGCAGCTAAAACAGTCTGTGGGTACACATAAGGTGCTCTTTGAAGCACTGCATAAATGACAAAGAATTGCATCAGGTTAAGTGCCAGGGGCCTTGAAAGGCAGGATCACTGTGGCAGACGATCTCATTTATGGAGATGTACGAAGATCTATAAGGAGACCTCTCATGATCCATAAGGAGATCCTACAATGATCTGATATGTTCTGACAGACAAGTTATACAGAAACATAGAATATCTTCATACCACTCTTCCTTTTGTGTTAAATCACTCTCTTTAGGGTGATAATTTGTAAAGGCTCAGAGACGTTCTGCAGGGAGAGTAGATCTGGATTCTACAGAGGGTAGACGTGCCCTCAGGGACGTGTAGGTGAAATATGAAAGACAGTAGTAAACTATCTTGTAAAACCCTAACCCTAACCCTATCTTGTAAAACAAAGCACCACCACTCCTAAAAACATGATTTTAATTCTGCACCATTCCAGCATAGGTGAAGAAGAGTCTTTTCCCACCTCATACATAGTTTGAGATTAGGAGTGGAGGTTCAGATGTCTTTGCAGTTGGGCCTGTGGGGCAGTCATGCGGAAACACTACAGGAGGGCCCAGGTTACTATCCATGTTTGTGTGGGGTCCATATTTGTGTGGAGAACCATCTTCCCATTCTCACCTCTGAACAACACTGATCCCTGTTTGTCTGGGGCATCTGCTAATTGTCTAGGAAGTTAGAATATTTGAAGCCACAGACCATCTATTTGAAGAACTCCTGGGTCAGCTGTATGAATAGACTGCACATTATATACAGGGTTGAGAGACATTACAGTCATTGATGGACATCATGCATGGGGATACATTAAAAACCGTGTTCTCCAGTTCAGGCCACAGGGGCAGCTAAAGAGACATCTGGCAAAGAAGAAGCCAGATGAAAGAGACTCTTGGGCTCATGACTAACATATTTGAAGTTGACCTTTGTCCCCAGCACTCACCTTCTCATCTTGCCTTCTATGACCTGGGGTCTGAACACAACTGTGTATCAGAATTCCAATACCTGACAGCTGGTTTCTGCCCAGGAAGAGCATGTTCCTCTTCACTGTCCCCCCTCCACAGCCACACACACACACAGATACACAGTCACACACAAACACATACACACAGAGACACACAGACATCAGACATCAAGGGGTAGGAGTGTGAGCCCACCCATCTGAGATCACAGTGTGATCTGCCTTCCAGTGGGGTGCCCCATGTTGCCTTGTGGAACCTGTTGATGTCTTGGAACACTTAACCAGAAGCTTTCAAGAAGACCAAGCTGACTTCGACAACGACTTGAAAATCTCTCCCTCTTGACTCTTCTGAGAAAAGAGTGCCTGAAAGTAGGAGTACAACAACAAAACATCTTATTCTCTTGACCATCTCCAGTTAAGTGAACTAGAAAGTGGGAAGTTCTAAAACGCAAGTTCCTGGTTGCCAGAGTTCAAAATCAGTTGTGGGCCTGTCACCAAGGAAGTGAAGTCATTTTTTGAAGATTTCAGTGCCTGGGACCCACCCGTCCTCCAGTTAGATCTATCCAGAGCCCTTTCTTGGCCAATGACTGCTTACCCCATGTCATCTCCTTAACTGTACATCATGAAACAAAAATGCCATAGCCACAAATAACTGAAAATACAAGTAAGGTTGCAATTTGAGGAGGTGGAGCTGAACACAGAATTTATTTCTCTGCTTGGTTTCCCAATTCCGTGTCCTACCTAACTCACTCTGTCTCTCACATAGCCCCCAGTTTCTCAACATCTACTGTGGTAGAATCAGGCTAAAATCTACTTTCTAGGTACACCATCAGTTGCCTATGGATTATATTTATAATGAGTGTGTGCTGGTGTCCTGTGTATCTGAGTCCCAAATTGAGGATGGAAGATTTACAAGAAGGGGTGGGAGGTGGCAAGTGGTAGTACTTGAAATTGGCCTGTGTTCCAGCAATGTAATATCCAATGGTCACTTTCCCTCTGGCATCAATTCAACGGGGGCATGACGATGAGGTAGAAATGCTCCAAGATACAGATATGGTCATCTTCTGTAGTAAAACTGTTGACTTGTTTCCTACTATATTTAGAATGAGACACTCTTGCCTCATTAGAGCCTCTGAGGCCCACAACCTTCACAATGGCTCCCAGTCATCCTGACCTGTGGCATAAGTATCCCTCTGTAACCGTGAGGTGCTTAGTAACTGGCTTCTGACCTATAAAATAAAGTCAACACAATGGCGTGTCACATCTAAATTCCAATTAGAAATTGCCTCTCACTTTCTATTTCTTTCCTCTCCTGTTTCACTCACTCATGTTCCATTTCTGACTCTTTACCTTTCCCATGTTTTCCTCTATTCCTGAATCTAAAATCAACCAGAGATGTTTTGTGCTGTCTCAGAGAGGTGCACGTGGCAGAGAACTGAGTCCACTTGGCAGAAAGTCCTCTGTCAGGCTAGCCTCCCATGAGGCCACAGCCACTGCCTCTGACTTCCCTTGAGGTGGACGACCCAAGCAAATTTGTGCTTGGATTCCTCATTCACGGGACCGGTGGGAATTGAAATACATGATTTGTCAGATGCCCAGTATTGAGGCAATACTGTAGCAGAGGAACAATATGCAAATAACAGTCTCCCCGGACTCAGGGTCTCTCCTGCCCTAAGCCCTCTCCTCAGGTCTCCTCCACATTTCCCTTCAGCCATGTTCACTGCCTTTTACATCTCCTCTGGTCAAACCAGCTTCTGTTAGTTTCTGCAGCTTCTGTTAGTTTCCTTTCTTCAAAACACGCTGCACACCTAGTGTGCAGATCTAATGCAATTTTGTTATCTTCTCAGCAATGTCACCCTCAATGAGACCTTTTATAACTTTCTCTCCAGTGACTCCCCAAGCTTGCTTCATAGCACACAGTATTGAGTACTATATATAGCATTTGTTCTTTTCTTTCATGCATTGTTGTTTATGTGCTTTTGTTCATCTCCAGACTGTAAGTTCCTAAAATCAGGGAGCTCACAGTATTCTCAGCTCCACGCATGGGCCTACCAAGGTACCAGAGTGCTTCATGCCAAGTTATGGAATGAATCAATGAGAAGTTCGTGGAAGACACTTACCCTTTCAACCACCTCAACTGCAGGGATAAATGTCACTAAGTGCTTCAAGTCGTCTCTGGGCAGGGAGATGACAATAGTTGCCACCACAGGAGTTTTTCCTCTGCAGTTCCTACAACAGAAGTCTCAAGACACAGTTGCAAAGTAGGCCTCCTGTATCATGTTCTCCAGCTCTAGCATTCAGCCCCAAGCAGGCATACCACCAAAGAAAAGGATAGTTTTATTTGTGTGTCCTCAAGGCAGTGTCTTTCCAGAATCACAGGGCAAAACAGCAGGATCTATAGATGCCAGGGGCAGATTAAAGGACAAGAGAAGCCTCCATTTCATCCCTTTCCCATCCTCTCCTTTGGTGTCCTCTTTATAAAGATGGGACCTCACCTCAGCCAGAAGAGTGACAGTGTCATATCCATGCCTATCTAAGTGGAGTAATGTAGAGATTCATGTGACTAGCACAAACTCATAACAACATGGCTTCTAGGTGGACCAGTGGGTGAAGCTTGTGCCTTCAGCCCAGGTCAAGATCACAGATACTGGTTTGAGTCCTGTATCAGGCTCCCTACTCATTGGGTATCCCAATTCTCCCTCTCCCTCTGTCTCAGGCCCTGTTCATGCTCTCTCATTCAGTCTCTCTCTCAAATAAATATAATCCTTAAAAACAAATTTTCTCATAATCTTATGGATTTCCTTTGTTTTTAAAAACATTTTTATACATCAACAGCCTTATCTAACTTCTCTGACAAGATATTGGACAGGTGTATGTCAAACTTCTAGAAATCAAATGCATGATTTATTATCAACCCTTGGGAGAATTACTTTTCCCCTCAGACTTGGGCATTCCAGTCCAGTTGGTCCAGAGCAGGTGAAGGAAACAGGTACAACCTGCAGATGTGGCCCCTTCCCTCCAGAGGGATGGAGAATGTGCCACAGCCTATTGGATCTTGAGATCCACTCTGATTCACCATGGGCATGATCTTGGAATGCCCCCCTAATTCCTTCTAATGGATTGTCACTGCCCACAGAGAGGGATAGAAGCCAGTTCTGGCCATTGGGTGGCCACCCCTGTGCACCAACTCTCCCTTGCCCATACGCACACACATACACACACATCCATCCATGTGTGCACACACACAACGATGGCTCACACAAAACTTAGGAATATCTATGCCACATCATATGGCACTTAGGGAAGTGGGGCCCAAGAGCATCCTCTAGTCAACCAGATAACCTAACCTCAACAGACCAAAGAATTGAATCAGGAGAACAAGAAAGTGTAGACAGCCATCCAACATCTACTTCTTTGTCTTGTTTCTTAACAGAAACCAAATTTTACTTAAGTGGCAAAAATCCCAGCAAATTCCACATTTCTCAAACCTCCCAGCAACCAGCGTGTCTAAGAACACATAAGTGCAATTGGCCAGGTGGGATTACAGAAAGTAGTGTAGGAAGTAGCAGTGGCAGCTGTTCCCCTTGCCTTTCCCAATGCGCTCTTCTTTGTTGCCTAGAACAAATATGTGAGGGGTGGAGCTACTGCTGTTTCTCTTGGACAAAGAAAATTGGAAAGACTTGAACCATGGAACCAGTGTCAACCACCAGGTATTTCTGGATGTTTATTATATGTCAAAAGTGAATAACTTCAGTCAGTGTATACACTTATATCTGTGTGCTTCATGTTCTGTTACTAAGAGATGGATGTACCTCATAACTATTATAGAAGATGAAAGGTATGAGATAAGGGGAAAAATGCCCTGGAGGATGGTCTCAGAAGGGAAGGATTTTGTGGAATTATCAAACAACAAAAAGAAAGTTGACCAAGGAAGTAAATATCCTCAGAAATAGAAACCAAAGCAGAGGAAGAGGAATGGCAGTTAATGAGTCCAGCTTGAGGGGCAAATGGACAGGCAGCTTCTCTCATCTGGGGATAGGAGAGAACAATGGTAAATGAGTGAGGCATAAGAGCTTGGGTGGGAATGGGTTTTTAGAAACACTCCCAGAGGAAGGTCACCAGGAGAGCATTGCACTGCAGGCACAGGGACACAGGCAATGATGCCATTGGCATCTGCAGAACCCTACATGCATGTGGCCATTTGAGCCCCTGGCTCAGGAGTCTCACTGGCTATATAGGTCTCCAGCTCCAGTGCAGCCCCCTCTCTCCAGTTACCATGTGTGGGCTGCTCTAAAAAGATATGGCACAGAACCAAGCAGAACCAGAATTCCCGAGGTCAAATACCAGCCCATCAGTGCACCTGTCAGGAAATGCTCCACTTTTCTATACTTGCGCAAAGGGAAGTAATAAACACAGCAGCTCATGGTGTTGTCAGGAGGTGCACATGCATGATGCACTAAGTACTGGCAGAGTCAGCACCACACCAGTAGGAATACTTGAGGAGCTATCTGAAGAGGAACTGTGAAAGCATAAGGCATGAGATATATACTTAACTCTGAGAAACCAGTGTTCCTAGAATGCAGTTTCCAGCTAGCATCATAATTAGTCAGTCTTTAACCCATATCACATATATGTGTTCATGCATGTCAACTGAGCTAATTTTAACTCTGGGAAAGAAGTTATCGCAAGAAGCAGAGTTTACCTATACTCTGGTGTGTTGACATTAGAAACTCTTTCAAAAGAGGCTTCCCTGGGTGGCTCAGTGGTTTAGTGCTTGCCTTAGCCCGAGGACGTGATCCTTGAGTCTCAGGATGGAATCCCACATCGGAGTTTCACACGGAGCCTGATTCCCCTGCTTCCTTTCTCTCTCTCTCTCTCTCTCTCTCTCTGTGTGTGTGTGTGTGTGTCTGTGTTTCTGTCTCTCATGAATAAATAAATGAAATCTTAAAAAAAGAAAAAGAAACTATCTTAAAAGTATGTGAGAAAGCATAAGGCAAGTGCCAAAAACTTTACCATGGAAAAGAAGAGTCACTAGAAGGCAGTTTGATTTAGTATCTCATGTGGCAAAGTAGACAGCGTCAGGGTCAGGATCAGAGTTTGGAATTAGGTTTAGAGTAAGGGGTCGAATTAGGGTCTAGGTTTAGGGGCATTGGTTAGGTTAGGGTTAGGGTTAGGGGACATGATTAAGGGTTGGGGTTTGGATTCGGGTTAGGGGTTCAGTTTCAGGATAGAGTTGGGATGGTTTGGAATCGGGAATTGGGTTGGGGTTGGGATCGGGTTTGGATGGGGTTTGGGTTATGAGTTCAGGGATGGGCTCGAGATCGGATTATGGATTTGGGTCAGGGTTCAGGGCATAGTTTGGGACAGGGTTAGGCGTCAGATTGCAGTTAAGATTAGGGTGAGGGTTAAGGTTCGTGTTAAGTTTCAGGTTCCATTTAGGGTTCTGTTGAGGGATTGGGTTATGAATTCGGTTAGGTTTTGGATTAGGGTTTCATTTAGTGTTCGGGTTCAGGTTAGGGTTCAGGGATAGTGTTCAGTTTAGGATTCAGATTAGGGTTTCGGATTACGGTTCCACTTAGGGTTCAGATTAGGCTTAGAGATAGGTAATGTTCGCTTTAGGACTTGGGTTAGGGATAGTTTTCGGGTTACGGTTCATGTTAGGTTTTGGGTTAGGGTAAGGGTTTGTGCTAGGGTTTGTGTTAAGATTTGGGTTACAGGGATCCCTGGGTGGCACAGCAGTTTGGCACCTGCCTTTGGCCCAGGGCGCAATCCTGGAGACCTGGGATCGAACCCCACGTCGGGCTCCCGGTGCATGGAGCCTGCTTCTCCCTCTGCCTGTGTCTCTGCCTCTCTCTCTCTATGTGACTATCATAACTAAGTTAAAAATTAAAAAAAAAAAGATTTGGGTTACAGTTAGTGTTAGGGGTTAGGGTTCTGGTTCAGGTTCAAGTTTAGATCAGGTAATGGTCAGATTAGGTTGCTTGTTATGGTTTGGCTGGTGTTCGAGTTTGGGTAAGCGTTCAGGTTATTGTTAAGGGTGTGATCCGGGTTCATTTTAGGATTAGGGTTAGGGATAGGGTTTGGGTACAGATTCTGTTTAGGAAACCCATATCATGCTCTGTTTCACTCGTTTCATCTACACAGGAAGCTCCCAAGAAGAAGCCTTCCCAATGGAAATCAAGAAATTTGTGAGAATCTAGGCTAGGAGAATCGGGCTCCAGACAAATACCCTATAGTCTCACAACTTGCTCTGTGGAGGAATCAAGGTTCTCCTTTGGATCCAAAGAACAAAGATTTATTTGATCTTTTATTTTTTAATTTATTTTGTATTGGTGTTCAATTTACAAACATATAGACTAACACGCAGTGCTAATCCCATCCAGTGCCCCCCTCAGTGCCCGTCACACAGACATCCCCATACCCTGCCCACCTTCCCCTTCTGCACCCCTTGTTCTTTTCCCAGAGTTAAGAGTTTCTCATGTTCTCTCTCCCTTTCTAATATTACCCACACTTTTTTCTCCTTTCCCCTTTATTCCCATTCACTATTTTTATATTACTCAAATGAATGAGATATATGTTTGTCCTTCTCCGATTGACTTATTTATTCAGCATAATAAGTTCCGTCCACGTCGAAGCAAGTGGATATTTGTCATTTCTAATGGCTGAGTAACATTACATTGTATACATAAACCACATCTTCTTTACCATTCATCTTTCGATGGCCACTGAGGCTCCTTCCACAGTTCGTTTATAGTGGACATTATGGCTATGAACTTCATGATACAGGGGTCCTGGCATTTTACTGCATCTGCATCTTTGTGCTAAATGCACAAGAGTGCAATTGCTGTGTTGTAGGGCAGATCTATTTTTAACTTTTTGAAGAACCTCCACAGTTTTCCAGAGTGGCTGCACGAGTTCACATTTCCACCAAGAGTGCAGGAGGGTTCCCCTTTCTCGACATCCTCTCCAACATTTGTTGTTTCCTGCCTTGTTAATTTTCCCCATTCTCACTGGTATGAGGTAGTATCTCATCCAGTTTTGATTTGTATTTCTCTGATGGCAAGTGATGCAGAGCATTTTCTCATATGCATGTTGGCCATGTCTATGTCTTCCTCTGTGAGATTTCTGTTCAGGTCTTTTGCCCATTTCATGATTGGATTGTTTGTTTCTTTGGTGTTGAGTTTAATAAGTTCTTTATAGATCTTGGAAACTAGCCCTTTATCTGATATGTCATTTGCCAATATCTTCTCCCATTCTGTAGGTTGTCTTTCAGTTTTGTTGACTGTATCCTTTGCTGTGCAAAAGCTTCTTATCTTGATGAAGTCCCAATAGTTCATTTTTGCTTTTGTTTCTTTTGCCTTCGTGGATGTATCTTGCAAGAAGTTACTATGGCCGAGTTCAAAAAGGGTGTTGCCTGTGTTCTTCTCTAGGATTTTGATGGAATCTTGACTCACATTTAGATCTTTCATCCATTTTGAGTTTATCTTTGTGTATGGTGAAAGAGAGTGGTCTAGTTTCATTCTTCTGCATGTGGATGTCCAATTTTCCCAGCACCATTTATTGAAGAGACTGCCTTTCTTCCAATGGATACTCTTTCCTCCTTTATCGAATATTAGTTGACTATAAAGTTCAGGGTCCACTTCTGGATTCTCTATTCTGTTCCACTGATCTATGTGTCTGTTTTTGTGCCAGTACCACACTGTCTTGATGACCGCAGCTTTGTAGTACAATCTGAAATCTGGCATTGTGATGCCCCCAGATATGGTTTTCTTTTTTAAAATTCCCCTGGTTATTTGGGGTCTTTTCTGATTCCACACAAATCTTAAAATAATTTGTTCTAACTCTCTGAAGAAAGTCCATGGTATTTTGATAGGGATTGCATTAAACGTGTAAATTGCCTTGGGTAACATTGACATTTTCACAATATTAATTCTGCTAATCCATGAGCATGGAATATTTTCCATCTTTTTGTATCTTCCTCAATTTTTTTCAGAAGTGTTCTATAGTTTTTAGGGTATAGATCCTTTACCACTTTGGTTAGGTTTATTCCTAGATATCTTATGCTTTTGGGTGCAATTGTAAATGGGATTGACTCCTTAATTTCTCTTTCTTCAGTGTCATTGTTAGTGCATAGAAATGTCACTGACTTCTGGGCATTGATTTTGTATCCTTCCACGCTGCCAAATTGCTGTATGAGTTCTAGCAATCTTGGGGTGGAGGCTTTTGGGTTTTCTTTTTTTTTTTAATTTATTTATGATAGTCACAGAGAGAGAGAGAGAGAGAGGCAGAGACACAGGCAGAGAGAGAAGCAGGCTCCATGCACCGGGAGCCCGACGTGGGATTCAATCCCGGGTCTCCAGGATCGCGCCCTGGGCCAAAGGCAGGCGCCAAACCGCTGCGCCACTCAGGGATCCCGCTTTTGGGTTTTCTATGTAGAGTATCATGTCATCGGCAAAGAGGGAGAGTTTGACTTCTTCTTTGCCAATTTGAATGCCTTGAATGTCTTTTTTTGTCTGATTGCTGAGGCCAGGACTTCCAGTACTATGTTGAATAGCAGTGGTGAGAGTGGACATCCCTGTCTTGTTCCTGATCTTAGGGGAAAGGCTCCCAGTGCTTCCCCATTGAGAATGATATTTACCGTGAGCTTTTGAGCTTTTCGTAGATGACTTTTAAGATGTTGAGGAATGTAAGGGATCCCTGGGTGGCGCAGCGGTTTGGCGCCTGCCTTTGGCCCAGGGCACGATCTTGGAGACCCGGGATCGAATCCCACGTCGGGCTCCCGGTGCATGGAGCCTGCTTCTCCCTCTGCCTGTGTCTCAGCCTCTCTCCTCTCTCCTCTCTCTGTGTGACTATCATAAATAAATAAAAAAAATTAAAAAAAAAAGATGTGTCTTTAAAAAAAAAAAAAAGGGATCCCTGGGTGGCGCAGCGGTTTAGCGCCTGCCTTTGGCTCAGGGTGTGATCCTGGAGACCCGGGATTGAATCCCACGTCGGGCTCCCGGTGCATGGAGCCTGCTTCTCCCTCTGCCTATGTCTCTGCCTCTCTCTCTCTCTCTCTGTGTGACTATCATAAATAAATAAAAATTAAAAAAAAATAAGATGTTGAGGAATGTGTCCTCTGTCCCTACACTCTGTAGAGTTTTGATCAGGAACGGATGCTGTATTTTGTCAAATGATTTCTCTGCAGCTATTGAGAGGATTATATGGTTCTTGTTTCTTCTCTTCCTAATATGAATTACATTGATTGTTTTATGATTGTTGAATCAGCCTTGTATCCCGGGGATAAATCCTACTTGGTTATGGTGAATAATCTTCTTAATGTACTGTTGGATCCCAGTATCTTGTTGAGAATTTTTGCATCCATGTTCATCAGGAATATTGGTCTATATTTCTTTTTGGTGGGGTCTTTGGTGTTGGAATTAAGGTAATGCTGGCCTCATAGAACGAGTTTGGGAGTACTCCATCTCTTTCTATCTTTTTGAACAGCTTTAGTAGAATAGGTATAGTTTCTTCTTTAAACCTTTGATAGAATTCCCCACGGAAGCCATCTGGCCTGGCCTTTGTGTCTTGGGAGGTTTTTGATGACTGTGTTAATTTCCTCCCTTGTTATTGGCCTGTACAGTTTTTCTATTTCTTCCAGTCTCAGTTTTGGTATTTTAGGGCTTTCCAGAAATGCGTCTATTTCTTCTGGATTGCCTAATATATTGGCATATTGTTGTTCATGATATGTTTTTAAAATCATTTGTAATTCCTTGGTATTGGGAGTGATCTCTCCTTTCTCTTTAATCATTTTATTGAGTCTTTTCCCTCTTTTTAATATGACTGGCTAATGGTTTATCTATCTTATTAATTCTTTCAAAGAACCAACTCCTGGTTTTGTTGATCTGTTCCGCAGTTCTCGATTTCATTGAGTTTTGCTAGAATCTTTATTAACTCTCTTCTTCTGCTGGGTTTAGGCTCTATTTACTGCCTTTTCTCCAGCTCCTTTAGGTGCAAGGTTAGCTTTTGTATTTGAATTCTTTCCAGTTTTTGGATGGCTGCTTGTACTGCGATGTATTTCCCCCTCAGGACTGTTTTTGCTGTATCCAAAAGATTTTCAATGGTTGTATCTTTATTCTCATTAGATTCCATGAATCTTTTAAATTCTTCTCTAGTTTTCTGGTTAACTTGTTCATCTTTTAGCAGGATGGTCTTTCACTTCCACGTGGTTGAAATCCTTTTGAAATTTTTCTTGTGATTTAGTTCTAATTTCAAGGCATTATTGTCTGAGAATATGCAGGGGAGGATCCCAATCTTTTGATATAGGTTAAAACTTGATTTGTGACCCAGTATGTGCTCTATTCTGCAGAAAGTTGCATGTGCACTTGAAAAGGATCTGTATTTATTTGCTTTTGGATGTAGAGTCTGTAAATATCTGTGAACTCCATCTGGTCCAGTGTATCATTTAAAGCTCTTGTTACTTGGAGATGGTGTGCTTAGAATACCTATTGATTGTAGAAAGTACTACATTGAAGTCACCAAGTACAAGTGTATTATTATGTATGTTTTAACTTTGGTTATTAATTGATTGATATACTTGGCAGCTCCAACACTCGGGCATATATATTGATGATTTTTATGTCCTCTTATTGGATAGATCCTTTAAGTATGACATAGTGTCCCTTTCATCCCTCACTACAGTTCAGGACAAAATTTATTTCATTTGATATTCACCTGGCTACCCCTGCTTTCTTTTAAGGATCATTTGAATGGTACATGGTTGTACAACCTTTTATTTGCAGGCTGTAGGTGTTCTTAGGTCTCAAATAAGTTCTTGTAGGCAGCAAACATATGGGTCCTGCTTTTTGATGTGGTCTGGAACCCTGCGCCTTTTCATGGAGTCATTAAGCCCATTCACGTTCAGAGTTACTATTGAAAAATATGAGTTTAGTTTCATCATGACACCTATGCAGCCCCGGTTTTTTTGGATTGTTCCCTTGGACTTCCTCTATTACTGAATTTCCATTAATTCTTGCTGGGCTGGCATCGTAGTCACATATTCTTTCAGTTTCTGCCTATTTTGGAAGCTCTTTATCTCCCCTTCTATTGTGAATGAGAGCTTTATGAATAAAGTGTCTTGGCTGCAGGTTCTTCTCATTAAGGACTCTGAGTATACCCTTCCAGACCTTTCTGCCCTGCCAGGTCTCTGTGGAGAGCTCTGTTGTTAATCTAATATTTCTCCCCATAAAAGTTAGAGATTTTTTTCTCTTGCTGCTTTAAGGATATTCTTTCTATCTTTGGAATTTGCAAGCCTCACTATTAAATGTTGAGGTGTTGAGCTGTTTTTATTGAGTTTAGGGGGGTCTATTTCCTGGATCTTAATGCTTGTTTCCCTTCTCTGAAAACTAGGAAAGTTTTCAGCTATGATTTGTTCAAATTCATATTCTGGACCTCTGTCTCTTTTGCCACTCTTGGAAACCCCGATTAAATGTAGATTTTTCTTCCTCAGGCTGTCATATATTTCCCTTAATCTATCCTCATGATCTTTTAATTGTTTTTCTCTTTTTTCCTTAGTTTCCCTCTTTGCCATCAACTTGTCCTCTATGTCACTCACTCATTCTTCTACTTTGTTACCCTTGTTATTGGGACCTCTACTTTGGATTACATTTCATTTAATTGATTTTTAATTTCTGCCTGATTAGATTTAAATTCTGTAGTCATGAAGTCTCTTGAGTCCTTTATGCTTTTTTTCCAGAGCCACCAGTAGCTTTATAATATTGCTTCTGAATTGGCTTTCTGACATTGAATTGTAATCCAAAATTTGTAACCCTGTGGGCAAGGTGACTATTTCTGATTCTTTCGAGGTGAGTTTTTCCTTTTAGTCATTTTGTTCAGTGCAGAGTGACCAAAACCAAGTTGTATTTGGAAAAGGAGAAAAAGATAGAGGGGATTGAAGAAAAGAAAAAGAAAAAAATAAAGGAGAAGAAAAGAGAAGAAACGAAAACAAAAGGGCGGGGGAAGCAAAGAGAAATCAAGAAACAAAAAACAAGGGAGAGTATCCTCTGATTCTATATACTGTAAATCCCTCGACTTCCCCTGGAACTTTCCAGTGCTGCTTGGTCAATGATTTGTTTTTCCCCTGTAGGTCTAGCTGGTTTTCTGGGGGAGACACCTGCTGTGCTGATTCTCAGGTGTGAGTCCTTGTGGTAGCTGGTCAGCCCCCTGCCTGGTGTAAGGCTCAGTGAAAGTTTTTTTTTTTTAATTTATTTATGATAGTCACAGAGAGAGAGAGAGAGGCAGAGACACTGGCAGAGGGAGAAGCAGGCTCCATGCACCGAGAGCCCGACGTGGGACTCGATCCCGGGTCTCCAGGATCGTGCCCTGGGCCAAAGGCAGGCGCCAAACCGCTGTGCCACCCAGGGATCCCTCAGTGAAAGTTTTTTAACTTGTTTATCCTGTGAGGCCACTGTGAAACTCAGTGGGTTTGTTCGTCCTGTGAGACCCCAGGAGGAACAACAACAGTGGTGGCCAGCTCTCCAGCCCTGAATTCACCTCCTGCAGTAACTACAGAGCTCTCAGTCTGCAGGGGCCTGGATGCTCCAGTGGTGGGTGTGCTGATTTGCACAGCTTGGGGCCACCCAGTGGCAGGAGTGTCTTTGCTGTCTTCTGCCCTCCCAGCCTCTGCCTGTCTCAGGGGAACGCTGGGTCTTGGGCTGTGTCCCACATCACCCTGGCTCTCGGGCCTGCGCTGCTGGAATTGGGCTCCCAGCTGCCCAGCTCACTCTGTCCAGAGCCTCTGCCCAAGCTGCCTCTAAGCTGCTCCCAGGTTTTGCTGGGTGTGCAATGCAGCCCTTTAGGGAGCTCAGCTGCAGGGTGTGGTGCAGTTTCCCTGAGGCACAGTTCCTCCTTTAGTGTCTCTGGGAGGCTGAGGGCATCCCCACCCGTCCTGGGATCCTGCTTCAACTCCCTGAAAGTACCTGTCAGGGAAGATTGGTGAAGCTCCTGCTTCCCCGGAAGTGTCTTTCCTCTCCTGGTGCTCACTGGATGCAGGACCATAGCCCAGCTCCTCAAGGGGCCCCTCCCCCTTGGATGCCTTTTGTTTCTTTATTTTTTCCTGCCCATCTTCCTACCTTGATCCTTGATAGAAGCGTGAACTCTTCCCACTATAGCATTTCAGCTGTTCTCTCTTTAAATCTTGAGCCAAATAAGTATGTTTTCCAGAGGAATTTAAAGTTATCTAGGTAATTTGGTGGAGACAGGTGACTTGGGGTCTCTACTCTTCTGGCATCTTGCCCACTTCTCTACTTGATCTTTTACAAGGATTTTTAAGGATATATATGACTTAATTTGAGAGAGAGAGAATAAAGAGGGTGAGTAGCTGAGGTAGAGGCAGGCTCCCTGAGCAAGGAGCCCAATGTAGGGGTCAAATACAGGATATCTGGATCATGACCTGACCTAACGGCAGAGATCTAATGAGAGAGCCATGTAGTGCCCTTACTTGATCTTATCGTCCATCTTAATGGTACAGATTTGGGTGCATAGGTTCATCCCATGAAGCTACCATGAAGATGTCACATTAATAAACTATAGGCATGCATATCTTCAACTTATAAAGTGTTTGTCTGACACTCTGATTAGGCTTGAGACTGAGACACTGTATCTACTGTATTCCTTCAATGATCTTAGTGACTAGAAATGTGTCTGGAATTCTACATTCTTAATCTATATGATTGGAAGAAAGGTTCTCCACCAGTACTTTCTATATACTGATTGAACTTGAGCTGCTTGGCTCTTAGTGACCCCAGTGACCCCTAATCTAGGCACATATGGACAGGCAGCACAAGCTATATGGAATTCCAGAAGTCCATTGCAAACAGAAAAACTGTTTTCCAAGTGCTTCTGAAAACCAGAGTTCCTCAGGCACAAGAGGGTTAGTGTGGAGAGCTTCTTTTCAGGGGATAGAACTGCTACACATGAAAATGTCCAGCAGCCTTCTTGACTGGGCCAGGCACCAGATAAATCTATTCCATATTTCTCACAGGATTATCCACAGTAGCCCAATGAGGTTCATACTCTTACAACAGCACTTTTCATAGGAGAAAAAGGAAACGCAGAGAGGTGCAATGACATTTCCAAAACAAACCGGTAGTATAGCTAAGCCTCAGCCATTCTGCTGTATATAGGATGGTCACTCACCTGTGGAACTGGTGGCCCAGGACCTTTTCGACTGTGTTGAAACCGGTAGATTCAGGAAATGACTGAATTGTTTGAGAGGCTTCTATCCTGGTAGCATGATAACAGGGACTGGACATTATCCATTTTGCCTTCCTAGAGCGTCAGTATAGTTCAGGTCTCACCCAGGGACAGGGTTGATTTCTGTTCACACCAGAGACACAAGGAGTGGCATGTAGAGAGCTTCAAATCCATGAACATCTGGGGAGATCAGGGTCTTGCACTCAGATATGAGGCTCCCAATCCCTTGGGAATTTCTGCAGGACAAAGGACTTCAGTGCCCACACAGAAAAATGTTCTAGGGTTCAAAGTACCATTGGCTTGGGGGAGACATATTAAACTATTGGTAACTTCAACACATTCTGTTAGCCGAGCAACAACAGCTTTTGTCTCAACTAAGAGCATTTTCAAAGACCAGTATGCCATTGATTCATCAATAAACATCCCCACTACAGATAGAACAGAGGGTTATAACCTCAAATGCTGCTCAAGATCACAAATGTTGGGCCTGAGAATAGTCCAAAGAAAGGGCTGCATGTCATTTCCCATAAGCTGATATAACTTGATCTGTTCCTTAGGGAGGAAGGTCAGGGGAGAACCACCTTGTATATCAGGCCACAGGGAAGCCAATTGTTTCTACTTTGGGTCCCTGGCTTGCTCTGATCATTTCTGGGTCCTGACTTACATCATTAATGTGACCTGTTCTCAGACAAGACCTGGTAATTGATGTCGTTGGTGGCCTTAGGCATCTGTGCTTGTCAGGGGGAAATGGAGTCATTGAACTCTTGAAGCAACTCATCCAATATTTTCTGTGTGAATCTCTACAAAAAAGACAGAGCCAGCTACTTGGGTCAGGAGGCCTCAGAGGCCTTCCCCCTCATCTGGGGTTCCAGTTTATGGCAGATATAGCAACTAAAACAGTCTGTGTGGACACAGACATGTTCCTTGCAGCACTGCAGAAGGGCAAGAGACTGGCATCAGGTCAAGTTCTGAAGGCTCTGAAAGGCTAAATCACTGTGGCAGATGGCCTTATTTATGGAGTACTATGAAGAAGTATATGGACACAGCTCATAATCTGTTGGGCCTACAATGATCTGATGTGTTCTGACAGATGACATGTAATAGAGAAACATATAGAGTGGCCTTATCCCACCTCTTTTGTGTTAAATAACCCTTTTTGAAATGAACTAGGGGTGGTGAAGGGGAGGTGGGAGGGGTTAGGGGTGACTGGGTGACGGGCACTGAGGTTGGGCACTTGATGGGATGAGCACTGGGTGTTATTCTATATGTTGGAAAATTGAACAATAAAAATAAATTCATTTAAAAATTAAAAATAAATCACCCCCTTTAGTGTGATGAATTATAAGGGCTCAGAGACATTCCGCAGTGTTCATGGAGGTGGTTTCCCAGATATCCCAGGATATCTGGGACTTGCAGGCGAAATAATAAAAAGAGTAGTGAAACACAAAAATACTCTTTGTTCTGAGTGAAACAAAAAACCACCTCCACACCTCAAAAACATGAAATATATTCTGCACCATTCCATCATAGGTGTAGAGTGTCTTCCCACCTTATATGTAGCTAGAGCCTACAAGTGGATGTTCAGTTCCTATTGCAATTGTCCCTGCGGGGCAGTCATTTGGAAACACTATGGGAGAGAACCAGAATTCTCTCCGTGCTGATGTGGGAGCCATATATTTGTGTGGAGAACCCTCCTGCCATTCTCACCTCAGAACACCAGTGATCCTTCTTTGCCTGTGTACCTGACAATTCTCTAGGGAGTTAGAATAGTGGAAGCCACAGATCATTTCCTCCAGGATCTCCTGGGTGCAGCTCATCAAATCATTGCCCTTTATGAACAGGGCCAAGATGCTTTAGGGTCCTCCTGGACAACACTGCAAAGGGATACCCATAGTAAAAACCCATATTCTAGGGCAGCCCTGGTGATGCAGTGGTTTAGCACCACCTGCAGCTCAGGGTGTGATCCTGGAGACCTGGGATCGAGTTCCACATCAGGCTTCCTGCATGGTGCCTGCTTCTCCCTCTGCCTGTGTCTCTGCCTCTCTCTCTAGGTGTGTCTCTATGAATAAATAAATTTTAAAAAACCCATGTTCTATAGGTCAGGCTACAGGGGAAGCTGAAGAGACATCTGGCAAAGAGGAAGTCAGATGAAAGAGACCTTTCAGCTCATGACAAACATATTCAAAGTTGAGCTTGATCCCCAGCACTCAACTTCCCATCTTGCATGGTATGATCTGTGGTCTGAGCACAAAAGATATGTCAGGCTTCCAAGACCTGGCATCTGGTTTCTTCCCAGGAAGATCATGTTGCTCTTCTCTGTCTCCTCTACACAATCACACACACACACAAACAGTCACAAACACATGCAAGCACAAACACACGCACAATGAGGGGTAAGAGGAGTGAGCCCGCTCAGATGAGATCACCATGTGATGTGCTCTCCAGGCGGCTGCTCTAAGTTGCCTTGTGGGACCTGTTGATGTCTCCCAACACATAACAAGAAGCTTCCAAAAAAAAAAAAAAAAAGATGAGGTGATGTCAACAGCAACATATCTCTCCTTCTGGTCTCTCCTGAGCCCAGAGTGTCCGAAAGTAGGACAAGAACAACATAATATCTTATTCTCAACTGTCTCCAGTCTAGTGAGCTGAGGAGAAGTACTAGAATGCGTGGCCTGGTTACCAGGGTTCTAAATCAGTTGTTCTGTAACTGAAGAAGTGAAGTCAGTTTGTCAAGTTTCCAGCACCTGGACCCCTTCCTCCAGTCAGACTTATCCAGCGCCCCTCCTTGGCAGATGACTGCTTACCCCATGTTATCTCCTTAACTGTCTATCATGAGCCAAAAATGCCATAACCACAATTCTCTGAAAATGCAAGGAACGTCCTACCTTTGAGGAGACTGAGCTGAATTTAGAACTTTATACCTCTCCTTGCATACCAAGTTCTGTGTCCTATGTAATCCATGGTGTCTCTCATACAGTCCAGTTTCTCAAGCTGCACGGTGGTAGAATCAGGTCAGAATCTACTTCCTAGGAACATCATTAGGTGTCTATGGATGGTTTTTATAACACAACTGGGCTGTTATCTTGTGTATCATTTTAGGATGGAAACTGACAACAAGGTGCAGGATGAGGCCTCAAACACCATTTGAAATTGGCCTGGTTGCAAGCAACATAATATCACAATGGTCAATTTCCCTCTGGCTTCAGTTCATTGAGGGCACCACGATGGGGACAAATGCTCCAAGACGCAGACATGGTCAGCTTCTGTAGTAAAACTGTCCAATTGTTTCTTGTTATATTTAGAAGAGACCCAGTTGCCTCGTTTTGGCCTCTGAGGGCCACAGTCTTCACAATTGCTCCCAGTGATCCTGACCTGTGACATTATTATCCCTGTATAACCCCATGGTGTTTAGTGACTGGATTCTGACAAATATGATACAGCCAACAGGATGACAGGTCACAGCTATGTTACAATTAGAAATAGCTTCTCATTTCCTATTTCCTCTCCTGTTCCACTCACTCATGTTCCACTTCTGACCCTTTCTCTTTTCCATTTTCTTCTCTATCCCTGAATCAAAAATCAACCAGAGATGTTTTTGAGCTGCCACAATTAGAGACTCATGTGGCAGAGAACTTAGTCCACTTGGCAGAAAGTCCTCTGCCAGGCTCCCATATATCCAAAGCCACAGCTTCTGACATACTTTGATGTGGATGATCCAAGCTAATTTGTGCCTTGATTCCTCATCCCCAGAACAAGAGAGAAATTAAATACATGATTTGTGAGATGCGAAGTATTGTGTAATATAAATGCAGCGGTACAAAACATCACTTAACAGTCTACCAGGCTTCAGCATCTATCCTTGCCCTCTTACTTCTCCTCAGATCTACTCCACATTTCCCCTCAGCCACAAGACTGCCTTTTTCACCTTCTCTGCCAAACAAGCTTCTGTTAGTCAGTATTTGCAGAAGGTATACTTTCTTCTCAACATGTTGCATCCAGACATGTGCAGATATAACTCCCTTTCTTTATTCTTTTCTCAGCAATGTCACTATCAGTAAGACCTTTTATACCATACTCTCCCTTGACTCCCAGCCTTCCTTTACAGCGGAAAGTGTTGTGTAGCTTACACAACTTGCTCTTTTCTTCCATGCATTGTTATTTTTGTGCTTTTTGTCCATCTCAAGACTGAGGGTTCCTAAAGGCAGGGATCTCATGGTATTTTCAGCTCCATCCATGGCCCCATCAAGGTACCTGAGTGCTTTGAGTATAGTTATGGAATGAATCAATGAGAGATTCATGGAAGCCATGTCTCCTCAACCACATCGACTACAGGGATAAATGCCACTAAAAGTTTCAAGTTGTCTCTGG
Source organism: Canis aureus (assembly GCF_053574225.1). NCBI lineage: Eukaryota > Metazoa > Chordata > Mammalia > Carnivora > Canidae > Canis > Canis aureus. Next base: position 4,788,202 of record NC_135650.1, on the reverse strand, counting down.
GGAGGGGTATGACCACAGTGGCCCCTTCAGGAGTTTTTCCTTTGCTATTTTCCAGCAGAATCCACTAGACACCATTGCAAAGGAAGTCTCTTGGATCGTGTTCTCCATCTATAGCATTACAGCCCCAGGCAGGCACACAACCAAAGAAAAGGATAGTTTTATTTGGGTGTCCTCAAGGCAGTATCTTTCTAGAATCACCAGGCAAAGGAGCAGGATCTATGCTCTCTAGGGGCTGAGTAAAGGACCTCAAAATCCTCCCTATTATCCTTTTCCTGTCTTCTCCATTGTTGTCCTCATTACAAATATGGGACCTCACATCAACCAGAAGAGTGACCCTGCACCCATCCAGGCCTAACTAAATGAGGATCCTGGCGGTCCTATGGAGACTGGTCTTGTCCCTGTACCTTAACGCAGTGTACAGTGCTCTGGGATTCCCCTAGAGAAAATAGACACATGATAAACAAGTAGACAACATGACCTACCATCAGAAAAATGCAAGCCAAGAACACAATGAGACATCACATCATATCCATTGGAAGATCTATCATAGAAAAGACAAGATATAAGAAATGCTGCTAAGAATGTGGAGAAAAGGGAACCCTTGGGCACTGTTGTTGGGAACACAAATGACTACAGTTGATATGCAAAAAATATGATGGTTCCTCAAAATTTAAAAAGAGAACTACCTTATGATCAAACATTTCCAGTTCTGGGATAATATCTGTAGAAAACGAGAAGAATATGCCTAGGAATTGATTGCACCTCCATGATCAAGAATCATTATTCTCAACAACCAAGACATGAAAATGTCCATGCCCATCAGTGGTGAATGGATAAAGTGTTAGATGTAGATGGAATAGGGGTCAGCCATAAGAATGGGAACCCTGCTATGTGTGGTAATGGTACTGGACTCTGAAGGCATTATGCCAAGCTAAAGGAGAGAGACAGAATGGCACATATATATATTCCCTTACATTTGCAGTCTAAAACAAAAGAAAGAAGAAAAACTAATTCAGAAGAAGAGATCTGATTGAGGTAACCAGAATGGTGGTTGAGGGAAATGGGAAAAGGTACAAACTTTAAACTTTAAGAAGTACTAGCAATTTACTGTACAACATGACGACTACAGTGAATACTCCTTTATAGTGTATAGGAGAGTTGGTAAGAGTAAATTTTGAGAATTCTCATCACAAGGAAAATCATAATTTATTTATTGCATTTTTGTATGTATCAGAGATGACGGTGTTTAACCAAACTTATTCTGATCATCGTGTTACAATAGAGAAATGTAAAATCATTATGCTGTTTACCTTCAACATGTGAGGTGCTCTATGTCAATTATGTCAATAAATCTGGGACCAACATTATTTAATAATCATAATGAGGATTGGAAAAGTTGACTTGGTAAAAGTAATGACAACTAAACAAAACTTTAAACAAAAGACCTGTCTGTAGACTGTAGATTATGATATGGATTAAAATATCCAACCATTTGCCTAAAAAGAAGAAATTCTGATTTTAAAAAAATCATTGAATGATAATTGAAGTGAATGCATTAGAATTTTCAATTTGTATGAGATTTGAAAAGTTGATGGAGGAATAAATTGACCCTGAAAATTACCTTTTCAAAAGCTCTTTTATGCTTTTGAATTTTCTGATTTTAAGCCTTTAAGTACTTTGCCATGTGACGAGAACATTTTGTTTGGGCAAAGTTGTCTCCAGGAAAGTGTCTGAAATAAAATATCAGCAGTAAAATTGGAGGGTATAAAGGGAAGACTACATAGTATTTGCTCATTTCTCTTTATTTACATCTTTTAAATGAAATATATTTTATTTATTTTTTTAAGTTTTTATTTATTCATGAGACACATGGAGACAGAGAGGGAGAGAGATAGAGGGAGAGGCAGAGGTACAGGCAGAGGGAGAAGCAGGTTACATAGAGGGAGCCTGAAGTGGGACTCGATCCTCAGATCCTGGGATCATGCCCTGAGTTGAAGGCAGATACTTAACTGCTGAGCCACTGAAGCATCCCTGAAATACATCTTATTGATGTACAATATACATGATCAAAAACCTACCATGTACAAATCTACAATGTATATATTTTGATTTCATTAATTACATTAAGATATTCCAGTATTTTTAAGCATATTAAATATATTAATAGCTTTGGACAACATCCCTGTAACCCATCTTCAAAAGACATTTCTTCTTGTGCGACTAAAATTCTCTAAACAACAAATACTCACCATTTGCTTCAATGTGGATGGAACTGGAGGGTATTATGCTGAGTAAAATAAGTCAATCGGAGGACAAACATTATATGGTCTCATTCATTTGGGGAATATAAAAAAGAGTGAAAGGGAATAAAGGGGAAAGGAGAAAAAATGAGTGGGAAATATCAGAAAGGGAGACAGAAAATGAGATCCTCCTAACTCAGGGAAACAAACTAGGGGAAGTGGAAGGGGAGGTGGGCGGGGGGTGGGGGTGACTGGGTGACGGGCACTGAGGGGGGCACTTGGTGTTATTCTATATGTTGCCAAATTGAACACCAATAAAAAATAAATTTATTTTTAAAATTAATTAATTAATTAATTAATAATTAATTCTCTACCAAGAGCAGAAACTTCCCACTCCTGTCTCTTTCCAGACCTTGGCAAACACCATTCTTTCTGTCTTTGCATATCTACTTTACATTTGGATGAGGAATAGGATGGATCTGGAAAGAAGATGTCTAAATGTTTTTCTCTAGCCTCAGAAATGAAGCCAGCGCCCTCCTAAAACCTTTTGCCCTGGCTGCACACTGCTATTCTCTGCTGGATACCTTCAAATGCTCTAGGCCTCCTGACATACATAGACATCTGGGACAAAAGTTGGAGGGGCCCAATGCCCAAAACTTTCCTACACTCTCAATGATTCCCCCAGGCTCCCTAGTTTAAGGCAGATGAATTTTCTCTGAGACACGGGCTTATCTTTTCTCCAAAGGGGAATCTAGCTTTTAAAAAGAGTACCAAATGATGGAAATGGATTCACAAAATGCCAAAGGTCTTCAGAAAAGATGAAAATGTGCTAATGTGGAGAAAGGAGTCACTAGCACAATATCAAAACAATGCAGCTTCTGGGTGGATCAGTGAATGAAGCATCTGCCTTCAACCCAGGTCATGATCCCAAGATACTGGGTTGAGTCCTGTATGAGGCTCCATACTTGGTGGATATCTTGCTTCTCCCTCTCCCTCTGTCTCTGTCCCTGCTCAAGCTTTCTCAGTCTGTCTCTCAAATAAGTGAGATCCTTAAGGAAAAAAATTTCTCATTAACTTATGGATTTTCCTTGTTTTTAAAGTTCTTTAAATACATCAGCAGTGTTATCTACCTTCCCTGACAAGATATTGAACAGGTGTATGTCAAACTTCTAGACCTCAGAAACATTATATACCCCCCCTTGGGAGAATTACTTTCCACCTCTGACTTAGGCATTCTATTCCAGTTGGTCCAGGGCAGGGAAAAGGAAACTGGTGCAATGTGCAGATGTGGCCTCTTCTCTCCAGGGGGATGGAGAATGTGCCACAGCCTGTTGGCTCTTGGGACGCATTCTGATTCACTATGAAGATAATCTGGAAATTCCTCCCCATTTCCATGGGATGCAGTTTCGGTGCCCATGGGGAGGGGTACTAGCCAGAACTGGCCATCAGTGTCCTTCTTTGTGCCCCAGCTCTCCCTTGTTCATGCACACACACCTACACACATATCCATCCATGTGTGCACACACACAATGATGGCTCACACAAAACTTAGGAATATCTACTCCGCTCATGAGACACTAAGACTAGAGGAGCCCAAGAACATCCCCTGGTCAACCTTATGACCAACCCTCAACAGGTCAAATAATTCCATCAGGAGAATGAGAAAGTATAGACACCACCCAACATCTACTTCTTTGGTTTCTTAACAGAAACCTAAGTGCCAAAATTCCCAGGAAATTCTCCATTTCTTGGGCTTCCCAGCAGCAGGGTGTCTAACATACCATAAGTGTAAGTGGCTAGCTGGGATTACAGACAGGTAATGTATGAAGGGACAGTGGCATATGCTCCTCTTGCCTTTCCCTACTTGCTCTAGATGTTGCCTAGAACATAGCTGTGAGAGGAGGAGCTACAGGTGCATTTCTTGGCCCAAAAAGATGTGAAAGACTTGAAGCATGGAGCCAGTGCCAACGACAATATATGTCTGGACTTTTATTACATGTGAAAAGTGAATACCCTTCAGTCAGTGTACACACTTATATCTGCGTGTTTCATGTTCTGTTACTAAGAGATGGATGTAACTCATAACTTTTACATAAGATCAAACCTATGAGAGAAGGGAAACAGACACCCTGGAAGACGGTCTCAGAAGGGAAAGAGATTGTGGGATTATCAAGCAAGAAGAAGAAAGTTGGCCAAAGAGGCAAATATCCTTCTCAGAAATAGAAACCAAGCAGAGGAGGAGGACTGGTAGTTTGTGAGCCCACCCTGAGGGACAAATGGACAGGCAGTTTCTCTCATCTGGGGGTAGGAGAGACCATCTGGAAAGTGAGTGAGTCATATCATGGGTAAGAATAGAGGTTTTCAAAACACCGCCCAGAGGAAGGGTCCTGGGAGAACATTGCCAACGCAGCACAGGGAAGAGAGATGATGTGGATGGCATCTGAAGGACTCCACACACATGTGGCCCATGTATCCCCTGGCTCAGGAGTCTCACTGGCCATATTGGCTTCCAGCTCCAGCGCAGCCCCCTCTCTCCTTTACTGTGTATGGGCTGCCCAGAGAACATATGCCACAGAACAATGCAGAACCAAAAGGCCTGAGGTCTAATCCCAGCTTCTAAATTTACCTGTTGGGAAATGCTCCACTTCTCTCTACTTGTGCAAAGGGAAATAATAATATATACATGCCACTCATGGTGTTGTCAAGAGGAGCACCTAGGGAACGTGCATGAAGCACTTAATACTGGTAGAGTCAGCACCACACTAGTAATAACGATTGAGGAGTTATCTGAAGAGGAACTGTGAAAGCATAAGCTTGTGATATATACTTAACTCTGAGATATAAGCATTACTAGAATGTAGTTTCAATCTATCATCATCTTTGGTCAGGCTTTAACCCATATCACATATATGTTTGCATGTATGTCAACTGACCTAATTTTAAGTCTGAGAAAGAAGTTATCGCAGGAAGCGGGTATTACTTATACTCTTGTGTGCTGACCTTAGAAATTATCTCAAAAGGGGCATTCCTGAGTGGCTCAATGGTTTAGCACCTGCCTTAGGCTGAGGACATGATCTTGGATTCTCAGGATTGAATCTGCATCAGGAATTCTTCATGGAGCCTGCTTCTCCCTCTGTCTCTCTCTTTCTCTCTCTGTCTCTCTCTGTCTCTCTCTGTCTTTGTATCTCTTGAATAAATAAATATTTTAAAAAAGAAAAAGAAACTATCTCAAATGTCTGTGTGAAACCATTAGGCAAGTGCCAACAACCTAACCATGAGAAAAAAGAGTGACTAGAAGGCAGTTTGATACTAGCATCTCATTTGGTGAATTTAGATTTAGCCTCAGGGTCAGGATCAGGGTTAGGTGTTAGAGTTAGTGTAAGGAATCGAGTTAGGTGCTAAGGTTACAGGCTAGTCTTAGTGTAAGTGTTAGATGCCAGAGTGAGGGGTTGGGGTTCAGATTTGGGTTAGAGGTCCAGGTATGGTACAGGGGTTATGATGGGTTCACAATAGGGGTTAGGGTTGGGGTTGGGTTGGATGGGGTTCAGCTTATAAGTTGGGTATGGGTTCGACATCAAGTTTTAGATTTAGGTCAGGGATCAGGTCAGGGTTTTAGTCAGGTTTTAGGGTCAGATTGCAATTACAATTAGTGTGAGGGTTTGGGATCGGGTAAGCATTAGGGTTCAGCTTAGGGTTTTTTATGGATTGGTTTAGGATTTAGTTAGATTTCGAGTTAGGGTTTCATTCAGGGTTTGGGTTTGCATTAGGGCTCGGGTTAGGGTTTGGGTTAGGGGTTAGGGTTCAGTTTTGGGTTGGGTTTCTTCTCCATAATGGTTGGGTTAGGATTCTTGTTAAGGTTTGATTGATGTTTGGGTTCAGGTAGGGTTGAGGTTATAGTGAGGGTTCTAGTCCAGGGTTCAGGTTCGGGTTGGTTTCGAGTTATGGTGAGGGTTCATGATCGGGATTAGGTTTAGGGTTAGGGTTATTGTTCAGTTTCAGGTTCTGCTTAGAAAACCCATCTGCAGCTGACTTTGAGTCATTGCTTCTTCACAGGAAGACCCCATGATGAAGCGCTCCTAACCAAAATCGAGAGATCTATGAGATACTGGTGTCTTAGATTCACTCCACAGCCACAACACCTGTAGTCTTCCAATGTGTTCTGTGAAGGCATCAAGGTTCTCCTTCTGAATCTAAAGACCAATCAAAGTTTTACTTTACCATTTATAAAAAGTTTAAGAACATTTATTAATTTCTTGGAGAGAGAGAGAATCAGCAGGGTGATTAGCAGAGGGAGTGGGAGAAGCAGGCTCCAAACTGAGCAGGAAGCCCAATATAGACCTCAAACACAGGACACTGGGATCATGACCTGACATGAAGGCAGAGAACTAACTGACTGAACCCCAGTGCCCTTACTTGATCTTATCTTCAATTCTGATGATCCAAATGTGGGTGGACCATTCATCCCATGATGTAGCCATAAAGATGTCACATCTAACAAACTATGCATATGCATGTCTACAATGTGTAGATGCTCTGATTAGACTTTACCAAGACATTGTATCTACTGTATTCTACAATGATCTTAGTGAATAGAAATGTGTCTACAATACATGGTGCTTAATTTATATTATTGGATGGAGGAATCCCAACCAGCACCTTCCATATACTGAGTGGACCTTGAGATGATTTGTCTTCCATCAGCGACCTTTACTCTGGGCACAGAAAGGACAAGTAGAAGGACCAGTTAAATGGAATCACAGAAGTCCTTTACAACCATGGAAACTGCTTGCTTTCCATGTACTTCTGTAAACCTAGAGTGTCACAGGCCCATGAGGGTTGATGTGGAGTGTTTCTTCGCTGGGGAGAGAGAACTGCTACATATGAACAAGCCCAGCAGCCCTTTTTACAGGGACAGGCACCAGACAAGTCCAAGCAATGTTTTCTCCCAGGATTACCCACAGTAGCCCCATGAGGTTAATCCTCTTACCACAGCACAGAGGAGGAAAAGGAAGCTCAGAGTGGTGTAGTGACATTACCAAAATATAGCAGTATTAGAAGAGAGCCTCACCCTCAATCCTGTGTATGGGGTTTTGCTCGCCTGTGGAACAGCTGGCCCGGGGCCTTTTGGGCTGTGGGGAACACTTGGTAGATATAGGAAATGATTGGGTTGTTTCAGAGGCTCCTATGGCGGAAGGATTGTACTAGGGACTGTAGGAAATTATCCATTCTGCCTTCATTGAGCATCAGCATGGTCTAGGCCTGCCCATGGACAGGGTTGATTCCTTTTCACACCAGAGATACAAGAATGGGCACTGTAGTCAGCTTCAAAGCCAAGAATCATTGGGAATATCAGAGACTGCCTTCAGACCATAGACTCCTCAGAAAGTTGTACAGGAAAAAGAACTTCAGTGCCCACACAGAAAAAAGTTCTAAGATTCAGAGTACCATTTTTTTTGAGGGAAGACATGGTAAACCTTTGGTAACCTCAACACATTCTGTTCGCTGATCATCAACAGCATTTCTCTCAAGTAATAGCTTTTATGAAGACCAGAATGACATTGAGTCATCAGTAAACATCCCCACTGCATATAGAACACAGAGGGTTAGAACCACAAATATTGCTAAAGATTACTTACATTGGGCCTGAGAAGAGACCAAAGTATGGGCTCCATGGAAGTGTCAGGGGAGAACCACCTTCTTCTGCAGGCCCCAGGAGAGCCAGTTGTTTCTAGTGTAGGTTCTTGGTTTGCTCTGATCATCTCTGGGTCTTGAGTTTTACCATGAATGTGAACTGATTTCAGGCCAGAACGGCAATTGATATAGCATATGGTTTGATGCACCTGTGCTTGTCAAGGGATATGGAGTGATTGAACCCTTGCAGCAAATCATCCAAGATTTCCTGTGTGGATCTCTACAAAAAAGACAGAACCAGCTCCTGGATTCAGGAAGTATCAGAGGCCTTTCCCCAATCTGGGGTTACAGGTTATGGCAGATCTAGCAGGTAAAACCCCCATCAACAGTCTGTGGAGACACATAATTTTCTCCTTGCATCACTGCAGAAATGGCAAGAGAATGGCATCAGGGCAAGTAACAAAGGCCTGGAAAGGTGAAAACACAGTGGCAGACAGCCTCATTTATGGAGTACTATGAACATCTCTAAGGGCACAGTTCATGACATGTAGGACCTAAAATTATCTAATGTGTTCTGACAGACTACATGTTATAGAGAAACATATAGAATGGCTTGATCCAACTCTTCATTTTGTGTTAAATCACCCTCTTATGTGTGATGATTTGGAAGGGCTCGGGATGTCTGCAGTGACAGTGGAGCTGGGTTCTACACAGGATATCTGGGACACATAAGTGAAAAAATAAAAATAATAGTTAAACCCAAAGATTCTCATTGCTTCGTGTGAAACAAACAAACCACCCCAACTCCTAAGAAAGATTAAACATATTCTACACCATTAAAACATAGGTGAAGAGTGTCTTCCCACCTCATACATCACTGGCAGTTAAGAGTGAGGGTTCAGGGATCCCTGGGTGGCGCAGCGGTTTGGCGCCTGCCTTTGGCCCAGGGCGCGATCCTGGAGACCCGGGATCGAATCCCACATCGGGCTCCCGGTGCATGGAGCCTGCTTCTCCCTCGGCCTGTGTCTCTGCCTCTCTCTCTCTCTTTCTCTGTGACTATCATAAATAAATAAAAATTGAAGGAAAAAAAAAGATTTAAAAAAAAAAAAAAAGAGTGAGGGTTCAGATCTCTTTGCAGTTTGGCCTGCAGTGCCCGCATGTGTAAACAGTAGGAGGAGGACAGGTTTTTCTAAATGATTGTGTTGGAGCTATATTTGTGTGGAGTGCCTTCTTCCCATTCTCACCTAAGAATGGCAATGATACTTGTTTGCGTCATGCACCTGATAATTGTCTAGTGAGTTAGAATAGTTGAAACCACAGACCATCTCCTCCAAGATCTCCTGGGTGGAACTCTGCAAATAGAGTTCCCCATATGTACAGGGCCAAGAGCAATTATGATCCTCCCTGGAAACCACCTAAATGGAATCCACCATTAGAAATCATGTTCTCCAGGTCAGGAAAGGTGGTCAGCTGAAAAGATATCTGGCAAGGAGGAAGCCAGTTGAAAGTACTCTTGGGCTCATGACTAATATATTCGAAGTGGACCTTGGTCCCCAGCACTCACATTCTCATCTTGCCTGCTATCACGTGGGGTCTGAACACAAAGGTATCAGGCTTCCATCACCAGTCACCTTGTTTCTTCCCAGGAAAGGAATGTTCTTCTCCTCTGTCCCCTCTACACACACATACACACACTCAAAGAAATACGTACACCCTCACACAGACACACACAGTCACACAATGAGGGGTAAGTGGTGTGAGCCCACTCAGAAGAGATCACAGTGTGGTCTGCTCTCCAGTGGGCTGTCCCAAGTTGCCTTGTGGTACCTGTTGATATCTCCCAACACATAACCAGGAGCTTTAAGGAAGAGGGCCGAAATGATGTCGACAGCGACATGAAAATCTCTCCCTCTGGACTCTCCTGAGCCACAAGGCCTGAAAGTAAGACAACAGCAACATAATATCTTGTTTGCTTGACTGTCTCCAATTAAGTGAGCAGGAAACCTGGAAGTTCTAGAATGCAGGGTCCTGGTTACTAGAGTTTTAAATCTGTTGTGGGTCTGTCATCAATGAAATGAAGTCATTTTTTCAAGATTCCAGCACCTTGCCCCTTCCTTCAGTGAGACCTATCCATAGCCCTCTCTTGGCAGATGACTGTTTGTCACATGTCTTTCCTTAACTGTACATCATGATCCAAAAATGTTGTAGACAACTTTCTGAAAATGCAAGTAAAGTCTTACCATTATGGATACAGTGCTGTATTCAGACTTTATTTCTCTGCTTGCCTTCCCAGTTCTGTGTCCTATCTAACCCACAATGTCCCTCACATAGTCCGCAGTTTGCCATCCTGCACGGTGGTAGAATCAGGCAGAATCTACTTCCTAGGGACATCGTTATGTGCCTATAGATGATATTTATAACGCTTTCATTGTGGTATCTTGTGTATCTGAGGCGCAAATTAAAGGATGGAATATTGACAAGAAGGGGTGGCATGTGCATGGAGTACACTTGAAAGTGACCTGGAGGGGATCCCTGGATGGCTCGTTGATTTGGTGCCTGCCTTTGGCCCAAGACGTGGTCCTGGGGTCCCTGGGTTGGGTCCTGCATTGGGCTTCCGGCATGGAGGCTGCTTCTCCCTCCTTCTGTGTCTCTGCCTCTCTCTTTCTCTCTCTAGATCTATCATGAATAAATAAACAATAAATAAATAAATAAATAATAATAAATAAATAATAAATAAATAAATAATAAATAAATAAATAAATAAATAAATAAATAAATAAATAAATAATAAATAAATCTTTTAAAAAAAGAAAGTGACCTGAATTTCAGTCACCTAATATCACTGTGGTCACTTTGCCTCTGGCCTCATTTCAACGGGGACACCATGAAGGGGTGGAAATGCTCCACGATGCAGACATGGTCATATTCTATAGTATAAATGTCCACTTGTTTCCTGTTATATTTCGAATTAGACCCAGTTTCCTCATTTTGGCTTCTGAGTACCACAGATTTCACAATGGCTCCCAGCAATCCTGACAAGTGCATAACTATCCCTGTGTAACCCTGAGGTGCTAAGTGACTGGCTTCTGACCAAAATGATACAGCCAACACAATGAAAAGTCACATCTCAGTATCAATTGGAAATAGCTTCCCACTTCTTATGTAATTCCTCTCCTGTTTCACTTACTATTTTCCACTTCTGAAACTTTCTCTTTCCCATTTTCTTCCCTAGCCCAGAAGCAAAAATCAACCAGAGATGTTTTGAAATGCCACGTCTTCCATCTCACGTGCCAGAGAATTGAGGTCATTTGGAAGAAAGTCATCTGACAGGCTAGCCTCCAATAAGGTCACAGCCACAACCTCTGACATACCATGAGGTGGAGGAACCAAGGCTAGTTGTGCCTGGATTTGTCATCCACATAACTGGTGAGAAATTAAATGTATGATTTGTGTGATGCAAGAAATTTAGAAATACCATAGCAGAAGAACCATACATAACTCAGTCTACCAGCTCTCATCATCTCTCCCTGCCCTCTTCCCTCTCCTCAGATCTCCTCCAAATTCCCCTTCAGGTATACTGGTTACCTTTTTCACCTCCTCTTGCCAAAGCAGATTCTGTTAGTCAGTATCTACAGCAGGGTCCTTTCTTCTCAATCCACTGCACCCAGACGTGAGCAGATCTAACTACCTTTTGTTATTCTCTTCTCAGCAATGTTACCCTCAGTGAGACATTTCATACCTTTCTCTCCAATGACTCCCCACCCTTGCTTCCCAGCACACAGTGTTTTGTAGCATATTGCAATTGCTCTTTTCTTTAATGTGTTTAATAATTTGTTTTTGTGTGTGCGTGCTTTTGTTCATTTCCAGACTGTGAGTTCCTAACTGCAGGCAATGCGTGGTATTTTCAGCTCCATCCATGTGCCCACCAAGGTACCCAAGTGTGTATGCATACTTATGGAATGAATCAATAAGAATTTCATGGAAGCCACTTCCCCTAAACCAGATAGACTGAAGGGATAAATGCCACTAAAAGTTTCAAGTTGCCTCTGAGCAGGGAGATGATCACAGTGGAGTACTCCAGTTCGGCTTATGGATTCAGGTCATGGCTTGGGTCACAGTAGGTTCATAGTTTAGGGTCAGAGTTATGGTAAGGATTAGGTTAGGAATGGGTTCAGGTTAGGGTTATGGTTTAGGTTAGGTCTCTGGTTAGTGTTCTGTTAAGGACTTGGGTTAAGGTTTGGGTTCGGGTTCAACTTAGGGTTCAGGATCAGATTAGTGTCAGTTTGGGTCAGCTTAGAATTCAGGATATGTTTCAGGTTTGATTTAGGTTTAGGTTTAGGTGTTAGGTTTGGGGTTCAGGTTTGGGTACAGATTAGGTTCTTTTTTTTATAAATTTATTTTTATTGGTGTTCAATTTGTCAACATATTAGAATAACATACAGTGCTCATCCCATCAAGTGCCCACCTCAGTGCCGGTCACCCAGTCACCTCCAGCCCCACCCACCTCCCCTTCCAGCACCCCTAGTTCATTTCCCAGAGTTAGGAGTCTTTATGTTCTGTCTCCCTTTCTGATATTTCTCACACACTTCTTCTGCCTTCCCTTACATACCCTTTCACTATGTTTTATATTTCTCAAATGAATGATACCATATAATCTTTGTCCTTCTCCAGTTGACTTATTTCACTCAGCATACCTTCCAGTTCCAACAACGTTGAAGCCAATGGTGGATATTTGTTTTTTTCTAATGGCTGAGTAATATTCTATTGTATACATAAACCACATCTTCTTTATCCATTCATCTTTTGATGGACACTGAGGCTCCTTCCACAGTTTGGCTATTGTGGACATTTCTGCTAGAAACATTGGGATGCATGTGTCCCAGCATTTCATTGCATCTGAATCTTTGGGGTAAATCCCCAGCAGTGCAATTGCTGGGTTGTAGGGCAGATCTTCTTCAGAGAGTTGGGACAAGTTATTTTGATTTGTGTGGAATCAGAAAAGACCCCGAATAGCCAGGGGAATTTTAAAAAAGAAATCCATAGCTGGGGGCATCACAATGCCAGATTTCAGGTTGTACTACAAAGCTGTGGTCATCAAGACAGTGGGGTACTGGTACAAAAACAGACACATAGATCAATGGAGCAGAATAAAGAACCCAGAAGTGGACCTTGAACTTTATGGTCAACTAATATTCGACAAAGGAGGAAAGAATATCCATTGGAAAAAAACAGTCTCTTCAATCAATGGTGCTGGCAAAATTGGACATCCAAATATAGAATGAACCTAGACCACTCTTCTGCACCATACACAAAGATAAACTCAAAATGGATGAAAGATCTAAATGTGAGACAAGATCCCATCAAAATCCTAGAGGAGAACACAGGCAACACCCATTTGGAGCTCGGCCACAGTAACTTCTTGCGAGATTCATCCATGAAGGCAAAAGAAACAAAAGCAAAAATGAACTATTGGGACTTCATTAAGATAAGAAGTTTTGCACAGCAAAAGATACTGTCAACAAAACTCAAAGACAAACTACAGAATGGGAGAGGATATTTGCAAAAGACGTATCAGATAAGGGCTAGTTTCCAAGATCTATAAAGAACTTATTAAACTCAACAGCAAAGAAACAAAGAATCCAATCATGAAATGGGCAAAAGACATGAACAGAAATCTCACAGAGGAAAACGTAGACATGGCCTACAGGTTAGGTTCTAGTAAGACTTCAGGTTAGATGTCAGGTCACTCTTGGACTAATGTTCAAGTTAGGGTTCGGTTTAAAGATTGGGTTATGGTTTGCGTTTCAGTCGGTGTTCGTTTTTGTGTTAGCATTAGGGTTATGGTCAAGTTTCAGGTTCGGGTAAGGGTTATGATTAGGTTCACGTTCATGCTCCATATAGGGTTAGTGTTTGTGTTCAGGTTCAGGTTAGGGATTGGGATGGGTTCAAAGTAGTGAATCTAGTTGGGTATGGGGTTGGGTTCGGATGAGGTTAGTGTCATGGGTTTGGTTCGGGTTCGAGATTGGGTTATGGATTCGGGTCAGGACTCGGGTCAGAGTTCGGGTCAGGGTATAGGGTCTGATTACAGTTAGGGTTAGAGTGAGGGCTGGGTTCAGGTTAGGGTTCTGGTTAGGGTCTGTGTTAGGATTTGGGTTATGTTTTAAGGTGGGGATAAGGTTAGGATTAGGATTCTTGTTAGGGTTAGGTTTCAGGGTAGGGTTTGGATTAGGGTTTGATTAATGTTCAGTTTAGGGTTTGGGTTAGCTTTCAGGATAAGGTTACGGTTTGATTCTGGGTTCGTGTAAGGGTTAGGGTTAGGGTAAGGTTCAAGTTTCAGTTCGTTTTCGGGTTCGGGTTAGGTTTTGGGTTAGGTTTTGGATTCGGGTTAGTATTAGGATTAGCGTTAAGGTCGGGTTAGGGGTTAGGGTTAGGTTTAGGGTTAGGGTTAGGAATCGGGTTCTGTTTAGGGCCCTGTCTCCTGCTCCCTTTGATTCATTTTCATCTTCACCTGAAGCTGCAAACATGAAGCCCTCCCAATAGAAATCAAGAGATCTATGAAATCCTGGGCTCTAAGTGTTGCCCCCCAGCTACAACACCTGCAGTCTCCCAACGTGCTCTGTGAAGGCATCAAAGTTCTCCTTCTGGATCCAAAGACCAATCAAAGGGTTAGTTGATCTTTTCCAAAAATTTTAAGGATATCTATTTCTTGGAGAGAGAGAGACAATAAGCATGGTGAGCAACAGAGGGAGTGAGAGAGGCAGACTCCAAACTGAGCAGGGAGCCCAATGTAGGCCTCAAACACAGGACCCTGGGATCATGACTTGACATAAAGGCAGGGGTCTACCTAACTGACCACCCAGCCACCCTTACTTGATCTTATCATCCATCTTAATGGTACAAATGTGGATGGATCCATTGATACCATAAGGGGGCCATGAAGATGTCACATCTAACCAATAATGCACATGCGTGCCTATGATGGGTAGAGTGTTTGACCCTCTGATTAGGCTTGAGACTGAGACACTGTATCTACTGTATTCCTTAAATGATCTTAGTGACTACAAATTTATCTGCAATACTAGGTGCTTAATATATATTATTGGATGAAGGAATCCCACCCAGCACTTTCCATATACTGAGTGGACCATGAGCTGCTTTGCCTTCCCCCAGTGACCTGTATTCTGAGCACATAAAGGACATGTAGCAGGAACAGTGAGATAGAATCACAGAAGTCCTTTGAAAAAAGGAAAACTGTCAGCTATCCATGAGCTTTTGAAAACCCAGGGTGCCAGGCACATGAGGGTTGATGTGGAGATATTCACTGGAGAGAGAGAATTTCTACACATGAACAAGCCCATAAGCCCTTTCTACAGGGCCAGGCACCAGATAAGTCTATGCCATGTTCTCCCAGGATTTCCCACAGTAGCCCCATGAGGTTCATGCTCTTACCACAGAACATATCAGAGGAGGAAAAGGAATCCCAGAGAGCTGTAGTGACATTCCGAAAACATACTGGTAGTAGAGGCAAGCCTCACCCCCTCTGTTGTGTACAGGGTGGTCAATGACATGTGGAACTGTAGGCCCAGGACCTGTTAGGCTGTGGTGAACACCTGGTGAATACAGGAAATGATTGTGTTGTTTGAGGGGGTTCTATCCTGGAAGGATGGTACCAGCAACTGGACAAAATTATCCATTTTGCCTTCCTTGAGCATCAGCATGGTCCAGGCCTCAACCAGGGAGAAGGTTGATTTTTTTTTCACACCGGAGACACAAGGAAGGGCACTTTAGTCAGCTTCAAAACCATGAATTACTGGAGGATTAGACCAAAAGGTCTGGCACCCTGACCACAGACTCACATCCCCTTGGGAAGTTGCACAGGAAAGAGGACTTCAGGCCCTTAAAAAAATGTTCTAGGCTTCAAAGTACCATAGGCTTGAGGGACACATGGTAAACCATTGGTAACTTCAACACATTCTGTTAGCTGAGCAACAACAGCATTTATCTCAACTACTAGCTTTTATAAAGACCAGTATGCTATTGGGTCATCAGTAATCATTCCCATTACAGATAGAACACAGAGGGTTAGAACATCAAATGCTGCTCAAGATCATGTATCTGGGCCTGAGAATAGACCAAAGCATGGGTTGCATAGCATTTTCCCTAAGCTTAGGTAGTTGGTCAACTCCTGAATTAGGGTACAAGGGTCATGGAGGAGCCACCATATTCTGTAGTCTCCAGGGAAACCAATTGTTTCCAGTGTGAGTTCTTTGCTTGCCCTGTTCATCTCTTCATTTTGAGTTTGACCATGAATGTGACTTGTTCTCACCCCAGAATGGCAGTTGATGTAGTGGGTGGCCTGATGCACCTGTGCATTCAGGGGAGATGGAGTAATTGAACTCATCCAAGATGTCCTGAGTGGATCTCTACAAAAAAGAGTCAGTGACTGGGGTTAGGGGTCATCAGGGCTTTCCCCCTAATTTGGGGTTTCAGGTTATGGCAGATCTAGCAACTAAAAAAATCTGTGGGGACACAAAAGGTGTTCCTTGCAGTACTGCAGGAATTGCAAGAGAATGGCATTGGGTCAAGTGCTGATGGCCTTGAAGGGTGAATCCCTATAGAAGATGGCCTCATTTTTGGAGTACTATGAAGATCTTAAGAACACAGCTCATGACCTGTAGATCTGATGTATTCTGACAGACAATACATTATAAAAAAAAAAAACATATAGAATGGCTTCATCCCACCCTTTCTTCATAGTAAATCACCGTCTTTAGTGTAATGATTTGTGATGGTTCAGAAACATTCTGCAAGGACAATGATATCTGGGACGTGTAGTTGAAATAATAAAAATGGTAGTAAAATGTAAAGATATTGTCTTGTGTGAAACAAACTACCACCAAAACTCCTCAAAAAACATGAAATATATTCTGCACCATTCTAACATATGTGAAGAATGTTTTCCCACCTCATAAGTAGCTGGAGGTAAGAACTGGAGGTTCAGATCTCTTTCCGTTTAGGCCTGTGGGGCACTCAAGTGGAAACCCATTGGGAGAGCTCCAGGATTCTCTCCATGTTTTTTTGTGGGCCATATTTGTGTGGAGAACGCTCTTCCCATTCTCAACTCAGAACAGCACTGATCCCTGTTTGTCTGGTGCAGCTGAAAATTGTCTAGGGAGTTAGAATATTTGAAGCTACAAACCATCTCTTCCAGGATCTCCTGGGTGCAGGCTTCAAATAGAGTGGCCCATTAATACTTGGCCCCTGTAGGACCAAGTGATATTAGGATCCTCCCTGGACATCACCACAAGGGGATACCCTCATTATAAACCATGTCCTCATGTTCGGGACACAGGGGCACCTGAAGAGATATCTGGTAAGGAGAAAGACAGATGAAAGAGACTCTTGGGCTCATGACTAACATATTCGAATTGAGCTTGGTCTCCAGCACTCACCTTCTCATCTTCCGTTCTATGACCTGCGTCTGAACACATAAGATGTGTCAAGCTTCCAACACCTGACAGCTTGTTTCTGCTGAGGAAGGGCATGTTCCTTTCCTCTGTCCTATCTACACAGACACACACACACACTTACACACACTCACACACAGAAACACACACGATGAGGGGTAAGATGTATGAGACAGGGCTCTGCTGAGATCACAGCGTTATCTGCTCACTAGTGAGCTAACCCAAGTTGATTGATGGTACGTATTGATGTCTCCTGACACATAACCAGAAGCTTCGGAGCAGAAGGCTGAGCTGACATCAACAGCGACATGAAAATCTCTCCTTCTGGACTCTCCTGACCCAGTGCGCCTCAAAGTAGAATAACAGCACAAAACATTTTGTTCTCCAGACCATCTCCAATAAAGTAAGCTTGAAAGCAGGAAGTTTTATTTATTTTTTTAAATATTTTTTCTTTATTTATTTATGATATATATATATATAGAGAGAGAGGCAGAGACACATGCAGAGGGAGTAGCAGGCTCCATGCACCAGGAGCCCGACGTGGGATTTGATCCTGGGTCTCCAGGATCACGCCCTGAGCCAAAGGTAGGTGCCAAACCACTGCGCCACCCAGGAATCCCAGCAGGAAGTTTTATAATGCAGATTTTGGTTACCAGAATTTTAAATCAATTGTGGGCCTGCCACCAAGGAAGTGAAGTCACTGTTTCTTGATTCCATCACCTGGGCCTCTTCCTCCTGTTAGACCTATCCAGAACCCCTTTCAGCAGATGCTTACCCCATGTCATCTCCTTAACTATCCATGATGAGGCAAAAATGCTATAGCCACACTCTCTGAAAATGCAAGTAAGGTCCTACCGTTGAGGTGACAGAGCTGAATTCAGACCTTATTTCCCTGTTTGCTTTACAAGTTCTTTGTCCTATCTAACCCACAGTGTCTCTCCTATAGTCCCCATTTTCCCAACCTGCACGGTTGTAGAATTAGGGTCGAATCTACTTCCTAGGAATATCCTCAGGTGTCTATGGATGATATTTATTAACACGTGTGTGCTGGTATCCTGTGTCTGAGTTGCAAATTGAAGTTTGAAGATTGACAAGAAGGGGTGGGATATGGCACGGAGTACCACTTGAAAGTGGCCTGGGTTTCAGCAACGTAATATTACAATGGTCACTTTCCCACTGACCTCATTTCAATGGAAACTCCACAATGGGGTGAAAATGCTCTAAGATGGAGACCTGGTCATCTATTATAGTAAAACTGTCCAAATCTTTCCTATTATATTTATTTATTTTTTAATAAGTATTTTTTTAAATTTATTTATTCAGAGAGAGAGACTGAGAAGCAGAGACAAAGGCAGAGGGAGAAGCAAGCTTCATGCAGGGAGCCTGACATGGGACTAGATCCTGGGTCTCCAGGATCAGACCCCAGGCTGCAGGCAGTGCTAAACTGCTGCGCCACTGGGGGTGCCCCTTTCCTGTTATATTTAGAATGAGACCCAGTTGCCTCGTTTTGGTAACTGAGGATGGCAGCCAATGGCTCCCAGCAATCCTCACCTGTGGCATAAGTATCCTTGTGTAACCCTGAGGTCCTTAGTTCCTGGCTTTTGACCAATATGATATTGTCAACACAATGTCATGTCACAGGTAAGTTCCAGTTGGAACTATGGTTAGGTTTAGTGGGGATTAGGGTTAGGGTTAGAGTTAGGGTTAGGGTTTCTGATTAGAGTTAGGGTTAGGGTTTAGGGTGAGGGTTATAGTTTAGGGATAAGGTTTAGGGTTTAAAGTTATGAATTAGGGTTAGGGTTTAGGGTTAGGGTAAGTGTTAGTGTTAGAGTTAGGTTTCAGGTTTGTGTTCAGGTCGGGATAGTGTTATGGTTAGGGTTCAGCTTAGGAACGGGTTAGGGTTAGGGTTCGGGTCCGGTTTCATGTTAGGTTAAGGGTTAGGGTTAAGGTTAGGGTCAAGATTTTCATTCGGGTTATGGGGTAGTGTTTGGTTAGGTTTAGGGTTCTGGATGGGGTTCAGGTTAGGGTAAATTAGGTTTATGGTTATGGTTATGGTTAGGCTTAGGATTTAGTGTGAGTGTCAGCGTTAGTTTTTATGTTTAGGGCTTTGGGTTTTGGGTTAGGGTTTAGGGTTATGTTTAAGGGTTAGTGTTAGGTTTAGGGTTAGAAATCGGTTTAGGTTTTGGGTTCAGGTCTGGTAGAGTCGGGTGCAGTTTCTGGCTAGGGTTCAACTAGTGTTTGGATTGGGTTCAGATCCAGTTCAGTTTACAGTTCATGTCCGGGTTTGTGTTAGGGTTACGGTTAGGGTCAAGGTTCGGGTTTGAGATAAGGTGAGGGGTTAGTGTGCTCATTAGTGTTTGTATTTGGTTTAGGGTTATGTTCTGGGTTAGAGTTCTGTAGGGTAGAGGTTAGGGTTCAGGTTAGGTTATAGTTGGTTGGGGTTTGGATTAGGGTTTAGGTTTAGTTATAGTGTTAGCGTTCAGGGTCTGTTTAGGGATCCCAACCTCTGCTCCATTTGACTCATTTGCCTCTTCAGAAGGAGCCCAAAATGAATTCCTCAAAATGGAAATCATTAAATCTATGAGATCCTGGGCTATGAGAGTCACTCTCTATACACAACCCCTGTAGTCTCCCAACATTCTCTCTGGATGCATCAAGGTCCTCCTTCTGGATTTAAAGACCAATCAAATGGTTACTTGATCTTTTTACAATAACTTTTAAGGATATTTATTAATTTCGTGGAGAAAGACAGAGAAAATAAGCATGGTGAGCAGCAGAGGAAATGGGAGAAACAGGCAAACCACGGAGCAGTGAGCACAAATTAGTGGTCATATCCAGGACCCTGGGATCATGACCTTGACCTGAAGGCAGAGGCCTGAGTGAGCCACCAAGTGCCCTTATTGATATTATTGTCCGTCCTAATGGACCAAATGTGGGAGGATCCATTCATCCCATGGGGCAGCCATAAAGATGTCACATCTAACAAAGTAAGGGCATGTGTGGGATCCCTGGATGGTGCAGCGGTTTACCGCCTGCCTTTGGCCTGGGGCGTGGTCTTGGAGACCCAGGATCGAATCCCACATCAGGCTCCCGGTGCATGGAACCTGCTTCTCCCTCTGCCTATGTCTCTCTGCCTCTCTCTCTCTCTCTCTCTCTGACTATCATAAATAAATAAAAATTTTTAAAAAAGTAAGGGCATGTGTGTCTATGATGTGTAGAGTGATTGACACTGTGATTAGACTTGACACCAAGACATTGTATCTACTGTATTCCTTCAATAATCTTGGTGACTAGAAATGTATCTGCAATACCAGGTGCTTAATAAATATTGTTGGATGAAGGAATCCCAACCAGTACTTTCCATATACTGAGTGGACCTTGAGTTGTTGTCTCTTTCCCCAGTTACCGGTATTATGAGCATATAAAGGACAAGTAGCAGGACCAGTTAGATGGAATAACAGAAGTCCTTTTACAACAGGAAAACAGCCTACTTTCTAAGTGCTTCTGTATACCCAGAGTGCCACAGGCCCATGAGGATTGATGTGGAGACCTTCTTCTCTGGGGATAGAGAAATGCTACACATGATGATGTGCAGCAGCCTTTTCTACAGGCCTAGGCACCAGATAAGACTATGCCATGTTTTATCCCAGGATTTCCCACAGTAGCCCCATGAGGTTCATACTCTTTTTTTATGATAGTCACACAGAGAGAGAGAGAGGCAGAGACATAGGCAGAGGGAGAAGCAGGCTCCATGCACCGGGAGCCCAACGTGGGATTCGATCCCGGGTCTCCAGGATCGCGCCCTGGGCCAAAGGCAAGCGCTAAACCGCTGCACCACCCAGGGATCCCGAGGTTCATACTCTTACCATAGCACTTCTAAGAGGAGGAAAAGGAAGCTGAGAGAAGTGCAGTGACATTATCCAAATATACTGGTAGTAGAGGCAAGCCTCACCCCCTGTGCTATGTATAAGGTGGTCATTCGCCTGTGGAACTGCAGGCCCAGGACCTGTTGGGCTGTGGTGAATACCTGGTGAATACAGGAAATTATTGAGTTGCTTTAGAGGCATCTATCATGGAAGGGTGGCACCAGGGAATGTACAAAATTATCCATTGTGCCTTCCTTGAGTTTCAGCATGGTCCAAGCCTCAACCAGGGAGAAGGTTGATTTTTTCACACCAGAGACATAAGGAAGGGCACTGTAGTCAGCTTCGAAGCCACAAGCCCTGGGAAGATCAGGGTCTGGATCCCTGACCAGATACTCCCATCCCCTCAGGAAATTGTACAGGAAAGAGGACTTTAGTGCCCTACAGAAAAATGTTCTGGGCTTCAAAGTACCATGAGCTTGAGGGAACACATGGTAAACCATTGGTAACTTCAACACACTCTGTTAGCTGAGCAACAACAGCTTTTCTCTGAACTACTAGATTTTACAAAGACCACAATGCCTTTGAGTCATCAGTAAACAATCACAAGCAGAGAGATAACAGAGGGTTAGAATGTCAAATGTTGCTCAAGATCACATATGTTGGGCCTGATAATAGACCAAATTATCTGGGCTGCATGGCATTTCCCCTAAGCTGATGTAGCTTGGTCAGTTCCTGATCTAGGGTATAAGGGCCAGGGGAGAACCACCATCTTCCTCTGGCTCATGGAAGCCAATTGTTTCTATTCTTAGTTCTGGGCTTGTCCTTATCATCTACTCCTTTTGAGTTTGACCTTGAATGTGGCCTCACCTCAGAGTGGTAATTGATGTAGTGGGTGGCTTGATGCATCTGTGCTCATCAGGGTAGATGGGCTAATTAAATGCTTAGAACAACTCATCCAAGATATCCTGAGTGGATCTCTACAAAAATGACCGTAAGCAACTGGTGTCAGGAGGCATCAGAGGCCTTCCCCTCAATTTGGGGTTCCAGGTTATGGCAGATATAGCAACTAAAACAGTTTTTGGTGACACAAACATCTGGACACTCCTGGTGTTCCTTACAGTACTGCAGGAATTGCAAGAGAATGGCATCAGGTAAAATGCCAAGGGCCTTGAAGGGATTCACAATCCCTTTGGCAGATGGCCTCATTTATGGAGTACTATGAAGATCTATAAGGACACAGGTCATGACCTTTTGGGCCTACAGTGATCTGATGCGTTGTGACAGATGACACTTTATAAAAAAACATATAGAATGGCTTCACCTCATCCTTTCCTTTGTGTTAAATCACTCTTCTTAGTGTGATAATTTGTAAGGGCTCAGAGACATTCTGCAGGGACAGTGGAGCTGGGTTCTATACAGGATATCTGAGACATGGAGGTGAAATAATAAAAATAGTAGTAAAACGCAAATATACTTCTTATTTTGTGTGAAACAAACTACCACCACCACTCGTAAAAAACATGAAATATGTTCTGTACCGTTCCAACATAGGTGAAGAGTGTCTTACCACCTTATACATAGCTGGAGCTAAGAAGTAGAGGTTCAGATCTCTTTGCATTTGGGCCAGTGGGACACTCAAGTGTAAAAGCTATCAGAGGGGCTCTGGTTTCTATACATGTTTGTGTGGGGGCCATATATGTGCGAAGAACCCACTTCCCCTCCTCACCTCAGAAGACCACTGATCCTTGTTTGTCTGGTGCACCTGGTAATTGTCTAGGGAGTTAGAATCTTTGAAGGCACAGGTCATATCCTACAATATCTCCTGGGTGTAGCTCGCAACTACAGTGCCTCATATAAACAGGGCCAAGAGACATTAGGGTCTTCCATGGACATTACTACAAGGGGATATCCCCATTAGAAACCCTCTTCTCCAGCTTAGGCCAGAGGAGTAGATGAAAAGATATCTGGCAAGGAGGAAGAAATGAAAGAGACCTTTGAGTTCATGATTAACATATTTGAGATTGCGCTTGGTCCACAGCACTTGCCTTCTCCTCTTGCCTGCTATGACCTAGGTTCTGAACACAAAGATCATCACCTGGAAGCTGGTTTCTGTCAAGGAAGGGCATGTTCCTCTCCTCTGGCCCTTCACACACACACACACACACACACACAATGAGAGGTAAGAGGATTGAGCCCACTCAGCTAAGATCACGGTGTTTTCTGCACTCCAGTGAGTTGTCCCATGTTGCCTGGTGGTACCTCTTGATGTCTCCCGACACTAAAACAGAAGATTCAGAGAAGAGGGCCATGCTGACGTCTACAGTGACATGAAAATCTCTCCCTCTGGACTCAGGAGAGTCCACAGCACCAGAAAGTAGGACAACAGTAACAAAACATCTTGTTCTCTTGACCGTCCCCACTTAAGTAAGGTGGAAAGTGGGAAGTTCTAGAATGCAAGTTCTGCTTTCCAGAGTTGTAAATCAGTTGTGAGCCTGTCACCAAGGAAGTGAAGTCACTTTTTCAAGAATCATCCCTGGGCCCCTTCCTTCATTCAGATCTATCCACAGTCCCTTCTTGGCATGTGACTGCTTACCCCATGTCATCTCCTTAACTGTACATCATGAGCCCAAAATTCCATAGCACGTCTCTAAAAATGCAAATACTGTCATAGCTTTGAGTAGACAGAGCTGAATTAGGCTTTATTACTCTGCTTGTTTTCCCAGTTTGCATCCTATCTAACCCATTGTGTCTCGTACATAGTCCCCACTTTCACAACGTGTATGGCGGTAGTAGCAGACTAAAATATACTTTCTAGGGACATCATCACGTATCTATGGATGATATTTATAATGCCTGTGGGCTGGTATTTTGTGATCTTAAGTGCTAATATAAGGATGGAGGACTGACTGGAAGGGGTGTGGTGTGGTATGGAGTACCATAGTGGCCCGGGTTCCAGCAACATAATATCATAATCATCACTTTCCCTATAGCCTCATTTCAATGGGGGCACCACTATGGGGTGAAAATGTTACAAGATGCAGACATGGTTATCTTATGTAATAAAACTGTCCAAATATTTCCTGTTCTATTTAGAATGATACCTCGTTGACTCATTTTGGCATCTGAGGGCCACAGCCTTCACAATGGCTCCCAGTGATGCTGACCTGGGGCATAGGTATCCCTGGGTACACCAAGGAGCTTAGTGATTGACTTCTGACCAATATGATACAACCAACACAATGGTATGTTACATCTAAGATCCAATGAGAACTATGGTTAGAATTAGGGTTAGGGTTAGGGTTTTGGTTTAGAGTTAGGGTCAGGTTTAGGTATAGGGTTTAGGATTTTGGGTTAGGATTAGGGTTTTGGGTTAAGGTTTAGGGCTTTATTTTTAGGTTTAGGGTTTTAATGGTTTAGGGTTTAGGTATTAGTGTTAGGGTTTATATTAGGTTTAGGTTTAGTGTTAGTGTTAGGGTTCAGGTTAGTGTTGGGTCCAGGTTCTGGTCAGCTTAGGGTAGGGTTAGGTTGCTGTTTAGGGTTCTACTACTGTTTGGTTTAGGATTTGAGTTAGGATTAGGTTAATGTTAAGCGTTTAGGTCCAGATTCATGTTACGATTAGGGTTAGGGTGTAGGTTTGAGTTTCCTTTTCTGTTAGGAGTTAGGGTCCAGGGTAGTGTTCATGTTCGGTTTATTTAGAATGATACCCAGTTGCCTCATGTTAGCCTGTGAAGACCGCAAACTTCACAATGTCTCCCAGCGATCCTGACATGTGGCATAATATCCCTGTGTAACCCAGAGGTGCTCAGTGACTGGCTTGTGGCCAGTACAATACAGCCAACAAGGTGGCATGTCACAAATAAGTTCCAATTAGAAATAGACTCTTGAGAGGAGGGGCAAGATGGCGGAAGGGTAGGGTCCCAAATCACCTGTCCCCACCAAATTACCTAGATAACCTTCAAATCATCCTGAAAATCTACAAATTCGGCCTGAGATTTAAAGAGAGAACAGCTGAAATGCTACAGTGAGAAGAGTTCGTGCTTCTACCAAGGTAGGAAGACGGGGAAAAAGAAATAAAGGAACAAAAGGCATCCAAGGGGGAGGGGCCCTGCAAGGAGCCAGGCTGAGGATGGGGTGAGTGTCCCCAGGACAGGAGAGCTCCCTCTCAGAGAAGCAGGAGCTGCACCAATCTTCCCAGGCAGAAAGGCACCTGCAGGGAGGGCAGGGATGCCTTCAGGCTCCCTGGGACAATAACAGACACCTGCAGGGCATTCAGAAGAGTGTGCTGAGCTTCCTGATGGGCTGCAGGGTACACAGCTGGACCCGGAGCAGCTCAGAGGGACTCGGGAAGCGGCTCCACTGAGGGGGCTGTGTGGCTGGGAGCAGCTCAGAGGGGCTCAGGCAGCAGATCCATGGAGAGGCGGGTGCGCGGCTGGGAGCAGGAATCCAACAGCACAGGTACGGGAGCACAGGGTGCAGGGACACAGCCCAGGATCCGACCACACCCCGGGACTGGCAGAGGACACTCCTGCCCTGAGCTGAGCAGATCAGTGGCACCGCCCCAGAGTCTCCAGGCCCTGCAAGATGGAGAGCTCTGGAGTTACTGTTGGGGCAAAATCCAGGTTTCCAGAGCTGCCACTGCCATGGTTGTTCCTCCATGGGCCTCACGGGGAAAACAACCCCCACTGAGCCCTGCACCAGGCAGGGGGCAGAGGAGCTCCCCCAAGTAGTAACACCTGAAAATCAGCACAACAGGCCTTTCCCCAGAAGACCAGCTAGACGGACAAGTTCCAGGGGAAATCAAGGGACTTAAAGTATACAGAATCAGAAGATACTCCCCGTGTATTATTTTTTTTTTGCTTTATGATTTCTGTTTGCTTCCCCCACCATTTTTTCCTTCTCTTTTTCTTCTCTTTTTTTCTATTTTTCTCCTTTTTTATTTTTTTCCTTACTTATTTCTTTCCTTTTTCTCCTTTTCCCAATACAACTTGTTTTTGGCCACTCTGCACTGAGCAAAGTGACTAGAAGGAAAACCTCACCTCAAAAGAAAGAATCAGAAACAGTCCTCTCTCCCACGGGAGCCACAATATCTGGATTACAATTCAGTGTCAGAAAGCCAATTGAAACGCACAATTATAAAGCTACTGGTGGCTCTGGAAAACATCATAAGGACTCAAGAGACTTCATGACTGCAGAATTTAGATCTAATCAGGCAGGAATTAAAAATCAATTGAATGAGATGCAATCCAAACTAGAAGTCCTAAAGACAAGGGTTAACGAGGTGGAAGAATGAATGACATAGAAGACAAGTTGTTGGCAAAGAGGGAAACTGAGGAAAGAAGAGAGAAACAATGAAAAGACTATGAGGATAGATTAAGGGAAATAAATGATAGCCTGAGGAAGAAAAACCTATGTTTAATTGGGGATCCAGAGGGCGGCGAAGGGGACAGAGGCACAGAATATGTATTTTAACAAATCATAGCTGAAAACTTTCCTAATATGGGAAGGGAAACAGGCATTCAGATCCAGGAAATAGAGAGATCCCCCCTTAAAATCAATAAAAACCATTCAACACCTCGACATTTAATAGTTAAGCTTGCAAATTCCAAAGATAAAGAGAAGATCCTTAAAGCAGCAAGAGACAAGAAATCCCTGAATTTTATGGGGAGGAGTGTTAGAGTAAGAGCAGACCTCTCTACAGAGACCTGGCAGGCCAGAAACGGCAGGCAGGATATATTCAGGGTCATAAATGAGAAGAACATGCAACCAAGAATACTTTAACCAGCAAGGCTCTCATTCAGAATAGAAGGAGAGATAAAGAGCTTCCAAGACAGGCAGAAACTGAAAGAATATGTGACCTCCAAGCCATCTCTGCAAGAAATTTTTTTAAAATGATAGTCACATAGAGAGTGAGGGAGAGAGGGAGAGAGAGAGAGAGAGGGGCAGAGACACAGGCAGAGGGAGAAGCAGCCTCCATGCATGAGGAGCCTGACGTGGGATTCGATCCTGGGTCTCCAGGATCACGCCCTGGGCCAAAGGCAGGCGCCAAACCACTGCACCACCCAGGGATCCCCCTGCAAGAAATTTTAAGGGGGATTCTTAAAACCCCTTTAAGAAGAAATTCAGTGGAACAATACACAAAAACAAAGACTGAACACATATCATGATGACACTAAACTTATATCTTTCAATAGTAACTCTGAACATGAATGGGCTTAATGACCCCATCAAAAGACACAAGGTTTCAGACTGGAAAAAAAAAAGTAGGACCCATCTATTTGCTGTCTACAAGATACTCATTTCAGATAGAAGGAAAAGCCTGAAAATAAAAGGTTGGAGAAACATTTACTATTAAATGATCCTCAAAAGAAAGCAGGGGTAGCCATCCTTATATCAGATAAACTAAAATTTACCCAGAAGACTGTAGCAAGAGATGAAGAGAGACACTATATCCAACAACATGACTTAACAATCCTCAATATATATGTCCCAAATGTGGGAGCAGCCAAATATTTAAGCCAATTAATAACCAAAGTGAAGAAATACTTAGATAATAATATACTTATACTTGGTGACTTCAATCTAGCTCTTTCGACCCTTGATAGGTCTTCTAAGCACAAAATCTCCAAAGAAATGAGAGCTTTAAATGATACACTGGACCAGATGGATTACACAGATATCTACAGACTTTACATCCAAACTCAACTGAATACACATTCTTCTCAAATGCACATGGAACTTTCTGCAGAATAGACCACATGCTGGGTCACAAATCGGGTCTGAACCGATATCGAAAGACTGGGATTGTCCCCTGCATATTCTCAGACCATAATGCCTTGAAATTAGAACTAAACCACAACAAGAAGCTTAGAAGGAATCCAAACACGAGGAGTTTAAGGACAATCCTGTTAAAAGATGAAAGGGTCAACCAGGAAATTAAGGAATAATTTAAAAGATTCAGGGAAACTAATGAGAATGAAGATACAACCGTTCAAAATCTTTGGGATGCAGCAAAAACAGTCTTAAGGGGGAAATACATCGCCATACAAGCATCCATTCAAAAACTGGAAAGAACTCAAATACAAAAGCTAACCTTGGAGGGAAGGGGTAAGATGGCGGAAGAGTAGGGTCTCCAAATCACCTGTCCCCACCAAATTACCTAGAAAACCTTCACATTTTCCTGAAAATCTATGAATTCGGCCTGAGAATTAAAGAGAGAACACCTGGAATGCTACAGTGAGAAGAGTTCATGCTTCTACCAATGTAGGAAATGGGAAAAAAGAAATAAAGAAACAAAGGCATCCAAGGGGGAGGGGCCCTGCGAGGCACCGGGCTGAGGCCAGGGCGAGTGTCCCCAGGACAGGAGAGCCATGTCCTGGAAAAGCAGGAGCTGCATGAACCTTCCCGGGTGGAAAGGGGCTAGCAGGGAGTTGGAGCAGGACCCCAGGAGGTCAGGGATGCCCTCGGGCTCCCTGGGAGAGTAACAGAGGAACTGCACCCCAGGAGAGTGCGCCGAGCTCCCTAAGGGCTGCAGCACACATGGCGGGACCTGGAGCATCTTGGAGGGGCTCCAGCAGCAGATCCGGGGAGGGGGCTGCGCTGCAGGAGCAGCTCAGAGGGGTTCGGGCAGAGGAAGAGGCTCCATGCGGAGGGGGCTGCACAGCCACCAGCAGCTCAGAGGGGCTCGGGCAGAGGAAGAGACTCCATGCAGAGTGGGCTGCGCGGTTCTGGGAGCAGATTGGACGGGCTCCAGCGGCAGCTCTGCACGGAGGGTGCTGCATGGCTGGGAGCATGAATCCAACAGCGCAAGCCCCGGAGCACAGGGCGCCAGGACACAGCCCAGGATCTGAACTCCCCTGCGACAGGCAGAGGCCGGGAGGGCCCAGGACAGCAAGGACGCTCCTGCCCTGAGCTGAGCAGATCAGCGGCCCCGCCCCAGAGCCTCCAGGCCCTGCAGACAGAGTAGTTCCTGCAGGAGCTGAATCCAGGTTTCCAGAGCTGCGGCAGCCACTGGGGTTGTTCCTTCTGGGGACGCATGGGGTAAACAACCCCCACTGAGCCCTGCATAAGGCAGGAGGTAGAGCAGCTCCGCCAAGTGCTAACACCTGAAAATCAGCACAACAGGACCCTCCCCCAGAAGACCAGCTAGACGGACAAGTTCGAGGGGAAGTCAAGGGACTTAAAGTATACAGAATCAGAAGATACTCCCCCGTGGTATTTTTTGTTTTGTTTTGTTTTTTCTTTTGTTTTGCTTTTTGATTTCTTTACTTCCCCCTTTTTTCCTTTCTTTCTTTTTCTTTCTCTTTTTCTTCTTCTTTTTTTCTTTTCTCTTCCTTTTTTCTTTTTTCTCTTTCTCTTTTCTTTCCTTCTTTCCATCCTCTCTTTTTATCCTTTTCCCAATACAAACGCTTTTGGCCACTCTGCACTGAGCAAAATGACTAGAAGGAAAACCTCACCTCAAAAGAAAAAATCAGAAACAGTCCTCTCTCCCACAGAGTTACAAAATCTGGATTACAATTCAATATCAGAAAGCCAATACAGAAGCACTATTATACAGCTCCTGGTGGCTCTAGAAAAAAGCATAATGGACTCAAGAGACTTCATGACTGCAGAATTAATATCTAATCAGGCAGAAATTAAAAATCAATTGAATGAGATGCAATCCAAACAAGAAGTCCTAATGATGAGGGTTAAAGAGGTGGAAGAACGAGTGAGTGACATAGAAGAGAAGTTGATGGCAAAGAGGGAAACTGAGGATAAAAGAGACAAACAATTAAAAGACCATGAAGATAAAGGGAATTAAACGACAGCCTGAGGAAGAAAAACCTATATTTAATGGGGGTTTCCAAGGGCACCGAATGGGCCAGAGGGCCAGAATATGTATTTGAACAAATTCTAGCTGAAAACTTTCCTAATCTGGGAAGGGAAACAGGCATTCACATCCAGGAAATAGAGAGAAACCTCCCCAAATCAATAAAAACCATTCAACAACTCGACATTTAAGAGTTAAGCAACAAATTTCAAAGATAAAGAGAAGATCCTTAAATCAACAAGAGACAAGAAATCCCTGACTTTTATGGGGAGGAGTATTAGCATAACAGCAGACCTCTCCACAGAGAGCTGGCAGGCCAGAAAGGGCTGGCAGGATATATTCAGGGCCCTAAATGAGAAGAACATGCAACCAAAAATACTTTAAAAGCGAGGCTCTCATTCAAAATGGAAGGAGAGATAAAGACCTTCCAGACTGGTAGGAACTGAAAGAATATGTGACCTCCAAACCAGCTCTGCAAGAAGTTTTAAGGGGGACTCTTAAAATTCCCCTTTAAGAAGTTCAGTCAAGGGATCCCTGGGTGACGCAGCGGTTTGGCGCTTGCCTTTGGCCCGGGGCGCGATCCTGGAGACCCGGGATCAAATCCCACGTCAGGCTCCCGGTGTATGGAGCCTGCTTCTCCCTCTGCCTGTGTCTCTGCCTCTCTCACTCTCTCTGTGTGTGACTATCATAAATAAATAAAAATTTAAAAAAAAGAAGTTCAGTCGAATAATCCACAAAAATAAGGACTGAATAAATATCATGATGACACTAAACTCATATCTCTCAGTAGTAACTCTCAACGTAGGGATCCCTGGGTGGCACAGCGGTTTGGCACCTGCTGTTGGCCCAGGGTGCAATCCTGGAGACCCGGGATCGAATCCCACGTCGGGCTCCCGGTGCATGGAGCCTGATTCTCCCTCTGCCTGTCTCTCTCTCTCTCTCTCTGTGACTATCATAAATAAATAAAAATTTAAAAAAAAGTAACTCTCAACGTGAACGGGCTTAATGACCCCATCAAAAGGCACAGGGTTTCAGACTGGATAAAAAAGCAGGACCCATCTATTTGCTGTATACAGAGACCCATTTTAGACAAAAGGACAGCTACAGCCTGAAAATAAAAAGTTGGAGAACCATTTACCATTCAAATGGTCCTCAAAAGAAAGCAGGGGTAGCCATCCTTATATCAGATGAACTAAAATTTACACCGACTATTGTAGTGAGAGATGAAGAGGGACACTATCTCATACTTAAAGGATCTATCGAACAAGAGGACTTAACAATCTACAATATATATGCCCCGAATGTGGGAGCTGCCACATATTTAAACCAAATAATAACTAAACTGAAGAAATTCTTAGATAATAATACACTTATAGTGGTGACTTCAATCCAGCTCTTTCTATACATGATAGGTCTTCTAAGTACAACATCTCCAAAGAAACGAGACCTTTAAATGATACACTGGACCAGAGGATTTCACAGATATCCACAAAACTTTATATCCAAACTCAACTGAATACACATTCTTCTGAAATGCACATGGAACTTTCTCCAGAATAGACCACATACAGGGTCACAAAATGGGTCTTAACCAATACCAAAAGATGGCATCATCCCCTCCATATTCTCAGATCATAATGCCTTGAAATTAGAACTAAATCCCAACAAGAAGTTTGGAAGGACTTCAAACACGTGGAGGTTAAGGACCATCCTGCTAAAAGACGAAAGGGTCAACCAGAAAATTAAGGAAGAATATAAAAGTTTCAGGGAAACTTCATGAGAATGAAGATACAACTGTTCAAAATCCTTGGGATGCAGCAAAAGCAGTCCTAAGGGGGAAATACATCGTAATACAAGCATCCATTCAAAAACTGGAAAGAACTCAAAAACAAAAGCTAACCTGACACAAAAAAAAAGAGCTAGAGAAAAAACAGCAAATAGATCCTACACCAAGGAGAAAAAGAGAGTTAATAAAGATTCAAGCAGAGCACAACGAAATCGAGACCAGAAGAACTGTGGAACAGATCAACAAAACCAGGAGTTGGTTCTTTGAAAGAATTAATAAGATAGATAAACCATTAGGCAGCCTTATTAAAAAGAAGAGTGAGAAGACCCAAATTAATAAAATAATGAATGAGAAAAGAGAGATCACTACCAACACCAAGGAAATACAAAATTTTAAAAACATATTATGAACAGCTATACACCGATAAATTAGGCAATCTAGAAGAAATGGACGCATCCTGGAATTTCACAAACTACCAAAACTGGAACAGGAAGAAATAGAAAACCTGCACAGGCCAATGACCAGGGAGGAAATTGAAACAGTCATCAGAAACCTCCCAAGACACAAGAGTCCAGGGCCAGATGGCTTCCCAGGGGAATTCTATCAAAAGTTTAAAGAAGAAACCATACCTATTCTTCTAAAGTGTTTGGAAAGATAGAAAGAGATGGAGTACTTCAAATTCATTCTATGAGACCAGCATCACCTTAATTTCAAAACCAGACAAAGACCCCACCAAAAAGGAGAATTACAGACCAATATCCCTGATGAACATGGATGCAAAAATTCTCAACAAGATACTGGTCAATAGGATCCAACAATACATTAAGAAAATTATTCACCATGACCAAGTAGGATTTGTCCCTGTGACACAAGGCTGGTTCATCACCCATAACACAACCAATGTCATTCATCATATCAGCAAGAGAAAAACCAAAAACCATATGATCCTCTCATAAGATGCACAGAAAGCATTTGACAAAATGTATTATCCATTTCTGATCAAAACTTTAAGAGTGTAGGGATAGAGGGAACATTCCTCAACATCTTAAAAGCCATAAACGAAAAGTCCATAGCAAATATTCTCAATGGGGAAGCACTGGGAGCCTTTCCCCTCAGATCAGAAAAAGACACGGATGTCCACTCTCACCACTGCTATACAATATAGTACTGGAAGTCCTAGCCTCAGCAATCAGACAACAAAAAGACACTAAAGGCATTCAAATTGGCAAAGAAGAAGTCAAACTCTCCCTCTTCGCCAATGACATGATGCTCTACATAGAAAACCCAAGCCTCCACCCCAAGATTGCTAGAACTCATACATCAATTTGGTAACGTGGCAAAACACAAAATCAATGCCCAGAAATCAGTGGCATTTCTATAAACTAACAATGAGACTGAAGAAAGAGAAATTAAGGAGTCAATATCATTTATAATTGCATCCAAAAGGTTAAGATACCTAGCTATAAACCTAACCAACAATGTAAAGGATCTAAACCCTCAAAACTATAGAATACTTCTGAAATAAATTGAGGAAGACACAAGGAGATGGAAAATATTCCATGCTCATGGATTGGCAGAATTAATATTGTGAAAATGTCAATGTTACCCATGGCAATATACATGTTTAACGCAATCCCTA